>NC_059074.1:83669781-83972811 GCF_020497125.1 Mauremys mutica | reverse complement strand
CCTGAACGTTTCCCAGGGTCACTACCTTTGAGAGCAGTAGCTCAACGATTGCGTTGGCAACTTGCATCACAGCAACCCCTACGGTAGATTTGCCCACGCCAAAGTGGTTCGCTACTGACCGGTAGCTGTCTGGCGTTGCAAGTTTCCAGAGGGCTATGGCCACTCGCTTCTGCACAGTCAGGGCTGCTCGCATCTGGGTGTCCTTGCGCTTCAGGGCAGGGGACAGCAAGTCACACAGTTCAAGGAAAGTGCCCTTATGCATGCGAAAGTTTTGCAGCCACTGTGATTCATCCCAGACCTGCAGCACTATGCGGTCCCACCAGTCCGTGCTTGTTTCCCGGGCCCAGAATCGCCGTTCCACAGCATGAACATGACCCATTGCCACCATGATGTCCACGGCGCGGGGTCCCGTGCTTTGTGAGACGTCTGTGCCACTCTCACACTTCATGTCCTCACCGCGCTGCCGGAGCCTCCTCGCCCAATTTCTCAGCATCTGACTGTGAAAAAGGTGGACAATAAGGTGCGAGGAGTTGACAACGGCCATAAGTGCAGCGATGATCGCAGCGGGCTCCATGCTCGCAGTGCTGTGGCATCTGCGCTGTCACTGACCAGAAAAGTGCGCAAACAGATTTCCCGCCGGCGCTTTCATGGAGAGAGGGTGGGAGTGACGGTTGAATGACGACAGTCGACACATTTTCCCCCAGCAGGCATTGGGGGCTCGACCCAGAATTCCAATGGGCAGCGGGGACTGCGGGAACTGTGGGATAGCTGCCCACAATGCACCACTTCCAATGTCGACGCTTGCCCCATTAGTGTGGACTCACAAAGTCGAATTACTGTCCTCAGTGTGGATACACACGTTCGACTTTGTAAGGTCAGTTCCACAAATTCGAGTTAAGTAAAATCGAACTACTCTGGTAGTGTAGACATACCCTTAGAGTGGAGTCAGCATACTTAAAGGGGCAATGCACATTTCTCTCTCTCACACAGAGGGTGTGTGTCTCTGTCTCCCCTCCCTCCATTTGTGCTGCCTTGTAGAGTGTGAGGCTACATTAACAATGTGTTAACCCTTGAGGGCTCAGCCGAGTGCCAGTTCATCATTTAGCTAAGGCATTCCCTGGGAAATATCCCACCCTATTCCACCCTCTAACTTCACCACCTCAGCCAAGCTTCACAATCATCATTGCTATGTACAGTATTAAATTGTTTGTTTAAAACTTTATATATGTCTTTTGTTTGGTGAAAAAAATTTCCCTGGAACCTAACCCCCTCTATTCACATTCATTCTTATGGGGAAATTGGATTTGCTTAACATGTTTCACTTAAAGTCGCATTTTTCAGGAACATAACTACAACGTTAAGCGAGGAGTTACTGTGCAACCTCTAGTGCGAATGCACTTATATGAGTCCAGGTCTTCACTACAGAGGCACAGCTACCATGCCATAGCTATGCCGCTGTAGTGAGGATGCTTCCAACAGTGATATCATGTTAGGAACTCCACTTCCCTGAGCGACAGTAGGTAGGATGACAGAAGCATTCTTCTTTCAACCTAGCTGCATCTACATCGGGGTTTAGGTTGGCAGTTTTTCAGACCCCTGTGTGCCACAGCTATGCCAACCTAACTTTTAAGTGTAGACCAGACCTCAGCATAAGGACCTCTTATATCCTTCCCTTATGAGTATAAGCACATTTATGCTGGTGATGGTGTCCACACGAGGGGGTTGTACCAGCGTAGTTAAAACATTACACTTGTGTGTAGATAAGACCTTACGGGATCCTAGTTTTCTGTGATTAAAAAAAAACCCAAAAATTCTCCAATTAAAAAAAACCCCCATAAAATCCACATTTTTACTCAATTAAAATGAAACACCGAACATTAGTTTACCTAGTCACAATATATATAGGTATCAGCTGAACACAATGTTTTATTGACATATTTACAATTTAAGCAAGTTCAAAGCCTACCAATGTCATTAATCATTATAATAAAATAAAAATGGAATGATCCAGTCACAGTGCATTGTTTCTTTGCTATTGTTGCTGACCCTGCTGTTTCAACCTCCTCATCCCTTTTCATTCAGTTTATGTTTAGCACTTTCCACCTGCTCTGCAATTGTCTCCTTCATATGTAATCTACAGCCTTGCCGCACACAGTACAGAACAGCACATTACCATCAACGTGAAATTTGTCCTTGCCAAACTCAGCAATATTTTAGCGATTTTTAAAGTTTTTGGCATCTTTTCATAACTTTAATTACTTACATCTGGAAGCTGACGTGAAATTTGAGATGCATTCAAACACAAACCCCTATATGCCACTGAGTAACCTCAGTATGCTGGGAGCAGTTTACTGGAGTATGTTTAGCTACGTAAATTTAAAGCACATTCAAAAAAAATCAACCACAGGAGGGGGAGGTTGTGCGCATCGAATAAGTGACATTGGTACTTTCAGTAAAATGTAGTTAATAGTTAATATACATTTTCATAAAATGTAAAAACTACAGATTTCTCTGTAAAAATGGAAATGCCATGTTTTTCTGTGCCAAATGGATTTCTAGGATCCCTGGTCCTTAGCAATATCAGGAGTATAAAATCTGATCTTCCTTAGTTGTTTTTTGGAGGACCAGTAGGAGGTATAGGATACATTTATTTTCAATTCTTAACATGTTATTAAAGGCTGAGGGTGTTGAATTTTTAGCAAAGCCTTCCTGTATTCAAAACGTTAATCACTAGAGTTAAATAGGTGTTAATAAAACAAACAAAAGTTTTGAACCACCAGACTGATTAAGAGTCCCTCACCCTCTTAACAGTTCATCATTCATGCTCTGGGTACATCTTCACTGCAGAGTTACCTCAGACTTTGACTCGGGTATTGCCCCCTGAGTTTGTGAGAGTGTTTTAAATCTAGGCTAGCTGGCACTGCTCAGTGTATGAGCTAGCGCTCTGGTGCTGTTTTCACTCAGGCTGGTAACCTTCCTACTTTGCAGTGAGGATGTAGACTAAATCACGCAAGTATTGATAGTCTTCCAGTGCTTTCCCCACAGTTCCCCTGTGTGTCCAGAAGCAGAGTCTAGTCCTTCTACAATTCATTGGGGAAGAATCAGAGCAGATCAGCTTCCTGCTACACAAAGAACCCAGGGATATGCCTCGAGATGGGTGAGCACAGTACCAATGAGGACACAGTAACTCGGAGATATGGCTTTGCAGCTCATACCTAGGCTAAGCCAATTCAGGTGTTGACCACTCAAGTTGACTCTGATCTTCTAGACATGATTTAAGCTAGACATGATCAGAATTTCTAATGTAATTAAGAACGAACCCTGCTCCTGAAAACAACAACAAACCCACACAAGCCTCCACATTCAGGCCTCCTTCATACATACAAAAAGGCATGAGCCTAATTTTTCCCTTTGCAGATCTCCTTTAAAACTGTTTCCTGCAGTCCTTACTCGGGTAAAACACTTCCATTAAAGAATCAGATCTCCATGTTTTCAACTATGAACTATCACCTAGAATGTTAATTCATATATGTTTCCGTTAAAAGTGAAATCTTATCAGTAAGTTTGCAGACAGGCAGACAATAATACTGACACCTGGGATATAATCACTTGCAAAGAAAACCTCGATAATTACAGGAAATAATCTGTCAAGGTACAATGATTAGCTTTATCATGTTGTCCTGCTTCAGTGAGCAAAACTCATTAAGAACTCACAGTACAGCTGAATCTGAACAGATTGTCCTCAAGTTCACTGGAATCCTGGTGCAGTCAGATTCCATGGAAAACTGGGTTTGCTGGATTTGCTTCTGGAATTTACTTTGACTGGTTCCCATCCCATTTTGTGTTCTCTGCCATAAAACACTCACTCGCTCATACAGGGCTGGCCTAACAGATTTATGGAGCCAGCCATGAATTGACAGAAAGAGAAATCAGATCATGAGTTGCACATCAATTGCAGAGCACGCAAGACACATGAGCCCACAGACCAAAGAGTAGGGCACAAAGCCGCCACTTATTCTGCTTGTGTTTGAAGCCAGCCCTGCATTCACTTTTTCCTTCAGGTGTCATCATGGCTGGGTAATACATAGCCTGACACCCTCCTTCTCTCTCTTCTGCCTCACTAACTCTCCTCACTCCAATATATTCAAACCCACTGCAACTGCAGCTAGAGGTACCTTCCTTGCATACCAAAGATAATTACTGGTACTCAGTCCTTCTGTTGCATCCATTTTATGTAGATTGTAAATTCTTCAGGGAAGGATCTTTCTTTTCTTGCATGTTTTTAAAGCCCCATGTACGCCAGTTACGCTACATAAATAATAAAATGTCAGAATGGCAGCCGCTGACTTCCCATCCTGCATGGAGAGCCCCAATATGTTATAGGATACCATGAGTAAATGGTCACATGTGCTTCTGATAAAAAGTCTACATGAGTCTCAGAGGTCTTGAGGTATTTACCTGGCACTTCTTCATACATAATCCTAAACCACATCACAAGGTCAGCCCAATTTTTGTCCCTCTCTTCTCAGCATAAACATATGGATTCTTTAATCCTTCTGGTTGTTAAACAGCATTAGTGCCTCACTTCCCATTTTCTAATGGTTTGACTCTCTTTTAAGCCAAGTTGTTATTTAATTACATAAGAGTTATGTTACATAAGTTGTTGAAGCATTAACTACAGATAGGAGGAGGTGGCTTTGTTTAGATTTACACGTAAAACCATCCCTGGTTTTGGTCTGGATTCTTGACCAGAAAAGTTATATATTGAGTATTTAACACTATCCATGTTGCCATTCTATTCTGTATAAGTTCTTATTCATGTAGTATATGAATGTCTTCCACTAGCACACTAAGAATGAGACTAACATCCATCAAGTGTTTGCTCTCTCATCCCTTCCCTACATGTATGTGCAAAGAAGTATGTGAAGTAGAATGCTTCGTTTTGGAATTAAATATTTTTATATAGATATATCTTGTCTCCCAAACACCACACACTCCATTGCACACATCTCTCTCTCTCTCTCTCACACACACGTTTATGTTAGAGAATGGTAGGTTACACAGTCTTGAGCCAGCCCTTGAGACGGTTCTGTCTCCTGCACAGATGAACTTTACCCTTACTGTAGAGAGTTCCATTGTGCCAGAGCAGCAAAGGTTGTTGACTAGTCTTCATTCTGGAACCTCAGTCAATCTTTTAGATACCAATCGCCTAGGCCCAGGGTCATCTTGAAAATAAGGACCAAGACCTTCAACTTGATTCGATATTCTATGGGTATCCAGCATAGGGAGCAGCGGATAGGCTTGCTGTGCTTGCAGTAGCCTAGGTTGCTGAATAGATGAGCTGCAGCTTTCTGTACTAGTCAGAATTTCCTAAATACTGAAGGTTTCATTCCCAGGAAAATCACTTAACTGAGGTCAAATTATCATTCACCTGGATGAGACAGAGACTCCTAGGCATCTGAAGATGGTAAAAAGTGTTACTCACAGATGCTGCTATGCAAGAGCTCAGTATCAATGAGGAATCCAGGAATGCACCTAAGCTATAGAGACTGAATTGACCAATTGTGGGGAGCACCTTCAACCAAAGCAACAGAACATTTTTCACTTGTGATGTAATCTGAAGTATTGCACTTCTCTAGCTCTGTAAATAAATCTTGACCTGCCCCTAGAACCAGGGTTGGCTCTAGCTTTTTTGCCGCCTCAAGCGGTCCCCGGTCCCGCAGATTCGGCGGCTTGCCTGCGGGAGGTCCGCTGGTCCCACGGATTCGGTGTACCCTCCACTGAATTGCTGCCGAATCCATGGGACCGGCGGCCCTCCCGCAGGCAAGCCGCCGAAGGCTGCCTGACTGCCACCCTCGCAGGGCGCCCCCCGCGGCTTGTCACCCCAGGCACGTGCTTGGAGCGCTGTGCCTGGAGCCCTGCTGCCTAGAACTACAAGATGAAATAAAAATGTGCAGACTCCAGTTTCAGCCTTGCCAAGAATTCATAAAGTAGCACAAAGCAAGTCAGGCCCATGCATTTGTTTTGGCTAGTTGAATCATGTAAAGCAACGCTTTATAAAATGACTTTTTATACAATAAACATCAAGTCTTTATACAAAGCAATATTTTGTTCTTTCCTTCCTGTCACTACTGGATTCCTTGTTGGCTTTCTTTGGTATGAATTAGCACAGCTGAGAATCTGTTCGTCCTCTTCAGGTTTTAAGATGGTCAACCATATATATTATCTAGTTTGCTGTCTCAATTTAAACTAACAAAACCAACATTCCCATTCATTTTTCCTCTGTTTTAATTTTTAAGTCATAGAGAGCCATCGTTTTATTTCAAATCCACAAGCTAGAAGTCTAATTCAGTCTCTTTTTTGATTAATCAATCATACATCCACCTATTTAGCATCTCCTTGACATAAATGAACAAAGTGTATGCACATACAGTTGTACATTGGTTTAAACATACACACGCACACACCATTCTGCCTTTACTAATTTTAAATTAATAAATATGATCATTCTGCCTTTCCTTGGTTTGGCATATAGAGCCAAATAATCCATGTAACGGTCAGTAAACGATTATTCCTTTCTGTCCAACCACATTCAGAGAGAGAAGGCATATTTTTTCCATTCATCTGCACTTTGGTTTAATTTAGTAATCTTTGAGCTCCAACCATCTTTTCCTTAATTTAAATGAGAACCTTGTATCCCATTCTGCTTTCCTTAAATACCCTGTAGTTCTCTTCTATAAAAAGCACCATGCACACCAAAGCAGAAGTCAAATTATCCTAAGCCTCCCCTTCTATCTCCCCACAAAAAGCAGTACTTTCCCAAACTACGTCCACAAACAAATATGCATCCTCTCCTAGACTACACAGATCTTCATAATATTGTTGTCCCTATTCTTTCTCATTTGCTTTGATCAGTAGTGAAATAGTTAATTTTGACATATACATTGTCAAAATTAGTCTTTGGAGTCATAAGAACATAAGAACATAAGAAAGGCCGTACCAGGTCAGACCAAAGGTCCATCTAGCCCAGTATCTGTCTACCGACAGTGGCCAATGCCAGGTGCCCCTGAGGGAGTGAACCTAACAGGCAACGATCAAGTGATCTCTCTCCTGCCATCCATCTCCATCCTCTGACGAACAGAGGCTAGGGACACCATTCTTACCCATCCTGGCTAATAGCCATTTATGGACTTAGCCACCATGAATTTATCCAGTCCCCTTTTAAACATTGTTATAGTCCTAGCCTTCACAACCTCCTCAGGTAAGGAGTTCCACAAGTTGACTGTGCGCTGCGTGAAGAAGAACTTCCTTTTATTTGTTTTAAACCTGCTGCCTATTAATTTCATTTGGTGACCCCTAGTTCTTGTATTATGGGAATAAGTAAATAACTTTTCCTTATCCACTTTCTCAACATCACTCATGATTTTATATACCTCTATCATGTCCCCCCTTAGTCTTCTCTTTTCCAAACTGAAGAGTCCTAGCCTCTTTAATCTTTCCTCATATGGGACCCTCTCTAAACCCCTAATCATTTTAGTTGCTCTTTTCTGAACCTTTTCTAGTGCTAGAATATCTTTTTTGAGGTGAGGAGACCACATCTGTACACAGTATTCGAGATGTGGGCGTACCATGGATTTATATAAGGGCAATAATATATTCTCAGTCTTATTCTCTATCCCCTTTTTAATGATTCCTAACATCCTGTTTGCTTTTTTGACCGCCTCTGCACACTGCGTGGACATCTTCAGAGAACTATCCACGATAACTCCAAGATCTTTTTCCTGACTCGTTGTAGCTAAATTAGCCCCCATCATGTTGTATGTATAGTTGGGGTTATTTTTTCCAATGTGCATTACTTTACATTTATCCACATTAAATTTCATTTGCCATTTTGTTGCCCAATCACTTAGTTTTGTGAGATCTTTTTGAAGTTCTTCACAATCTGCTTTGGTCTTAACTATCTTGAGTAGTTTAGTATCATCTGCAAACTTTGCCACCTCACTGTTTACCCCTTTCTCCAGATCATTTATGAATAAATTGAATAGGATTGGTCCTAGGACTGACCCTTGGGGAACACCACTAGTTACCCCTCTCCATTCTGAGAATTTACCATTAATTCCTACCCTTTGTTCCCTGTCCATTAACCAGTTCTCAATCCATGAAAGGACCTTTCCTTTTATCCCATGACAGCTTAATTTACATAAGAGCCTTTGGTGAGGGACCTTGTCAAAGGCTTTCTGGAAATCTAAGTACACTATGTCCACCGGATCCCCCTTGTCCACATGTTTGTTGACCCCTTCAAAGAACTCTAATAGATTAGTAAGACACGATTTCCCTTTACAGAAACCATGTTGACTATTGCTCAAGAGTTTATGTTTTTCTATGTGTCTGACAATTTTATTCTTTACTATTGTTTCAACTAATTTGCCCGGTACCGACGTTAGACTTACCAGTCTGTAATTGCCGGGATCACCCCTAGAGCCCTTTTTAAATATTGGCGTTACATTAGCTAACTTCCAGTCATTGGGTACCGAAGCCGATTTAAAGGACAGGTTACAAACCTTAGTTAATAGTTCCGCAACTTCACATTTGAGTTCTTTCAGAACTCTTGGGTGAATGCCATCTGGTCCCGGTGACTTGTTAATGTTGAGTTTATCAATTAATTCCAAAACCTCCTCTAGTGACACTTCAATCTGTGACAGTTCCTCAGATTTGTCACCTACAAAAGCCAGCTCAGGTTTGGGAATCTCCCTAACATCCTCAGCCGTGAAGACTGAAGCAAAGAATCCATTTAGTTTCTCCGCAATGACTTTATCATCTTTAAGCGCTCCTTTTGAATTTTGATCATCAAGGGGCCCCACTGGTTGTTTAGCAGGCTTCCTGCTTCTGATGTACTTAAAAAACATTTTGTTATTACCTTTGGAGTTTTTGGCTAGCCGTTCTTCAAACTCCTCTTTGGCTTTTCTTATTACACTCTTGCACTTAAGTTGGCAGTGTTTGTGCTCCTTTCTATTTGCCTCACTAGGATTTGACTTCCACTTTTTAAAGGAAGTCTTTTTATCTCTCATTGCTTCTTTTACATGGTTGTTAAGCCACGGTGGCTCTTTTTTAGTTCTCTTACTGTTTTTCTTAATTTGGGGTATACATTGAAGTTGGGCCTCTATTATGGTGTCTTTAAAAAGGGCCCACGCAACTTGCAGGGATTTCACTTTAGTCACTGTACCTTTTAACTTTTGTCTAACTAACCCCCTCATTTTTGTATAGTTCCCCTTTTGAAATTAAAGGCCACAGTGTTGGGCAGTTGAGATGTTCTTCCCCTCACAGGGATGTTGAATGCTATTGTATTATGGTCACTATTTCCAAGCGGTCCTGCTATAGTTACCTCTTGGACCAGCTCCTGTGCTCCACTCAAGATTAAATCTAGAGTCGCCTCTCCCCGTGTGGGTTCCCGTACCAGCTGCTCCATGAAGCAGTCATTTAAAGTATCGAGAAATTTTATCTCGGCATTTCGTCCTGAAGTGAAATGTTCCCAGTCAATATGGGGATAATTGAAATCCCCCACTATTATTGGGTTCTTAATTTTGATAGCCTCTCTAATTTCCCTTAGCATTTCATCATCACTATTACTGTCCTGGTCAGGTGGTCGATAATAGATCCCTACTGTTATATTTTTACTAGAGCATGAAATTTCTATCCATAGAGACTCTATGGAACCTGTAGATTCGCTTAAGATTTTTACTTCATTTGAATCTACACTTTCTTTAACATATAGTGCCACTCCTCCCCCTGCACGGCCTGTTCTGTCCTTCCGATATATTTTGTACCCCGGAATGATTGTGTCCCATTGATTGCTCTCAGTCCACCAGGTTTCTGTGATGCCTATTATATCTATATCCTCCTTTATCACAAGACACTCTAGTTCACCCATCTTATTATTTAGACTTCTGGCATTTGTGTACAAGCACTTTAAAAACTTGTCCCTGTTTATTAGCCTACCTTTCTCTGATGTGCCAGATTCTTTTTTATGTGACTGTTTATCATCTGATCCAGCCCTTACATTATACTTCTCATTCCTCTGCTCCTGACTATAACCTGGAGATTCTCTATCATCAGACTCTCCCCTAAGAGAAGTCTGTGTCCGATCCACACGCTCCTCTGCAGCAGTCGGCTTTCCCCCATCTCCTAGTTTAAAAACTGCTCTACAACCTTTTTAATGTTTAGTGCCAGCAGTCTGGTTCCACTTTGGTTTAGGTGGAGCCCATCTCTCCTGTATAGGCTCCTCCCATCCCAGAAGTTTCCCCAGTTCCTAATGAACGTGAACCCCTCCTCTCTACACCATCGTCTCATCCACGCATTGAGACTCTGAAGCTCTGCCTGCCTACCTGGCCCTGCGCGTGGAACTGGGAGCATTTCTGAAAATGCCACCATAGAGGTCCTGGATTTCAGTCTCTTCCCTAGCAGCCTAAATTTGGCTTCCAGGACATCTCTCCTACCCTTCCCTATGTCATTGGTACCTACATGTACCACGACCACCGGCTCCTCCCCAGCACTACACATAAGTCTATCTAGATGCCTCGAGAGATCCGCAACCTTCGCACCAGGCAGGCAAGTCACCATACGGTTCTCCCGGTCATCACAGACCCAGCTATCTACATTTCTAATAATCGAATCTCCCATTACTAACACCTGCCTTTTCCTAGAAACTCGAGTTCCCTCCCCCGGAGAGGCAACCTCAGTGCGAGAGGTAACGCCAGCACCATCTGGAAGGAGGGTCCCAACTATGGGAAGGTTTCCCTCTGCTCCCATTGACTGCTCTACTTCCCTGGGCCCTTCTTCCTCCTCAACAGCACAGGAGCTGTCTAAGCGGAGTCAATGCCTCGATTGGGGGTGAATGTGGGCTGTTCACAGTACTTCTCAGAGTTGTTATTTCAGACTGTCTGCTGAGTCAGGCAGACATCTCTTTTCAGGTTTACACTCTGTAAAAATAACCTTTGGACCGTGAACGACCATAACTTACTTCTTTTAAATCAGCAAAGAATCCTGTGGCACCTTATAGACTAACAGACGTTTTGCAGCATGAGCTTTCGTGGGTGAATACCCACTTCTTCGGATGCAAGTGATACTTCTTTTAAATCGAAGCTTAGAATTTGGAGCACAAGATAACAGTCACCATGAAAAAGTACTGGCTTTTTAGCTGCTGTGAGCTGGCCAAATTTGATCCCTAGTTTAAGCAGAAAATAAAAAAAGACAAGTAAAAATGAAGGAATCCGGACTTCTTACCTTCTCTGCATTTCTCAGCTTTACAGATAGTTGTGCCTTCTGAATAGTCTGCTTCCAGCAGCTCAGGACTTTCAGCTTACACACCAGCTCCCCTAGTCTGGTGTTTTCATCTTGCAAGGCCTGCAGCTGCTCTTGCTAAAGACAACATTATCACAATCACTATTAAGAGAGACTTCTTACAACGGCACTTTCCCTTAGAGCCATCTACAGTGTTTTTACAACACGTTTTCTCTCCAGCTGAAGTCTGAACTTCCAAACCTTCTAACTTTGCAGTTTAAACCGGTGCACTTTTCAAAATGAATTTCAGTTACTGTATCGATGAAGGAACAGAAGTGAACACTTCCCACGGACAGAAAATAAACAAACAGGTAAAACTGTAAAAATAAACCACCACTGAGATAAAATACATGGATTTTTCTGTGGATATCCAAATTTACCCAAATGGTGGTTTGGAGTCATATTCATTGGTTCATATTCAGTACCCTATTTCACCCCACTCATGATTTTCCTGATAAGGGTGACATAATGGCAAAATTAGAAGATATATGAGAAGCTGAACCCTATTTTTCCTGACATTGCCCCAGCTGGGAGGCTTGTTGCTGAAAACTGTTCTCTTGAGATGGATCTGGGTGGCCACATTACATTTACATTTCCCCTCACATGCTTTCCCACTTGTTAGACCTGGAAGTGTATTTTTCATGATTTATCATAGATATTTAGACATAAGATTCTGGTCCGACAAAGGAAGACCAAGTTGGTCTCATTTGACTTAACTGATGGACTGATCAACAACTCTATTCTTCCAAGTTTCCCACATCAATTAAACTAGCCTTGGATATAAAAATGATTTAAGTTTGTTTATTTTCACTGCATTATCTTCTTCATTGGGGAGCTAAGGATTTGGCTGAACGCACTATTACTTATTATTCGTATTACCATCGTGACCAAAAGCTGGTAGGCACTACATGTGGAATTTATGGTAGCTTTTCCTTTAGTTCTCAGATATATAAGATTTTTCCCCCACCCCCCTAATTTTGGAACACCTAATTTTCAGATTATGGACTAGTTATGGAGAGTTAGGATTACCGGATTTAGTGATTATGGCCCCAGTTCAGCAAAGCACATGAGTGGTCCCCATTGCTATTCAGAAAAGTGCTTACTTGTGATTAACTTTATGCACGAGTAGTCTCTGATTTACAACTGGACTACTTGTACTAAATTAAGGAAGTGCTCAAGTGCTTTGCTGAACTGGGGCCTGTGTGTGTCTGCCTGTGAAAAAGGGTCTATTCTAATGTTGATTTTCCTCCTAGATTTCAGACTAAAAGCTCAGAGAATACCAATTTCTTTCTTTCTCTTTTTGTCCAGTGCTGAGAACATTGTCTGTTCTAAATTATAACAATATCCTTTTGATTTTATGGTTAAATTCCACGTATACATTTCCATTTCTACTTCAGATGGACCTGAACTGCAAAGCTCAGACCCAGAACTCAGCCTCTCCAAAGTACACCAGGAGTACGATGCAAATTTTTGGGTCAGCCCATTACAGATACACAAGACAGTTGCCAAGTTCAGAGTCAAAACCACCACCAAAGTTCAGTAGGTTTTATATCCAGACATTTGGTTTGGGCCCATAATTCCTACACTTAAAAAACAAACAAAGAAACAAAATAAACCCCCTCCCTTACTTTAGACAAATGTTCTTTCAATCCATCATCATCTTTAATGGAACCAAATTTTTTCTTCAAATCAATCATTTTGTCAACCCCTTCTTTTCTCACTTCACTGATGATCTCAAATACTTGTCGGCTCATATTAAGGCGATAGTCATCTAGCTTCCCCTGCAATTAGAAACAGAAGCCAACAGTATGGAGGAGGGAAGACACATGCATATGAACTTAATAAAACGATATTCTAAATAATTCTTCCATATAAAATATGCAGGTAACTCATTGAAATGCATCTAGCAGAGCATTTAAATGAATTAGTGGCTCTTTTTATAAGATATGCAAGACCTTAATTTCTCTGCAAATTTTTTTTTTACCACCTTTTAATGGGATTGTATTCTGCTCATCAGATGCTGGAAAAAGAGAAACATGGACTAGCAGTCCCCATGGAGTCCCTTGCACACAATATTTTAGAAGGTATGAGAAGTATCTTAGTTCCTGCCTGAAAACTTTATCTGATCATTATTTCACAGTCATAAAGTATGAGAATGAGGAAGCAGATTTCTTCCTTTAGCCAGACATTCCAGCCCATGTCATTTCAATTGCATAGCTTTGTAGATAAGCTATCAATATGCACAAAACACATGTGTTTAATAGAATGAGTAGCATGTTGTAAGAACAAGCTTTTTGGTACAAAACGGATTCATGTTAGAGACAACATGTGAGACAGTGAGGAGATGAGACTGCAAGTAATTCTGCTACCACCTTTGCCATCCTCTGGGGCATTAATGGACTTGTGGATACCTCACAGATAATCGTGAATTAGAACCCGAAGATTATGTATTGGATTGCTTCTAGAACAGGTTATCGATCAAATGAGTAATTTTCTTACATTTCAGTTTAGAGGCTGGATTGTGATACCATCACTCATGCTGTGTAGTAAACTTACTCCTCAAATAGCCCCAGTGAAATCAACAGGAGGGACCATTTAGGAAGTAAGGCACTACTCAGCATGAGGAATGGCATAACAAGTTGGCCCTCGGTCAGTGGTTCTCAAACTAGGGCCGCCGCTTGTTCAGGGAAAGCCCCTGGCGGGCCGGGTCAGTTCGTTTTCCAGCCATGTCTGCAGGTTCAGCCGATCGCAGCTCCCACTGGCCGCGGTTCGCCGCTCCAGGCCAATGGGGGCAGTGGGAAGGGGCGGCCAGTACATCCTTCCATGGCCTCTAGGAGCTGCGATCGGCCAAACCTGTGGACGCGGCAGGTAAACAAACTGGCCTGGCCCACCAGGGGCTTTCCTTGAACAACCGACGGCCCTAGTTTGAGAACCACTGCCCTAGGTTATTAAGAAAAATAATATACATTGTTTTAAAATTAAAAATTAACTTTTATTCTCACCACTGTAGCTAAAAAGAGCAAGTGTCCCCACCCTTTTAAATGGGATATTAGTCCCCTTTAAAATGTACCTTCTCTTCATCAGAATAGATCCACATACTTCCCTAGCTGAAAATTTCCCCAAGATACTCCCAAAGTACATAAAGAGATGAACAGTAATTCATCCATACTCTTTAGCTTGTGGGCCCATTTCTCTAATTCATTTCTTTTTATGCCACACATACTAGATAATACAATGGCAACTAAAAGGGACCTATCAGATACCCACTTGGTTTGTACTTACTTTTAGATGTAAACAAGTCACAAATAGATTCTGCACTAACGTTTCATATTCATCTTGTACTTCTTTCCTTATCTCCTCTTTGAGACAGAGATTTTCTTTTTCTAGATTAGTGAATCTGGCTCTTAGAGCAGTTATTTCCATAATCATCTCATGACTCAGCTCGGCTACCTATCAAAGAAGAAAAATGTAAATCAGTTAAACTAGAGATGGGCCTAAACCAAAAACCCTTAGTCTGAACATCCCAGAACTTTGAAAATAAGTTTGGATACAAATATGAACCTCATGGCTTGAGTCCATTTCTAACTGAGAGGTTACATTACAGTAATTAAACAGTTCTGTAAAATCACCCATGTTTTGCATCTCTATTTGCTTTGAAGTTATTTCCTTTAAAGGGGCTGAATACAAAGGATCCTTGAGGTTCAGACCCAATGTTTTGAGGTTGCTAAGATGTATAACGACACATGAAAACCCAAGAGTCTATTTGTGGTTATGAGGGGAGGGAGAGAAAGAGAATGACACCGAAGATGAGCAATGAATCCAGTAGGTAAGAGGGATTGGGAGCAAGTATATTTGGGGAGGGCTGATGGAGGAAAATTAAGAAGTTTGATATTAGGAGAAAGTCTGTGTGGGGCCATGAAGTTTTGGTGAATCCTGATCCCACTTACCCTAACCACCCCTATTCCTTGAAGACAGAAATCAGAGGAACTGCAACTAAGCTGTATAGCAAACTACCAGGTTGTAAGTTTCTTGGGGCAAGTAAAATGTCTTCTTATAGGTTTGTACAGCTCCAGGCACAGACTGCTTAATAAAGAATCAAATAAACAGCAATGTATTGTTAGTAGGTCTCTTGATACTTGAAAACACAGCACCAATCTGATTCCTAGAGATGGAATCCACGTTAGCAGAAATGGGAGCACAACCAATGGAATGTATTTGTCCGCCTGGTTTGCAGGCTCAGGCAGGTAGTTATTACATGTATAAGTTCTTTCATTTTCATCCTAAATCTATTGCATTTGCAACCAGTTTGCATTCATACTTAATTGTGAGTACAACATTAGGAAGTCCGGGGTCATTTTAAAAAAATTGATACCAGAAGCCTTTATATGCAAAATATATATATAATATACTCATGGTTGGTAGCACCAACTATTTTTATGATTGCCTGATACTTCCTATTATAGAACCCAGTTTTCAGTTGCTTATAACTTTGCCAAACTTTAACCATTTAGACTGATTTTTTCCATGCTAGGTGTCTGCCTCAGGTTGAATTCTTCTGGAAAAT
Source organism: Mauremys mutica (assembly GCF_020497125.1). Lineage (NCBI taxonomy): Eukaryota > Metazoa > Chordata > Testudines > Geoemydidae > Mauremys > Mauremys mutica. The sequence goes on along the minus strand of NC_059074.1, from coordinate 83,956,910 downwards.
TTCAGCCAGAATAGTTCAGCCATTTCTCAGAATAAGGCTAGAATAAGAATTGCCACATTAAAAAATTCTTGTTGTCTTTTCTTTGAACAACTCTAGTGCCCCTAGCCTTTAGAGCATGGACTTTAAATTTGGCATGTGTGTGTGTCAGGGATGTGCCTTTTCCACCCTTGTGAAAACTTGCCAAAATGTGACCAATTTAGAAGCCTTTGACAAAAAATTATCACAGTTTACACATATTCAGTAGACTACTTAGAGTTTAACAGATAAAATCTCTGAATATTCCAAGCTCACTGAACATGCTCAAGGCTCTCTCAGCTCCTAGTGCTGATCAGACTGTGCATATGCCATCCCCACAGAGCAACTGAGCATGCGCCAGCCCAGGGCTTCAGATGAAGAGCCAAACGTTCTCTGTAATGGTTGATCCCAGTTGTTCTGAGCCAGAGTGGGGCCAGGCACTGAAACTGAAAGCAGGGAACCTGCCCTGACCAGGACTCCCCCACCCTGTTGGGAGCCAGGCCCTGTGGAGGAAGAAGCCATCTGATTAATGCAGAGGGAACAAAGCTGAAGTGAGGGGAGGCAAAGGGGTAGTTTGGGAGAAGGAATCAGGAGACTGGGACTGGGAACTGAAGAGGGGGCAAGGCTAATACTGGGAGCCAGAGGTGGTAGTGGGAGGAGGCATCTGGGACAGGTTGGGTGGGGACACAGGGAGCTGGGTATGGAAGGAGAGGCTGAGAGTAGTGGACAAGGAGTCTAGGACTGGGAACCATGGGATGGTGGGGGGAAACCAGGACTGGGAGTTGGTGAGGGAAACAAGAAAGGGAGAAGACTGGGAGCTAGTGGGATTGGCCAGTGGTCAGTACTTGTGACTTGCTTACAATACTCCTTCTAATACATCCCAGAATGATGTTTGCTTTTTTTGCAACATCGTTACACTGTTGACTCATATTTAGCTTGTGATCCACTATGACCCCCAGATCCCTTTCCGCAGTACTCCTTCCTAAGCAGTCATTTCTCATTTTGTATGCGTGCAACTGATTGTGGAGTACTTGGCATTTTTCCTTATTGAATTTCATCCTATTTACTTCAGACAATAGCTATTCTGTATCAGACGTGCTGCACAGAATTTTTTGAAAGGGAGAATAAACAATTTCTAATAAAATTACAATTTTAAGACCATGTAATTATCTAAACTGGATATTGGCCAGGACTCTGAGCTTTTGAAAAAACATCTTGTGTTCCTCAGTAATCATGAATGGTCATCACCTCTGTTTTACAAGTCACTCAAAAGATGACAACTCCAGCAACATAGGAACCCCAAAATTATAATGGGACATTGGTGCACTACTGGGTTAGATGGAAGGCTGCTCCCTGTGAAATATTTCCACCACTTCCACATGGATTTTCTTTGAAGGCCTCCCATCCACATACTCTGCCAAGAACAAAACCCAAGTGGCATAGCTGTAATCTGCTGAGTGGTTGGGGCTACAAAGAAACATTAAAAGTCATTGTGCAGTGCATCTACAAGCCCAGAAACATGACAAACAAAGCAATAACTAGGCTCTTTTGGTCAGAGATGGTCTGTATGAGTTTATACAATGCCCTTCACAATGTGGCTCCAATCCTGACTGGGACCTCTAAAACGCTACTGGAACATAAATCACCACCACCAACCTGACTAAGGTTTACATCAGTCTGCCTTCCACCTTCTTCTACTACATGCAGTTCCTGAAACAGAGCACAAAGGCTATTGTGACTAAGCTAGCACAGCAGAATTATCTTACCATTATTTTACCCCCTGAAAGCTTCGTTGTTATTTGGCAATGGCTTCCCATCTTGCAAAAATCTCTTTGACATTTCTCCCCTCTCTACTATACAGAATCAGCACCCGGCATGTACCTGTTCTTTTTGGTAGAGTAGCTGATGTTCCTGCTGTAGCAGATTTTCATAAAACATAGAGTAAGTCTCAAAGTTGCTGCACTCTCTGGCCATGACATCACAACCCAGTGCAGTGAGGCAGTTTTGTAAATGGCTTTTTTTAAATGTAATCTGGAAAAACCAACAACAACAACAACAACAATCCCATGATAAACCCAAACTTAAGTTTTTAGTCATTTTAGACATACCATGCTATGGTAACACGGGTATTTACATATATTTCCTGTCCACCGCCGTATTCCACCCCAAGGCTTCTGTATTTTGTTTTGACATATACTTTCCCTTGTGCGTCACTGACTGACACAGGTTTTAATAAGTAAAGATGTAAATAAAGATTAGCTATGTCTGTATAGAAACACAGTATATGTACCTCTACATCAGATTCTTGGTAATTTTCCATTAGTCTCTGAACAAATGTTTCGACTATTTGTGGTCTTACAACTGAGAAGTTTTCTTGCATGACTCGATGCTTCCAGAGCTCTGGAGGAGCAAGGGGAAAAAAACAAAACAAACAATACATCAACAGATGTCCGTCACAAAATATTGATCCCTCTTTAATCCCTGTAAAATGATATCATGTGCAATTTGTGGTTTAGGATTTCTCAGTCTTTCTAAAAATGTATGCAACAGAAGGTAACCATCACCACAAACAGATTATCTGATTCTGTGCAGCAGGGGTGTTAGATACGTTGTGTCAATAGGGCTAAAATACATTTTTGTTATGGGCCAGGTCCACCAGTTAGGGCCCTATCCACAATCGATCACTCACTGATAATAAGAGCTTTGCATGAAAATTGAGAGTAGAACATGGCTTTTTATGTAGTAACTAAACGTTTGGGTAGAAAAATTACAGTTGCATTCAACACCAGTCAGTGGGAAAAAATGGTACCAGCCACTTTTAGAACTACCATTATTTCCACCACTTGCCTGTTCGACCATTTGTGCATGCACTTACCAGATCTGCACATACAGTTATGTTAAATGTATAAATTAAAGTGCATAGTTATGAATTTAAATTACTTGGAGGTCTCGCTTTTAAAGTGTCATAATTTGGCTTAAGCACTGACACCTCAATTTGATACGTGAGAGCAGTTTCAAGCTGTCTGCAGACTCGGGAAGAAAAGTTTGAGTTAGTTTGGTGCACACAACTCGTATCTTGAAAGATTTCTTTGCAATAATTATGGTTAAAACTTGCTTTATAAAAACAAAGTCAAAGCTTAGATTCTGCAGTATTTGAATCTGGGTGAGCAGGCTGGATAAGTGTCAAGTGGCCCAGGTGCTTGAAACCCCAGTGTACAAGTTTTCATCACATGGTTGCATAGTCAAGGTATGGGCATTTTCACACAAAGGGCTGGGCTTTATCAAAACCTGAAGGGAGTTTTATGTGATGATGGTAAATTTTCACCAATGATTTCACTGTATGTGGGCCAAATTGTTCCTGGCTCTTGAATGGGTGCAAAGGGAAGCAGGAAGGAGACACAGGAACCTTACCACCCTGCACAAGGGCTGGGGAGAATCCTTGCACTCCCCACTCCATGTGGCACTAGGGATGCATGTTCCGCAATGGGAAAGTGGATGGAAGCAGCCTGCTCCCTGTATTAGCTACAAAACTGGTAAGCCTACTGTAACGTCCAGAGCTCCCACGCATATGTAAAGGCTGTAGGATTGGGCTTCCCAGGTTTGGCATGCTTCCTATGGGGAGGCTAGAAATAAAAATGCATTTTGTATTTTAACACCTTACCTGTAGGGAGGCCGCTTCCTGCTCTTGCTCTTTCAGATGTAACTAGTGTCATCTCCTGGTTAATTTTCTTTTTCACATCATGGATCATGTGTATTTCTAGACTTTCCAGCAGTTTTTGAAGCTACAGTAAGTGTACAGTAAATTGTTCACATTAACTCTCTATGCTTGTTATACCTCATCTGGTCTGCTTTGCCAATTTTCAGTTTTTTAAAAAGTAACTTTAAAAAACACACAGTACGTAGGAGTAAAAATAAGATCATTTAGAGAAGTTATTTTGTGTCCAATTCTGTACCATGAGTCCTTTGGGGGTCAGATTTACTAGTCCATTACAGTTGCTTTATGCTGCTCGCGGGCGCTGAGTCATGGGCCTTGCAGCGCTGGTCCCAGTTTGCTTGAACTATTCCTACAGGCAACCCCGTTTAGCCCCCCCGCCCGGGTTTTAATGGTTCCATGTCACTCAGCAGCACTCCCCCTGTGCAGTAACAGTCCTCCTTTACCTGCCGTGTTTTGACTTCAATTTCTGATGCTCCTTTTGGGGGAAGTATAGCCTGAGAGCTTGTTACAAGTCCTTCAAACTCATCTTCTGTGCCCATCTGCCTGGCAATGGCTCTCAGAGCAGGGTATAGGATGTCAGTGCTAAAGAAATCCAGACAAAGATGTTACACATATTCCCTCTCAACAGTATTTTCAGTCTCTTCTGTATTTCTCTCTTTCAGGTCACACAGACCTTTATCCTCACCTCCCCCAACACATAAGCATTGGGACTAATTTCACTATCCCGTCACCTGGTCAGGAAGCCCTGCTAGCAGAGCAGGATTTTCTGCATGGACTGATCATGTGATACTGAATCTCACATAACATCACTTCTTTTTTCAATAGTTATAGAAAAATAAAAGTTCAGTGGATGAAGCAGGAAGAGCAAAAACAAAGATGAGAATTCTGGTTGCTAGTACAAATTTCTCCCCTGACAACCAAATAGATGTAGACACCCCCCCATATGCTGCACTCTCGTATCTGATTGCATTTGCTAGATAGAAACAGTGCCAGCCTCCCTACAGCCTCCTTTATGTCTCTAAACAACAAGAGGAGCAACTGACAAAAGGGCACAGATACCAGGTTAAATTTGACACCATAGATCGCATTTGACACAGACATCTGCAGAACTTGAAAACCTCATTTGCTCAAGATGAGTGGAAACTTTTCCTGGTGAACGGGGTGAGTGCAGTGTTTTACCATCACTTTCCACAGAGCTGTTGTTTCCATTCACAAAATATATACACCAAGATTCAACAAAGTGGTCTCTAAACCCAGCACAGATAGATCACCCTGGCATAAAGAAATCCTCCACTGGCACAGAGTTGGCATAGGAACTGCTACACTAATACCTCCTCCGCAGGTGTGAGCGGAGGGAATATGGGAAAGCCGGGGGGGGGGGGGAAGGAGCTTGGCTGTACCCCAGCAATCATGACTACCATATCAGCCCCTTGGCAGCTGGCACAAATTAGCATAGCAAAATAGAGCAAAAAAGGGATTGCTGGAGCCCAGATGTGTGGGAGAAGTGCCCTGCCACACATTTAGCGTGAAGAACCCATGCCCCCAGCACTCCTCCTGAAGAGTTTCAGCATGCTGTAGGAGCAGGTTGACTTCAAGTGCTCTACTTGTTCCTGGAACTAGGGTCTCTCGCCCCCTGCAGAATGTATAAGCTCTACAGGGAGCAGAGATCCCAGTCCCAGGAAGCCTACAGATCTTACCAAATCCCCACACTATACCAGTAAGTGGGTCTGGGTATTGCAGGTGGGTCTTGCTCCTGCAGCTCCCCAGCCCTGGCAATTTCTTCTCTACTTCCGGATGAGCAATGAAGAACAGCTCCCAACTCCCCTTGCTCTCTAACTGATATTATATCACCAGATTCTCGCCCCCTTCTCTGGCCTGCACTGTGCTGAGGAGCCAGATTAGGCCACCTGAAAACTCCTCCGACATGAGTGAGTCCTAAACTGGCATTATTCTGGCATGGTTTGCTCATAAGCCACCCTTCCGCTCTGGACTCACCATAGGGATGTGCCAGGGAAGGAGGGGGCGTGGCAGGAGGATTACTGCATGTTAGTTATGCTCAGCTGGCTCCCTGAGAGCCTTTACTTGCTAGCACAGGTGAGAATAGCTCACAGACTGCTCTACAGTACGTCAGAACTGAGATCAGCATTGGACTAGTTTGAAAACTAGAAAGCTGCAATCACCTCCCTGACAGCCCCACCCTGCTGCACAAAGTAGAGACTGGGCACAGTAGAAAACTGGCATGCCATTCTACTCAGATAGGCTTCTGTTGTTCAGGGATTTGTAGATGTAAATTGGGAAGGCTGCTTTTATGTAAGTATAAATAACAATGATATCTTAATATCTCTTCTCTCAAGTCACTAGAGATAACAGTGAGTTGGTATTTCTATTGTAACTTGCTAGTGAGTAGGGGCATAAAATTGACATCTGAGTGATCTCAGGATAATCTGAAGATAGCAACACAACATGTCTCACAGGAACAGTACAATGGAGGTATTCATATATGATATATGATGACTAGAATAGAGAGACCTGATAGTTTGTTCCTTTAACAAAATGGTAAGACAAAAATGTTTTGGATTTGCAAGGACACAAACAGACACATCTTCTCTGCCACATTTTGTGAGAATCCTGTTTTCCAATATCCCCAAAACACCCTGCTACATAGACTATTACTGCTGTGCTATCCAGCAAACTTTTATTTTCATTATGTTGCTCATTTTGGTAATAGATTTTATCTCAGGGGACCAGGAGGGCAGTGCATTATCACATTTCTAAAAAGATATAGTTTTAGGCTTTTAGTAAGTGTCCCTTTAAAGAAAATTTGCCAGATTTTCAAACGCACATTATTCAGGCCAAGCTAAGTGGGAGGATTAGGAAGAATCTGGTACCTTTCCACTTCATTAAAAATCAGCTTCAGGAATGTCAATTTTTAAAAGTACTGTATGTAACATTGATGTGAATGTCCTAAAGAGACAGGTAGAACTAATAGTGTCACTGAAAGGCCACAGGAATACATTTGGAACAACCTTACTAATGAACAATTCAGGGAGAAAGAAGATCAGAGCAGGTCAAAAACCCTATTCAAAAAGAGAAAGCAAAGATATTAGAATAGTTACCAATTTTGTACCAAACTAAAGAAAGGTAGAACTAAAACAGAGCAAATTGAAACAGGATAAGAGTAAGAGAACAGTGTGAAGAACGTTTTTAACTTTCACAACCACTCCAGTCTAGAATACTTTTACGTCAGAAGGAAACTCACCCATATAGCTCAGCAAACTGTTTGTAAAGAGGAACTGTATTGATATCCTCGACTTTCAGTTTAAGTCTACCCCATTCTGCCTTTAATACTTCCAACTGCTTCCATGTTATCAGAAAAGATCTCAGCAAAGCACGTGAAGTAACTGGATCGTGCAGCCTTGGCGGAGCTTGGCAAGTCTTTCTGCTGCTCTCTGACCAACTGGCATGTGATTCATCAACTTCTGCCAAATTCTAATGAAATTATTATAGGAGACATATTTTGTTACAATCTCATATCATACACTTCATTGTTTAATAAAATGAGATAAGCCACTGTAAGCTTGTTGGAGATTGAATTAAACCTTGCAACCCACTATAATTGTTTCCATACACTAGTGTCCTGCAAAATCTAGTGGAGATAAAATCCTGGCTCTTTTTTCATTTCAATGAGCAGACTATAGAAAAGACAAGGCGCGCACGCACACGCGCACGCACACACACACCCCTTTCATCTTATTGCCACTTTCCTTGAGTCACTTGCCTCAATAAAACTCCCTGCTGGATTGTTGACAAAAATACCTTTAAAAACTCAGATCCTCAGCTCAAGTCCTGAAGGAAACAGCCCCTATTAAAAAATAAATAACTCGTTCTCTTTGCACATTTCTCCACACTCAACACTTCCTGACACTATCACTGTACACTTACATGTTCACTAGCCGGTAGGTTTATCTGCTTTCCATCAGAAATGGCTTGAATCTCAGCCCATCCCCTGAACCAAACCTTTGTGGTAGGTTCTGGAAAGGCTTAATGCTCCCCAATGACCATTTACTACATTTTTATCCATTGTGCAACTGTTATTGGAAGTACAGCCTGAGGACCCAGTCCTCTTCCTAACTATCAGTCCTCGTTATACAAGGGAGGCAGGCCTCTGTGCACTGAGCAACTCTTGTTAAAGGGACAGATAAGTGTCTCACCCTCTAGACCTCTGAGGCACAGGTGGGGAAAGTGAAGAGGCCCTGCTTTGTCCCCCAGTTTCTGATGGCAGCAAGTACAGCAGCTGGATGGTGGGCACCAGCGGCCCTTCTAATGGGCTCCATCACTGTGGCTCTCCTCATTCTCAGCTGCACTCTAAAAGCTTTTTTTGAAACACATTACATCCCATCATTGCAATATAACTATATGGGACTAAGGGCTACTTTTTTATGCTACACTCCCAGGATTCACTGAAGTCTAAGGGAGTTTTTCATAACAGCTGTGCAGCGAGGCAGAGTGGTTGCCCACCTAGGCTGCCAGGGAGGAGCCACTCCCCGCCCTCTGTGGTGAGCCTGGCCAGGCCCGCCCTTCATGCTGGAAGCAGAAGGGCAGAAGAGGAAGTATAAGAGATGGGGCCTCCAGCTCAGGGCAGCAGCCTACCCACCTTAGGCTGGATGGTTTGTGTGCGTTTGCTGTCTGCCACAGTCAGAGAGCTGTGGCCATGTCTACACAACCACTTATGTAAAGTGGTTAGTAAAACTTCTGTCGCTCAAGGGTGTGAAAAAGAACACATCCCAGAGCGACATACGTTTTGCCGGCATAAGTGGTAGTGTGCATCAGCTTCTTCCGCCAACGTAACTACCGCCGCTTGTTGGGAGTGGTGTAATTATGTGGACAGGAGAGATCTCTCCCATTGGCACAAAGCAGCTACATGAGAGATCATACAGCAGTGCCTGTGTTTGCTGTCTGCCCCAGCCAGAGAAGCTGGGCGATAGACTGCTAATAGCCCTGCCCCGCACCAAAGAGCCCTAGACTCTTTAATGACACTTACCACATTCATTCCTTGTCAAATGGCTATCAGCTGCTAGGGGGCATAGCGAGGTGGAATGGCCAAGGCGGACAGGGAGGAACTGCTCCAAGCTGTATAGCCTAAATGAATTACTTTGTCAGAGGTACCTGTTTTTCCTTAGCTACAGCAGTTTGCCATTCAGCATGATCTTCCATAACAACATCATAGCTACTCTGCAGTATATCCTCCATTAGAAACTGCATCCCGACCAGCTCCCCATGAGCAACTCTTCGGTCGTCATCACTCAGTCTGCACAGACACAACTAGAGGAGGAGACACATCTGGTGATTTTTCTAGGTTACCCAGACAGATCTCAGTGAGTAACTATGGTAATGAGTTATTGTTAGTGCAATTACTTTAAAAGTCATCCATCCATTTGTATGAACAGATGGATTTTACTAGAAGCCTCTGGCACTGTGGACCTAAAAGTCATGGAAGAACTTTGTTACCCAAGCACAACAACATTGTGGTAGCTGCAGGAGAACTAAAAAATGAAATTGCCTAGTTCAATTTCGTTGTCCAAGAGCAGCAGTTTTTTTAAATAAACAAACAAATGGTGAATGGTAAAATAATTTGGGTTTTTTAAAATGACAAAATAATGTGTTACTATCACAGGGAAGGACTTGTTTTAATGCAAAACAATTTTCATATCTTCACTGTGCCTTTGGAGACAGGCACAGTAACTTTTGGATGTACAACAAGTAGCAGTCACCATACCTGCATGTTATAATTTATGGTATTTAGATTGCTGATAGTGACTGGAAACGGTCCTCCATCCACTAGAAATGCCCTCCAAGGAAACAGTGTCAATGTCTAAAACAAAGTCAGATAACATTCAGAAGCACAAAATTAATGTTCAAACAATAATAAAGGTCTCATCTAACTTGAGCTGAGGAAGGAAATCACAGTGCAGGCTGCTGCTTAGTCTGTAATATACCATGCTCCGACTTCTTTGCATGAGTTGCAGATAAGTGTTTAATTGGAACTTCAGTATAGAGAATGTACTAGGACTACTGAGACAACAATGGGATAAGTAACAGTTAAGGGACTGTTCTCTTTACCCTACATTTCCTGGATTATTGAAAGCTGGTGTCAGATTTAACATTACTTCCACATTTTGTAAAATTTCGTTATCTTTGGGTTTTGCCACAAACCATATTGAAAAACGAAGAGTTCAGTGGTCATACATTGACAGCACTATGCTTAGACATTAAAGGCAAAATCCTGTCCTCTGTAGCACGAGAGAGAGGGACCCCATTCTCCTTCTGAGTACATCCCTGCAGAAGCTGGGCAGCGTTCCAGTGCAGTGCTTGTGCACACCAGGAGAGAGGAGAAGCTAACACACCCACTATTATTCTTCACACAGGGCAAATCTCATTTTTCATTTGTTCTACATAATGGCTCAGTATGATCATTTAGAGCAGGGGTTCTCAAACTTTAGCAACCAGAGGACCCCCATTTTTATTTAAAATTTTTCACAGACCCCCAAACCGGCTTCTAATTTTCCCCAGGGGTGCTCAACCCTACTCAGCCCCAGGCCTCACCCTCACTCCACCCCCTCCCCCAAGGCGCCATCCCTGCCCCTCCCCTTCCTGCCCTGCTCCAACCCTGCCCCTCCTCTTCCCTGCCTCTTTCTGCGCCCTCTTCCAAGCGCGCCTCTTCCCTGATCCTCCCCAGCACCTCCTGCACGCCGCTGAACCTCAGTTCCGCAGCATACAGGAGGCACTGGGAGGGAGGGGGAAAGAGTTGATCAGCAGGGCCAGAGGCCCCGGAGATGACTTGCAGACCCCCTGGTCCATGGACCCCAGTTTGAGAATTGCTGATTTAGAGCAAGCTACCGACTGCAGAAGTTTCACGATTCTGTAAGGACTGAAAAGGTGCAACAATAAGGTAGGAAAGTAGTAATTTAGCATGATCCAGTGGAGTATAGCTAGGAGTATTAGGATGAAAATGAGCAAAGGAAAATTTAAACTGAATATCTGGAAACATCTACTAACCCTAGCATCTATGGGCTTAATCCAAAGAAGTCAAAGGAAAGTTAACTTCAGTAGGCTTTGTATCCGGCCTTATGACTAGCCTTTTTCTTTAATGCATCTGATGACTCACAACAGGAAGTTAGTGGAAGGTCCATCATTACAATTAGGGTAGATAAAATGATCCAACATACAGTGTAGGGAATAATCCCATTCTGGATGCAAGGGATATGATGACTTACAGTAATAGTTCTCTTCTATTTTTTAGTTTTTATGATTACTTGCTAATTAGTGTACTTTTTCTGGGGACCCCAGTGACAAAGTGAAACTGACTATGATCACAGAAATGAAAAGTCACTAAGTGCTAAGTTCTGTGCTACCACAGAATGGAGTATCACAGCAAGAACTGACAACGACTTCTCCACTCAGCACCCAAGTACAGACAGGAAACAAATCGAATCAATCATTCGTTGAAAGTACATTTTACTGACCGTGGGGCTACGTGGGTCCAGTAGCTGCGGGAGCCAGAGCTGTGAGGCAAATACACTCCTTACTGCAGAGTTACTCATGGGAGGCAGCCCATGGTGCATACTGTCTGTAACCCTCTGGTAAGCCAAAGTATTCCCGGAGGACAAATATACTTCTCTGAAAGACACCAAAAATCACTTTTTAAATACCATCTTTATAACAAAAATTTGAAATATAGTTTGTAACTAGCTTACACATTCATATTAATATGCTGAACTGAACATCGCAGTCATGGGCAATGACCTGCAACTGACTGTAGTTTTGTACCTAGTGAAAAGCTAAGGGCCTGTCTACATGGTGTTTTAGTCCACATCATAAGAGTGTTCGTTTTAGTCCACACTAGTAGGTCACGCACTAACTGGTCTGTGTACACCCTGCTGGTGCGCACGAAAAGTTCCCTGGTTCATATTAAGGTAGTCCCTACACGCTAGGGAAATTTTAGTGCATGCCAACAGGGTCCACGTGTGCTAGTTCATGCATGGCATGCAAGTGCAGACTAAAGCAAGTCCATAGACAAGCCCTTAGTTGCTATGCATAAGCTGAACGCAGTGACTGGTCACTTGCAATTGCATAAGAAACTACTGCTCAGAAATGTATCCATCAGCCCGTGGATTAACATAAGTGAAAATAACATCCTGCTAATGCCAGGGACATTTAATGGAAAGCAGCTCTTCTCATGGGAGAACATGACTATGAGTCAGGAGTAGAGCTAGGCAAATAATGGATTTGTTGGTTGCTGGCAATTCCAGAAAACTGAAAAAAAAAGTTTAATTTAGAAGTTGAACCAAAAATGACATTTTGGAGGCAAACTGAAAAAAAAACCACCAACCAGTAAACATTTAAATGACTATGAATTGCCACAGGCATTAGGCAGGGAAAGAGTGACCCTATAGCCTGGTGATTAGGGCACTTGCCTAGGATGTAGGAGACTTACGTTCAAGTCCTTGATTCAATAACTATTTAATTATTTATATGAAGTAGAGCAAGTTCAACAAGAGACTGAGAGCACCTCACCCCAGAATATCCCATAGCCCAGTAGCTAGGAGACTCCTGCAGTGTGGAAGATCCAAATTAAATCCCTTCTCCATATCAGGCAGAGGACAGGGGGATTGAACTGGGTCTCACATATCTAGGGTGAATGCCCTAACCGCTAGGCTAAAAGTTATGAGGACGACACCATCATTCCTTTCCCCGTTTGTGACTCCAGCCTGAAAGGTGAAACATTTCTATAATGTCTAAATGACTAAGAGCATATGAGGAAAGAGATCCCAGATCCATAGCGCGTTCTTCCATAGAGATATCGTGCTACTTTGTTATGTACTTTATAAACACACACTACATAAACGAAACATCCAAAAACGAAACTGGAAATCAGCCTAAATATACAATAGCTTTGTAAGTTCATCTGAATCTCTTTTACTACAGACATTTCTCATCCCCACATTTTTTGCACACCTTTTAACTCAAGGCCTGAAACCAAACTATTCCCTGCAAGGTGATGAGCATCCTCAACACCTGTTCTCTTAGGAAGCGCTCATCACCCTTTAATTGTAAGTTCCTTGGGGCAGGGACCCTGTCTTTTTGCATGTTTCATGTGCACATATGGTGCTGTACAAGTAATAAATAAAATAGAGTATTTTTAGCAATAAAGGAGTTGTCAGACAAGTTTTAAGGACACCTTGAGCATTCACAGCTGGAATATGTCAAAGGGCTCATAATAAAGCAATTTGCATTTTAGTGTCACTAAGCTCTCACTTGCATTATAACCTCCGTTTGGAGAAAATGAACTTTAATCATGCTCTCAATAAAGAAGTGATACAGATGTAGCACACAGCATATTTATGTTTCCTTTCATTTCCTGTCAGCATACTAATCTTTATCAAAGTGAAATGTTTTCCTAACAAATTGCCCACAATGCCTTAGTAAGTAAAAGATAAACCAAACTTAGCCTCTTGTTTTATTTCTGGTTCCCTGTGGATCTGCAATCTGTCAACAAGTCAATGCTGTGTTTACATCATGTTCCCACAACAATCAAATGATACTACAGAACAGCAATTAAAAGGGGAGAGAGTAGGAGTCACTCCCAACTATCCCTCTGTGCTGGGTGGCAGTGCCCATAATCTATCACCACTGTAAATCACAATTTTATTGATATAGATAAAAGTTAAGAAAATTCTCTTTTGAATGTCTAATGCACATGACACAGGAACACTACCAATAAGTCTCACATTCACAGATAAGCTGTACTCAGATACGCTAAATTGAAATCCTCTTAAATATAGCAGATAAGGAATCTGTCAATTGATAGATGAACTATGTACAGCTGTTTTAAATTTATCTTTTCTACTTGTGTTAAGACAGCTCCTTCCTCTTGAACTGAATTAAAACCCGGTCATGGTACTTTATAAGAGAGCCTGGCAGAGATGATTTTTTGGAATTAGCACTTTTAACTCTCACCGTAATACATGTCTGACTGCTGCATCAAACTGTAGAAACATAACTTCTCTTTGAATGACTAGCAGTTGGGCAACTTTGTTAGGATCCAAGGGGTTTTGAAGGCTGTCAATCATTTTTTGTAGCTCTTGAAGTTCAGTTCCTATAGTTCCCAGGACAACAATAAATCCATCAAATTAGGCAATAGGAAATGCATGCTAATATATACTGGCCCAGTGATCTATTTTAATCTCTACAAGTCTTCCACTTCATGACCAAAAGCCTTTTTTTTTTTGGTCACCAGGAGAATTGTGCTTCTGGAACAAAATAATTTTTGCTGTCTTCGGACATTGTTTTTAGCCTTGCAAAAACATGCTGTAGGGAAGAAGTTATGGCAATTGGCAGATTATGGGGACATAGTTTGGGCAGAGAGAGAGAGAGAGAGAGAGAGAGAGAGAGAGGGGCATAAGGAATAAAAGGTTACAAACCTCTTAAAAGAATGGTTCTATTAGTATTCTTACGTATATCACAAATTTTTAACATAACACCAATGAGAAAAAAGGTTGACAACCCTTTTCCTATTGAAGTCAATAGTCATTTTGCCATTGACTTCAGAGGGAGCAGGATCAGACCGTAAGCCTTTAGTTTATCCACACCTGGTCACCCCAGGTCTGCATTATGATGTGATCCCACCAGCCTCTGTTTGTTGCCCTGCTCCAGAAGCACCGGTCTATATAGGGGCCATCAGCAGCTATACCAAGTGTCATGAACAGCACCAGGCAGTTCGAGTCTGCCATGTATCTGTGTCCTTCTTCTCCTCCTCCTCCTCCAAAAGCTCTGTCAAGTGCTTCTGGTGGGTCAGAAAATGCCACTGAAATGTCCACCAGTGTCTCATGAAAGCTGTGCCTGTTTCCTGACACAGGAGTGAAAGCACCAACAAGAAAAGTTCTTCAAAAGATTCCTCCTTTATGTTGTTGGCTCCCGAAGCTGGGAGTGCACAGACCAAAATGACTGCTGGGCAGGGTATGTTAGCAGACTGTTCCATGCAGGGTGGACAGTCAAGTTTTCCCCACAGTGCACCATGGTCAAAGGACTAGAGTGGCCACATTTTGGGAGGACCCCAGGGAGTCTGGGATATAGTTGGTTTGACTTGGGTCTAGGTGATGGAGTGTGGATGCCAGGGCTCCAGGTTTGAGTCTGGGTAAGAAAATTCTTAACATAGGGTTAAAAATCAATCAATCAGTGTAGATGCTCTAACCCAGAGTCATCTGATTAGAGTCCCACTAACCCTGGGCTTACATTGCAGGGTAGACATACCATTAGGGAGCTGATTCTGCAAGGTACAGAGCACTATCTTCTTCAAAGACACCCTGCACATTGTAGGATCATCAGGCCCAGTATGTTTAGTTTTTTTAACCCAGCAAAGAATATTTCATGTTCATCCAACACTTTTCTTCCCAAAGCACATTATAATCTATTGGTGTATAGAAATCTTCTCCCTAGGTTCTTGTGTTAGCACCTGTCACTGTATTATCTGAGTGCCTTAAACTGCTTACCCACCACTGACAGGACTTGAACTCACAGTCCCTATCTTAGAAGACCAATGTCTTATCCATTAGGAGGCTCAGATCACCATAAATTTACCAGTGAAATGTAGTCACTTCTGGGCAGAGGAGTGGCTATGACTGAGCAGTGAAAGAAGAGGATATTTTTGTCAGGCACAAAGGGCCAGAACAATCTTATGAAAGTGTTAAGGGAATATCTAACTTCTGCAGAATCTGTCATTGTATTTATTTGGATTTTTAAAAGTGTGACATATGAAATAAAAATATATTTTACACAACCTTCCTGTATGCATTCAATTGTGCGGACTTCCGTGTGGTTTTCAGAGCTTATTAAATGTGTTTTTCTCAGCAACACACTCCTTAAATGAAGTCACTAGTATATTTGAGTGTGTTTTTTAATGTGTGCTCATTGTACTAAGTCCTTTTTCCTATGTTAAATGACCCAAAACATTAAAGTCAACATAGCTGTATTAAAATAAAAGGGAATGCAAATCTTTATGATTTGCTATAGTTCTTTCATGCAGTGAACTGTTTCACAGACATGTTTTTTTAATCAATTTATTTTGAGTGTTTGATTATAAGAATCCTGTTTATACATCCAAATAATAGCATAAAAATTATCACAAGACAAATTCTGCACATATACAATTCTGACTGGATACAGCCAAGGACAGAATTCGTCTCTTTCATTTTCAAGGAATGAAAGAAATTTCATATTTAGACCTGATTTTTCATTCATTTAAAAATTGTCAGGCCAGAAAGGAAGCTTCCCTCAATTTTTCTTTTAAAATTACACTTACACTATCATAGTCAGATCTCCAGCCGCTCACTCTTTGAGCAGTGCAAAGTTGTATAGCTACGTAAACACACAAAAGCATGTGGCTTGAAATGTCATACAAATACCACATATGGCAACCTACATATGCATTATACACTATCACAAAAATTTTCTGTTGTAAATATGCATAAATGTGTCCAATGTTTTGAGAATCTAGCCCACTGTATACAGGTATAATCCGACTGCTGAAAACCATCCCATTGCTGATGCATTTAGAAAGCTGCAATATAGCTTAACCCTAGTAATATGTAAAATCTATTATGTAACAGACACCATTTCTGCATATGGTAAACATTTAATCTGTTTCATCTTTGAAAAAAAGAGTTACGCAACTGATTTAATAAAGGAAACAAAATCCTGCCTTTTTAATCTGCTGGTCAAAGATAAAATCATTACGAGCTAACCAAGCAACCTGTGGTAACATTCTGCACGGCCAAGCAGGAGGCCAGAATGCAATGCTTTTTGCTACCTCACTTGGTAGAGACGGAGTGCTGCAGGAGGTGACAGCCCCCCTTCCTTGGCATAGTGTGTTGCAGTTTTCTGACAGTCTACTATCAGTGAAAGGAAGCAAGTACCAGTAAGTGCAGAAAATAAGAATGGGACTTTCTGATAACTTCACACTCCAGTTCAACATGTGTCTCATCTTTAAGATATCTTTCTTTCCTTCCCGCCCCTCAGGATTTTCTGCTTATTTATGTTTGTCCTCAGATAAATCTGAATGAATGATCCTATTTACAAACAGAATAAATCATACAGATTATTTAGAATAAAATCATGCAAACAATATCCAGGTCAACTCTGGATAGCATGACTGTGGGGGGGGGGCCTTTACGTGATAAAAATTAGAGCATATTGCTTTAGGCTAGCACGGTGAATGTTTTTGTTCTAAAGATGGACACAGGACCTTAAAATGCCCATCTCCTGTACTGATGCACTCCATCATAAAAACCAAGTCTCTCACAGAAGGGCTGAAGAATTTAAGCTGTGATAAACAGGAAGGCCCTTTAGCACTACTTTTACACCAACCAATGTGTTCCAAGGTGTTCCAATGGGGGGAGGGATAGCTCAGTGGTTTGAGCATTGGCCTGTTAAATGCAGGGTTGTGAGTTCAATCCTTGAGGGGACCACCTAGGGATCTGGGGCAAAATCAGTACTTGGTCCTGCTAGTGAAGGCAGGGGGCTGGACTCGATGACCTTTCAAGGTCCCTTCCAGTTCTAGGAGATTGGTATATCTCCAATTATTATTATAACAGGTTTTGTCCACTCCAGAATGGGGCTGGGGGGACACAAAAGTGTATGAAACGTTTTCAATAGTTGTTGAACAGTCCACACAGCTCACCTTCCCCACTGGTGATGCTCAAGCAGGGACGAGAGTGTGAACTAAAGCACTATGGCACTGCTTCTCAGTTAGAGGCAAGTTTCAGAGCTGGTGAGAGGTCAAGTCTCTCAGTGTAGGAACAAGAGGAGATCTTAGGCCAAGAAAAACAAGTGAAGTCACTATGGTACTCACTCAACAGAGCTGCTTCCAGCATGCATTTGAAGTGATGTTTTCTGACTCGAATGCCAGACTGATATTCTGCTACTTTTTACTTGTATTAACACTGCAGAGCCCACAGAACTATCGGGAAGAGAGCTGGATCCTAGTCTGGCACATGCATCATCATCAGAATTGTTAACTAAGCTTCAGTAGCAGAATTTCTGGGCTTGAGTCCCCTCTGATTTACACCAGCAGAAGCCAGGAGCAATTTCATGCATGTCAGACACAAACCGCTCTCACATCAGTGCGAGAGAAGAATCTCTTATTGTTGGTACGGAGTGATCCAGAATGAATACAGTTTGCCTTTCAAACTCCAGTCTGAGCTTATAGCACTGGCAGCTAGGAAAGCCGTCTTCTCACTTGTAAACCAAGCAGATTTGATCTGAAAGTTACTGGGACACATTTTTACAGAGAGACTTTTCAGAGTAGAATCTCATTTTACAAGAAATATAGGAGGGTTGCATGGCTGGTTCTTAAGCTGTTAGGAGACATACCAAGGAAGAGTAAACGTGAGAAGGAGGTTTTCTTGGACAACAAAGAAGGGTCTCAGTTAAAGCCTGTAGACTGGAATGTAAAGATGTCTGGGACTGTCCCTCTGAGGGTTCTCCTATCTTCACCACAGGAGAAAGTACTGTGATCTCCACGCCACTCCATAATACCATGTGACATCACACACCAAAAAAAAATAAAAAATCAACCAAACAGGCTTTTTTATTCTGAATTTTAGAGGTACTAGTTGTAAATGGCCTTGTACTTGTGTCAGGATAGACATGCATGTTGCATTTATGAGATTTTTCTACACAAATAAGGCTTTGTTGTAGCCATTTAATCTTACTCTATTTAGTACAGAATTTCATTGTGTTATAAGAGTATTTGGAAGGCAATCAACCGTGCAGCGCAGCCTGGGCAACTTTCTTGTTTATCCTGTTTAACCCCAGTTTATCGTACAGCAGCCAAACCCTCCCAATTTAACCAGTGCACTATCCTGTAATCTCTGGCTTTTGGAACATTATTGTGCTAATATTTGCTCTTGACCAGGAGTGAAAGGCTGGTACAAAAACCAGACATTACACACATCTCCTGAAATTATCAGGTGTTTGTCTTAATTAAAGGGCATCTGTTGTTCAATGGCTCTGAGACCAAACGAGTTCTGCTCCATCTGCAGAAGCATCACTTCACATTGCAGGAGCCACATAGTAGAAAGATGTGGGAAAATCTGACCAGCCCCAAAAGATTTAAACAACTAATTATTACTTATTCTGAAATTAGATTTATAAGACCTGTGTGGTAGGAGGAGGAGGAGGTGGTAGTAGAAGGTCTAGTGATCAAAGCACAGAATTGGGAGACAGAATATGTGTCTTCCATTTCTGGCTCTGCCACAGAGTTGTTTTGTGTCTTGGGCAAGATACTTAACTCCCTTGATTCCTCAGTTTTCTCATCTGTAAAATGGGAATGATGCTACTTACCTACTTCACAGGGGTGTGGTGAGGTCACATTCATTCATGTTTGTAAAAGGCTGTGAGATCACAAAATGTGCATAGTGGAATGTACTGAAATCATTTGATATTAGGGCAATTTAATTGATTTAAACCTTGAGACATGAAAATATGGGGTGGGCATAAAGGTATTTTCTGGTAAATATATAGTATATGATGATGTACTAGTAAGGTAAAAGGCACCATTTCAGTCAGTAACTGTCCTCTTTTTTGTTTGAAAGGTTTTTCTGAGCCTGCTCTGACCACTGATGGTGATGTATTTGTTACTTACCGATCCTTTCGTTCCCTCCCCAGTCCGCGGTCAGAGGCTCTGGATTTAGGGAATCAAAACAGTTTGGGGAGTTTCCTAATTGAGCAAAGCTGAAAAGGTATGAAACGATGTCATGAAGTGCTGCCACGATCTGCAGGCTCTGCCTGAGTGCTCTGTAAGCAGCCTGCAGATAAAATAAACATTGGGAGAAAACCCTTCAAATGATAGATAGAAAATGTGAAGAAAATACATAGCAATAGCAAATATTCATGAATGAAGATTACTGATTATTTGTATCCCAGTAGTACCTAGAGGCCACAGTCAGGATTGGGGCCCACTGGGCGGGTGTTGGACAAACATAGAACAGAAGACTGCCTCTTCTATGAAGAGCTTACAATCTAAAATGTTATGTTGTACTACTGAGTGTTAGGTCTCCTAGAGTCTTGAATGAGTGTCTTTTTGTACTGTTTAAATAAAAAACTTTTTTCCACCCATGAAAAAGATAAATAGATCAAGACCAAACAGGCAATTTGTCAGCAAACAATTGGTATGTTACGGTGTCTCTCTATTTTCCCTCCTCACATTTTAAACCACCACTTTCCTCTTAACACAGCTACTACAGCCAACATCCCTGCTACTTCCCTATAGATTTGGGTGGGGAGAGACAGATGGATGGACAGCAGGGGAAGGGTTAGGGGCATGCAGGCTTGTCTGTAGGCAGAGGGGATCCAACATGGCTAGTTTTAATAAAGATCCAAACTACCCTACATTACCCTGCTATCCTTTTATCTTTTGCTCCTGTGTCTCAAACACAGAGGATGCAACCTTTTTTCTTAATGCCTGTGACCTGACACACCACTCTGATGGCACATATTAATTGCAGCAGGCATTCTAATCAACACACTGCGAGTTTGTTTATTTCCCAGGGCTAGTCATCTCTAACGACAAAGCAACATTTCAACATGTATGAAGAATGTGGTCTGTCCTCCAGATATAGCTACATGCTTTAATTAAGAAAACAAAATCTCTCTTTAAGTTTGTAAATACCAACCTTTTCCGGCAGCATTTTAAACATAATCAGCACCTCAGAAGGGTGAGGAATGAACCACAAATTGAGGAAAGCTTGCCCATCAGGAGACAACAAATGATGTGGTCGTGGCTGAAATGACCTGAGTTATATGGGGAAAATGATAGATTTCTGTCACTTTGGAAAGTTACAACTAAATAAAAGTCTCTGAAATACATTTTTAAAGCTAAATACTACAATGTTGTAATTCTCACTTAAAAGTTGGGCAAAAAAACCTCTTGCTGGCTCAGGCAAAACTTCCATTTGGGCTTGGGATTTACCCCAAAGATTTGGAACAGCTAGAAATACGCATATTTCAGAGATCAAATGATTGCTAAAAGCCAGATTCGAAAGCCCATTGAATTCAATAGGAATCTTTCCATTGACTTCAGTGGATTTTCAACCAGGCCTTATAGTGTACCAATCTAGAAGACCAGAATGCCCTGCAAAAGGCTTCTCTGAACCAAATGCATAACTGTCACTTATGCCAAATAGCCTCTCTCAGAGTGGTATTATTTATTCAAAAATAATAAGCCATGGGCCAGCCCTGCAAAATAATGAGCTTGGTGCCCATTCCTACAAGGTTCTGAATGGCTCCTGCAAAGTGCTGAGTGGCCCCAATTTCTATTGACTTCAACGAGAACCGAAGACATTTGACTCCTCACAAGAGGCACTTTTGTAGGATTGTCTCTTTGATCCCTAGGCAAGAGTGTTCAACTTTGGCATAGGATAGCACAATCTTGCATCATTCTCTGATGACTGCTTCTGTCTGCCTCAGAAACAACACAGCCAGGCTCAAAGAAGTCACACCCAGCCCTCTTTGGAAGGAGTTGGACCAGTGTGGTGATGAAATGTTATAATGTGGGAGAATCAGCAGGGATCCTCAAGGTTCTACGATCCTCCCTCTCTTGGTAAACAAAGTTAATTTAGAGGAGTAAAGGTAGAAATGTAACTTCCTTCTTCCATAGTAATAGGTAGGGCTACAACAATTCATAAGAATTAAAAGTCTACAATGAATATTTGCTTAAATTCCTGTACAACTTTCAGTAGACAGCCCCATCTTCTTGTCAGAAGATGTTTATAAAGTTAGAATATGCATCATGTATTTTTTTTGTTTTTCCACAAAAACAAAACAGTCATTTCCTGTCTCAGTGCACATGAACATGAAATACAATATTGTACTAATTTAGTCTCAGATGAGAGGTTTAACTCAGTGGGGACAGGGATATTGGAACAATTTTTATAGTGGGGGGGGCTGAGAGCCATTGAACCAAACAGTAAACCCTGGATATAATGGAAAACACTTCAAGTCAGGGGCGCTGGCGCACCCCCGCCCCCCAGCATCCCTAGTTCCAGCACCTATGAGTGAGGGGAATAAGTTTGATTTACATCAAAGTGAGTTTTATACTTATTATTATTGTGATTAAAGAGAGAGGTCAAACAGCAGAAAGAACAACTTGCATCTGTGTGTGGGTGGAATAAGAAATGGTTAACTGCAGTGTGTTGTAAATGAAAGAATTAGCTTTGGGTAGGATTTGTTTAACCAGCTGTTCGTTACCTATTTTGCATAAGGAACGATAAGAACAAATTGTACCCAAGGAAACTGCACTTTACCAGGTGATGTTACTGTTTACTTTCTTTATCTGTTTCCTCCATTTTACACCATTGCCTGGAAGCCCTAACAGCAGGGAGAGACCAAGTACAACAGCTGCAGTTCACCCCAAAGGCAATGCTCTCAATAGTAAGCATGCTCCCATAGCATGGATGTCTGTATATTTAATCTCTCCATCAAAGGGGTCTGTTTCCCCACTCTTCGATGCACACATAGCTCCATTTCCTTTTAAATGGTGTTTTCTCCAGGGTTGGGTTAAGGAAAGAATGCCCCTCCCCTCCCCAAGAGGTCAATGTCATTTCTTTCTGCTATGATGTGTATCAGAGGGGTAGCCGTGTTAGTCTGGATCTGTAAAAGCAGCAAAGAGTCCTGTGGCACCTTATAGACTAACAGACGTTTTGCAGCATGAGCTTTCATGTTATGTTAACTTTTCAGAAAGAAACAAGACAACTTATATAGCATCCAGATGAGGCCATTTGCCCTGGTGATATCTGGGAAATTATTCAGAATTCCACCCCTGCCCCCATCATCCTAGCTGCCCTCCCCCCCCACACACTTCAGAAAGAGCTAAAGCACAATTTAAGCTTAAAGATACTAGGTAAAACAGACTATCTACAATATAAAACAAATACCAGTGCTTCCCTTCCCCACCCCCCTTCTTTTCAGAGAGAGGTGGGTGAAATAATATCTTTTATTGGACTAATTTCTGTTGGAGAGAGAGAGAGAGAGAGAAGCTTTAGAGCCGCACACAGCTCTCCTTCAGGTCCTGGAAAGATACTCAGAGTGTTACATCTAAATGTTTGACTATCTTAGATAAATTAACGGAATTATCTCAGCATTTCTGCATTTCCTGTCCTTTAGCAGGGAATATTAATAATACTCAGGTAACATTACCAAGTTACCTAAGGCAAAACTGTAAAGATTGAGGGTAACCACTTTATTATCCAATTTTTTTCATGGCACCTGATCTAGAGACTCACTGAAGCCAATGGGAGTCTCTACTGATTTTAGTGGGGTTTAGGATCAGGTTCCTTGACACATCTTTTCTTTGGGGTTTTATTTTTGTTTGTTTGTTTTTTAATTTTTCCCATTTGGACTGATTCTTCTGTAACTGTTCATTTATTTTTCTCTCTTGAAACCCTCTTCTTTTACTCCTGGGCGAATTCTGTGGCAAAAATTTAAAAATTCTGCACACATTTTAAAATTCTGCAAAATTCTGCATGTTTTGTCAAAACAACACTTTATAATCATGCCAGTTTCAGTTATTTTGGTAGTTTATTTCAAATACCTGTCAGCAACACCCACACCCCTTTCCCCCTCCCCCGCCCCTGAGCCCAGCTGCAGGGACCCCCAGGCCCAGACACCCATACCCCCTCCCACATCCCAGAGTCCAGCCGAGGGGCCTCGCCAGCCCAGACACTTGCATCCCCTCCCCTTCATAGCCTAATTGTGCCCCCCACATGCAGACACCTGCATCTCTCTGCCCCACCAGAGCCCAGAGATCCAGAGGGAGAAACATGCTGGGTCCCGGGTTTGTGTGGAGTTTCTTGCATGCTTCCTCTGGGCAAACCAGGAACTGCAGCTATTGGGAACCCTCCAGCTCCATCCCCCTCCCCACAGCCGTGTTTTCTATTTGCGAACTGGGGAGCTGGGCTCTGCTGGGTCCAGTGGCCTCTAGTGGCATCCAGCAGCTCTGCAGCACCAATTCTGCAGGGAAAGGAAAATTCTGCACAGAAAAGGACTCTTCTTACCTGTAATTGGAGGTTCATTGAAATGGGTGGTCTCTATTTGCATTCCAAACATAGGTGCGCATGCGTGCCATGTGCCAGAGCCGGAAGTCTTTCAGCAGCAGTGTCCGTTGACCTGCACAGCTGCCTTATGTCACTACACGCTCCATGTAGATTATAACAGGCTATGCGGGGTGATGCGCCCTCAGTCTCCCTCTTTCCGCAGCAGAGGGAAAGGTGGTCGGGTATTGGAATACAAATAGGGACCACATATCTCGAAGAGCCTCCAGATATAGGTAAGTAATCTCCTCTTCTTTGAGTGATGGTCCCTATGTGTATTCCAAACGCAGGTGAGTATGGAGCAACGATCAGCTTGGAGGTGGGTGCGAGGACGCGATGGGTAAGGCCTGCTGCAGAACAGCATGGCCCACTGGTTGATGATGTAGTGCGCTGTGAAGGTGTGGACAGAGCTGCACAGCAGATCTCATGCCAGGGTACGTCTGCCAGGGAGGTGGAGGTGGTCCTGTGTGCCCGCGTGGAGTGCACTGAGATTCTGCTGGGCAGTGTCACAATGGAGCAAGCATAGCATTCTGTAATGCACTGAGACCCCCAACTGGATATACGCTGCAAGGAGAGGCCCTGCCTGCTCAAACATTCCACGATGGATATGAAGAGGCGTGGGGAGGTGTGAAAGGCCAGTAGAAAGCCAGTGCCCCGTGGATGTCCAGGTAGTGTAATGTCCTATCCACAGGAGTGGCGTGGGGTTTAGGATGGAAGACTGGGAGATGGATGGACTGGCTGAGATGAAACTCTGAGACGACCTTTGGGAGGAACTTAGGGTGAAGGCGCAGGGAGACTTTGACCTTATGGAAAACTGTATACAGAGGCTCAGCCATCATGGCTGCCAGTTTGCTGACCCGCTGGGCAGAGGCAATGACCACCAGGAAGAGGACCTTCATGGATAGATGAGCCAGGGAGCATGTGGCCAGGGGTTCAAAGGGACACTGGGTGAGGGCAGACAGCACAAGACTGAGGTCCCAAGAGGGGGTGGGGAGTGAGGACTGGAGGGAGTTATCAGGCCCCTCAGAAAGCGGTAGTGGTAGGGTGGGTAAATATTGACCAGCTGTCCACATGGAGGGAGGAAGGCACTGAGTGCCACGAGGTGGAGGCAGATCGAGCTGAGCATGAGGCCCAAGTTCTAGAGCTCCAGGAGGCAGACCAGAATGATCGGCACAGAGACAGCATGGAAGGGGAGGTGTCAGCAGTGCACCCAGGAGGTGAAGTGCTTCCATTTCGTGGTGTTGCATGCCCTCGTAGACTCCCTCCTACTGTGTGTAAGAATACAGTGGACAGGTGATTACCAGGCATTGTCTAAAAACCAGGCCATCAACTGGAGTAGACCTGGGTTGGGGTGGCAGAGCCTGCCATGGTCCTGCGTGAGAAGGTCCAGCCTGTTGGGGAGACTGATCGGTGGGTGAGCTAACAGTCTGAATAGCTTGAGAAACCAGAACTGTTGGGGCCAGCACGGTGCTATCAGGATGACTCTGGCCCGCTCTTGGCGGATCTTGTGGAGGACCTGGGGGAAAACTGTACTGAAGGCTGGCGTGCCACCAAAGAAGGAATCCTGACCCCTGGAGCAATAGAGGGGGAACTTGCGGTTTGCATGGGTAGCAAAGAAATCCCAGAGGAGGGTGCCCTAGGCCTGGCAGCTGGTGCAGAGTGTGGGGTCATAGAGCTCCCACTCATGGTGGAGGTACCAAGTTTTGATCTGCTTTTACAGATCCAGACTAACACAGCTAACCCTCTGATACTTGAAGTTTTGATCAGTGCGTCCACCAGGGAGTTCTGTGCCCCCAGGAGGTACATCACGTGGGGCACGATGTTGTGGTGGAGATACCAGTTCCAGAGGCAGATGGCCTCCATACAAAGTGACCGGGATCTGATGCTGCCATGTCTGTTTATGTACGCCACAGTGGTGGTAGTGTCTGAGAGGATCTGAACGTGTTGGTCACGGAGAAGAGGCAGGAACACATGGCAGCCCTGGCTGTCTGCACGCAGCGCCAGTGTGTTGATGTGCATGCACGCTTCTGTGGGAGTCCACCTCCCCTGCATGGTGCAGCCTGCCAAGTGTGCGTCCCACCCTGCCAGGGAGGCATCCTTGGTGAGGATGGCCATAGGGCCGGGAATGGTGAATGGATGCCTCGGAGCACCTTAGTAGGAAAAGTCCACCACGTGAGTGATGTGCAGACCCAGCTGGGAATGGTCAAGGCTGAGTCCAGGTGGTCAAGATGGGGCCTGCAGACCAAGAGATGCCACAGGTGTAGCAGCGCATATGGAGTCAGGCGTGTGGCATCACATAGGTGCAGGCTGCCATGTGGCTGAGGAGGCAGAGACAATGGCGCATCATCGTGTGCGGGTTGCAGCACGGGGTCTTCACGAGGGCCGGGAGGGTGGCAAAGCAGCCTGTCAAGAGGAAGTTGTGTGCTGCGATCGAGTCTAGGCGCACTTCAATGAAGTGAACCATCTGTGTCGGGAGGAGCACGGATTTCTCCACGTTGACACAGACACCCAGCAAGGTGAGAAGCAAGTGGAGGGCTGCAACTTCTGTCACTGCCTCAGTAAGGGACGGGGCCATCAACAGCCAGTTGTCCAGGTAGGGGAATACAAAGTGCCCTCCTCAATGGAGGTGGGCCGCTATGACAGCAAAGACCTTGATGAAGACTCTGAGGACCGTGGTGATACCAAATGGAAGGACCCTGAATTGATAGTGGTTGTCATCCACGCAGAAGTGGAGGAACTTGTGGTGGGCTGGGTGGATGTCGATATGGAAATATGCATCTTTCATGTCAAGGGCTGCGAACCACACCCCCTGGGGAAGGGAGAGAATGATGGAAGCAAGGTCACCATGCAGAACTTGGTCGTTCTGATGAAAGTATGGAGTAAGCAGAGATTGAGGATAGAATGGAGGCCCCATCCTTCTCTGGGATGAGAAAGTACAGGGAGTAGAAGCCCCTGCCGAGAAAGGGAGCGGGCGGTCACGGGTTCTATAGCACCCTTCCTGAGGAGGTGTCCACCTCATGTTGAAGTAGGGTGTTGTGGGTGGCGCTTCCCAGAGGGGGGGGGCGGTGAAATGGGAAGGTGAGAAATTCTATTAAGTAGCTGTGTCGCATGATCTCCAGTACCCATTGATTCATGGTGATCTTGCCTCAATGGTAGGTGAATAGGGCAAGACAGTCTCCAAAAGGTGCCACAGGGGGCCACAGGTAGTGACACGGGGGATTCACAGCTCTCGGCCATTGCATCAAAACTAGGCCGTCTGATGGTGGCGAGGTGTGGCGGCAGAGGTGCCAATGGCTGTGGGCACTGGGAACAGGGGCACCAGCAGGCCTGCTCCTGGTACCTAGTATAGATAGCTTGGTATGGCAGGTATGGGCGCTGCCAAAACTGTGGCTCAGATTGTCAGCTGCAGGGGCAGCAGTGTAGATCCTGAGGGACCAAAGGGTCACCCGTGAGTCCTTCAAGGAATGCAAGGCCTCGTCCATCTTTGCACGGAACCATGGGCGGCTCCAGGCCCCAGCACGCCAAGCACATGCTTGGGGCGGCATGCTGCCGGGGGTGCTCTGCCGGTCGCTGGGAGGGCGGCAGGCAGCTCTCGTGACCTCCCGAGGGGCGTGCCTGCGGAGGGTCCACTGGTCCCGCGGCTCCAGCGACCGGCCGCAGGCACGCCTGCGGGAAGTCCACCGGAGCTGCGGGACCAGCAGACCCTCCGCAGGCACGTCTGCGGGAGGTCCACCGGAGCTGCGGGACCGGCGACCGGCAGAGCGCCCCCCTGCTGCGTGCCGCCGTGCTTGGGGCGGCGAAATGGCTAGAGCCGCCCCTGCATGGAACAGCTTGTACTCGTTGAAAGGGAGGTCCTGGACAATGGATTGAACATCCCTGGGAAAGCTGGATGACTGGAGCCATGCGTCACATTTCATCACCATCCTTGTGGGCAGGGAGCAGGAAGATGTGTCCCCCCTATCTGCTGTGGCCGGGAGACTGACTTTGGCCATTCAGCAGCCCTCAGACAGCAGGGCCTGCAACCGCTGGCACTTATCCTATGGGGTGTCCTCCAAGAACTCCACTAGCTTGGTACTTTAGAATTGTTGAAAGTGTGCTTCAGTAACAGAGCTTGACAGTTAGAAATGTGGAATTGAAGGGCCGTGGAGGAGTGGAGTTTACAGCCCATGAGGGCCAGGCATTTCACCGTCTCACCCGGGGGGGTGGAAGAGGCAGAATGCTGGCACCCCCATTCCATGGCTGCATGCATGACTAGTGAGGCCAGAGGTGGGTAGGAAAACAGAAAGTCAGCCCCCTTAGCTGGCATGAAGTACCTGCGTTCCACTCCCTTGAGTGTGGGGGCACAGGACACCAGCATGTGCCACACCACTTGCACGGGTTGTAGAATGGTGTTGTGAATGAGCACAGCTACATACGTCAGGCCCTAGGGCTGGAAAATGTCCAACTGGTCCAGTTGGTCTTGGACCTCTTGCAGGGGTTGCCCAAGTCAAGGGCCATCGTCTGTAGCAGCTCCTGGTACTGGTGGTGACAGTCAGGAGAGGAGAGGGTAGATGGGATCAGGGTCTTGTCCGGAGAGGAGGAACCTGCTGTTGGGGTCGGCAGTGTTGGTTCAAGTGCCAGGTCCTCCTCCAGGTCCAAGACTAGCAGAGCCAGCAGAGGGGCTGAAGTGGGCTGGTATGAGGCCACCAACAGTGGGTATGGGTGGTGATAAAGGTCCCATGTGGGCCAGTGGTGCCAGAAGATTGTACTGCAGGCCCAGAGCGTAGGGTGCCAGAAAAGGCAGGTGAGCCCAGGAGTCTGCACTACACCAGGAGACCAGGGAGAAGGATGGCACTTCTGCCAAGAAGCCCTCCAAGTCCAAAGAAGCGTCCAGCAGTGGCAGAGCCATCAGTGCAGGTGGTACCGCAACCGGCAGTGGTGGGTCACAGCTGAGGAGGAGTGGCTCATCTGCTGGTGAAGGTGGCCAGGGGGATCAAAAGAAGCGGTGAAGGCGGGTACAGCAGGTCTAGGTGGGATGTGGGGACCACTGGATTCATCTGGCCCAGTGTCCAGGGTACCTCCCACTGTCTGCCACTCTGACGAAGGGTACGCAGAATGGAACCCGCACAGTCCTAACATGGCTGAGTAGTGCACTCCGGTGGGCTGTTGGGAGCCTCGGTCCTCTCGGGAACCGGCGGTTCTGGCACGTCTTGCTTCTGCTTTACCTTGCCCCCTGCCTTAGGGGTGGCCCAGCGGGGTCATCATGCGATGTCTCACCTGATCGAACCCGGCTTGGGGAGGAAACATGGTGTGGTGCAGCAGTCTGCAATGGGGACTTACTGCAGTGATCGTGAGAGCACTTGCGACTGTTCCTGTGCATCTTCTCACGTCTTGGTGGTTCTGATGGATCTGAGAGTGAATCCGAGGGCGGGGCACTCACAGCCAGTGATGAGTGGTGCACAGCCAGCACTGACCGTCCAGTATCGGACTTTGCACGAGGCCAGAGCACTTTCACCATGAGGAACTTGCAGAGGCGCTGACGTCGAGCATCGCGGGTCCTTGACGGGAAGGACTTGCAGATATTGCAGTAGGCGACCCAGTAGGTGTGTCTCACCCAGGCAGTAGAGGCAGCACATGTGCTCGTTACTCACGGAGAATGAATGAGGGCATGAGGCCCAGTTCTTCAACCCTGGAACGCAGGGCATAATCCCTCAAAGGGGTCAGGAGAAACCCCATAAGGGGCTACTATATACACTAACTAACCAAACTAACATATTTACAGATTTACGAAGAGAAAGGAAATAGAACTATCTACCTACAACAGATTGTCATTCTCGTAAAGCGTACAAGAGTGAAGAGAGGATTCTGACTCTGACCATGCGGTAAGAGGGAACTGAGGGCGCATCGTTCCACACGGCCTCTTATAACCTCTCCTGGCGCACGTGGCGATGTAAGGTGACCGTGCGTGGCAACAGACGCAGCTGTTGACAGACTTCCAGCTCCAACGTATGGTACGCATGCACACCTGCGTTTGGTATACATATAGGGACCATCACTCAAAGAAGAATATTGATTCTGTGCAAATTCTGCATTGCGCAGTGGCACAGAATTCCCCCAGGAATATTCTTTCTTCTCTTATTTGGCCTTTCACTTTATATTCATTTTTACTGTATGTTTTCCCTCTTCCCTCCCCACCATGCTCTTTCCTTCAGTTTCTACCCCTCTTCCACCCTCTCTCCCTCCTGTGATGAGAAACTAGAGTGCACATCCTGCTCACCCTTCAAACATCTGGTGAGTACAAATGTAGGTGATAGGCTTATTTCAGAGAATAAGAAGGTGCTAGAATTAATTTCCTGAAATAATACTAAGGAAGGATGGAAGCTACACACATTGAATTTATTTCCCCATGCTAAGTATTCTCACACCTCTTGTCAAACTGTCTGTAATGGGCTATCTTGATTATCACTAAAGAAGTTTTTTCTCTTAATTAATTAGCATCTTCGAATTGGTAGGACAACTCCCACCTTTTCATGTTCTCTGTATGTGTATATATATCTATATCTATATCTATCTCCTCACTATATGTTCCATTCTATGCATCCGATGAAGTGGGCTGTAGCCCATGAAAGCTTATGCTCAAATAAATTTGTTAGTCTCTAAGGTGTCACAAGTACTCCTGTTCTTTTTTGCGGATACAGACTAACACGGCTGCTACTCTGAAACCTGTCTCTTTGAAATGTAACTAATTGACAGTAGACAAGGTGGTCCTAAGCTGTTATTTTAATTTAAATTATGTAACTGATAATAAATGACATACAGAAAGTGTGGACAAAAAAAGCATGGGGTGGTGTTGGGAAGTGTGGTGGGGGTTAAAGGGTGAGGGCTGAAGGAAAGAGAGGCAGTTTTAAAATTACTCTTCCCCCTAGTTTACAGTCCTCTGAGTTACTTTTAATTGGCTTTCTAGCATAGGAGCTCTTCACCATTTCAAATGTAGGGAGAACAGCTGCTTGTTAATAGCAAGCTAATTAAAGTTGTCTTCTAGCATGCCCCCTGTTCTCTCTCTTTTCACCACAAGCTACATTTCATAGTTGAAAGAGATGTTGTGTAAAACCCTCTCCCCAGAGTATTTTTAAAGAAATGCAAAACTAAAAAACTAACAAACCAATATTGACTCACTTCTTGGATGGTGGAAGGGAGTTGGCCCAATGCATCAGCCAATACCTATTAACATACACTCTGTCATGACTTATCGATATAATAGCCCAGTGAGGGCTAAATGGCCAAACCATTCAGCAGCAGAATCAATGCTAAACAAGTCTTTCCCTGCAGCGTGATGAATGTTTCTGAACTGTTCTATGGACTCTCTCTCTCTCTCTCTCTACTAGAGATCTCCATTTAACCCTTAGAACAGCAACCGGTATGTAGTACGAACTGCAGAAGGATAAATACCCCAGTAGAACTGTGCTCATCTGGCAATTGTGCGTTTGATTTAGTCCTTGCTAAGCAGCCAGGCTAAGAGAGTCAACTAGAGTTCTTGAGAAGTGGTTAACTGATGCTAGTTCTTAATCCCAATGGGTTCAGGGACAGAGCTAGAGCTTGTACTCTCACTGTTAACAGGTTTCACTTAACTCGGAAATACAAGACGACAACTTTAGCTAAACTGAGTTAAAGATTTCATTTCAGACTAGAAATAAGGGTTAATTTTTTAATGACAAAACTAATTAACCATTGGAACAATTTACCATGCATCTCCATGACTGATAACTTTAAAATCAAGATTGGATTTTTTCTAAAAGATCTGCTCTAAGAATTATTTTGGGGAAGGTCTATGGCCCGTGCTATACAGGTCAGACTAGATGACCACAATGGTCCCTTCTGGCCTGAGAATCTGTGAACGTAGGGTTTACATTCTGAACATAAACTAGATTCATTTGATTCTCCCATCCATGGTGGTGGAAGCCTTTGGAGTATTTGAATTCCATGTATGCAGACTTTCGCAGGCACAACCAATTGTGTGCACAAAATCAGAGGTCCACTGGACCCTGGCAGAAAATGTGGCTCAAAGTGCATATGGACTATTAGCTACACTGTTCTTTTCTCATCTCTACTTGCTAATTTGAAACTCTGGCAGCCAAGGACAAATTTTTGAAGACATTACAAACCTGGGATCAGCTTCAAGATTTTCCTTTGAGTCTCTGTTCCCCTTTTTTTCTTGAGATAGCCCAATCATGAAGTATTTGTCTCTGATGACAGGGAAATCTTCTAGCAGGATTTTCAGACTATTGTAGTATGCCATGATCTGGCCTCGCAGGGCATACAGTGACATACGATGGCTCAATCTATGAAAGGTACCAAATATTAGCATATAGTCTTTCTATAAAAATTACTGTGCAGTGAGTCATCCATCCAGATAAGCTGTACTCTTCCTGGCTCTAATCTCTTTCTACACTGAGACATCCTTTGGCAACGTATACTGCAAAATCATCAGATTTAAAGATGGATATTCTGCTATGCTGTAACACACAGTGGCACCATATAGCAAAGCTGCTTAATATTCTGTACTGCTGTAACACCTTTCACGTGATATTCTCACACCCCTTTAAAAACATTAATTAATTAATGCTCACGGCAACCCCTTTGAGGTAGATATTAATACTTAACTCCTCTATGCCTTATTGTAACATGACATAATGAGTTTGTGTTGGACACCTAATTTATTAAACCAGTGTTTTGTTTTTCTCTTCTCATCCAGTCAAATTATATGCAAATTGCCATTTGGTGGTTTGTTTTTTGTTTAGTTTTGTAGACAAACTGGCATTTTATACAAGGATCTAATCCTGTTTCTGTTGAAGTTGATGGCAAAATTCCTATAGACAGAAATAGAAGCCAGAGTGGGACTTACAGCTGTAAAGTATTATTATACTGCCAAGTCAAAGCAAGTGTAAAAATATCCAACTCAAGTTTGAAACTCCGATTCTTCCCGTTTCCCAATCCCTCCAGTCACCCTAGCACATGGATTGAATTTACAGGATTATCTGTGACCAAAGCCAGCCACTCCATCACCACTAGATCATTCTCTGATTTACTGTAAACTACTCTTACTACAACTCTACCCTTGTGGTGAAGACACTTCCCTGACCTTTTCTCACCCACTAATTATCTCATCAACCTCTCTCCTCATCCCACTTCTGGAAAAAGAATGGCCCATTTCCCATCTGTTCCAGCACACTCTCTTCAATGTTATTTGTGCTCCCTCTAGCTCCCCACAATCTCCCACTAATCACTAGAAGCCTTCCTCTTTCTCTTTGCTTTATGACTAACTATAAAACATTGTGAAAAATACATTATAATGGTTATATTGTAATCTAATAGAAAAAGATCCTGTTCAAAGTAAAGCCTCGGCCACTTTCACATTTCAGTCGCACAGGATTTAAACAAAAATAAAAAAAAACAAAGAAAAAAGAGACAAATGTATATATTTGATGTACTCACTTATGACAGTATTCAGCAATAACTTCTCTTTTGATTTTTTCATTTTCATTCTGCAAGATAATATTTTCTTCTTAGTGACAGCTCTACAACATTTGTGTACCTTGCATCCAAAAGACTATAAAATAGTCCAATATAGCAACATTTTCTATTATAGAAATGCTGCTTTATTAATGTATTAAATAAGGTTCTGGATCATAGGCAACATTACAAAGCAGTCTAACTCCTTTCTTCATAAAAAACTTTGATGAGAATGATCAGAGATGATTTTCACCAGTACAGCAGATCCTGTAAAAATTTATATCAATCCAATAATCAAATTCAACAAAATTATTAGAATAGTTTTTATTCAGGACATGATATTAAACACCATTTAATTGACACATTGAGATATTTTCCAAAAAAGTATTCAACTTATAGTTCCCCCACAAATATTCAGTCAGCTTATTGAGCTGGTTCCATAGTTTGTGAATATACTCAACTGAATTATGTATTTTGATTAATTTGTTTGATAAAATATTTAATGGGGCTTCGACCACCACCCCATGTCTGTTCAGGACCACGCCTAACTTGTAATGCATTTAGGAGAAGTCTTGAATCACAAGCAAATTCAAGACAGGATCCAAGTATCTCAGTTTCTAGACACTGGATAAGGATGATTTTCCAGACCTATAGAAAATCTGGGTCCGACTTAGAAAGCTGACCGTAAAGATGTAATCAGATGAGGTTCAATAAGGAAAAGTGCAGAGTCCTGCACTTAGGACAGAAGAATCCCATGCATTGCTACAGGCTGGCTAAGTGGCAGATCTGCAGAAAAGGAAGTGGACGAAAAGCTGTATATAAGTCAACAGCGTGCCCTTGTTGCCAAGAAGGCTAACAGCATATTGGGCTGCATGAATAGGAGCATTGCCAGCAGATCAAGGGAAGTGATTATTCCCCTCTATTCGGCACTAGTGAGGCCACATCTGGAGTACTGCATTCAGTTTTGGGCCCCTCACTACAGAAAGGATGTGGACAAATTGGCGAGAGTCCAGTGGAGGGCAATGAAAATTATTAGGGGTTGGGGCACATGACTTATGAGGAGAGGCTGAGGGAACTGGGCTTACTTAGTCTGCAGAAGAGAAGAGTGACGGGGGATTTGATAGCAGCCTTCAACTACCTGAAGGGGGGGTTCCAAAGAGGATGGAGCTAGGCTGTTCTTAGTGGTGGCAGATGACAGAACAAGGAGCAATTGTCTCAAGTTGCAGTGGAGGAGGTCTAGATTGGATATTAGGAAACACTATTTCACTAGGAGGGTGGTGAAGCACTGGAATGGGTTACCTAGGGAGGTGGTGGAATCTCCATCCTTAGAGGTTTTTAAGGCCCGGCTTGACAAAGCTCTGGCTGGGATGATTTAGTTGGGGTTGGTCCTGCTTTGAGAAGAGGGTTGGTTGGACTAGATGACCTCCTGAGGTCTCTTCCAACCCTAATCTTCTATGATTCTATGACACAAAGTCTATTTATCTTCCTCTAAAAATTAAACACAAACTGATAAAACTGAAAGTGATATAACAAGAGAGACTTGATAAAAAGTCTGCCTACTCTAGTATTTTGTCTCGTCTCTAACTAAAGCCAATGGTGGATGCTTCACCGCAATAAAATCCCATGTAACTGCAATGCTAAATTATGGATGAAAATTTCTTCACAATCCCAGCTGGTGATATTCAAGTATGGCTCCAATCAGCCTTTTTAATTTAACCTAGTAATACAACTGCAGATTGCGATTTGTTTTTTAATCTAAGTATCTATAGTCAGATGTTCAGCTGTGGTGCAAAAGTACCCAGAACAATTGAGGAGTGTGGGAAGTTCAAGAGGCAGCCTTTAAACTCCACTCATCCAGGGACCACAGAACTGTAAAACTGAGATTAGATGAACTATTTATTTAATAAACTGAACCCACCTCAAGTTCAGTTTCCTTCTCTGCTACATAATTCTTATTATTATTTTAACAGAGATTCTTTATTTTTGTTCTTTGTAACACATTTTAAAGCACTCTCGCTTAGGTACTTCTAGAACCCCATCACTGTAGTATCTGAGCACCTCAAAATCATTAATGTATTTGTACTCAACACCACAGTGAGGTAAGGAAGGTCTATCATCCCCTTGTTACTGATGGGAAACTGAGGCACAAAGAGACTAAATGACTTGCCCAAGATCACACAGGAGGTCTGTGGAAGAGCAGGGAATTGAAACTAGGTCTCCTGAGCCCCAGGCTGGTGCACTAACTGTCATAGTTCAGGGCAACAGCACCTGTATTCTCCCTTTATGGTCCATCAAGGACACTCACTCTAGACTTCAGGCTCCCCTGCCCGTCACCTCTTTTGACTGGAGATACGCATCTCTCACCCTTCTGACTAGGATATTTCCAGGCTGCACTGTCCCCTGACTATACTGTGATACCCCAGCAAGAGACTCTGCCTAAGCAGGCCTGTTTCCTTTCTCTTCAGAGGCTAACGTCAGAGTGATTGCCAACAGTTATGTTACACACAGCAAGTCTGTTTTATTCTTACAGTAAAAGCACTACAGAGAAAACATACTGAAAACAATAAAAGAACATACGCACATGCTAATAAGATTACCAGAGTTCACCCCAGCCCTAACATGGGCTCTAACAGGAGTAGGTCATCAACATCCCAGTCAAGGGGTTTCCTTGTGATTTCAAGTTCATCACAGCTTCAGCTCAGAAACAGTCTTATGGGGTCTCAGTAGGGCCACTTCTTCCAACTCTTTCTTAAGGGGATCCTGTCCATTTGCTGGATCAGGACAAAGACCCAGAGCCTCATTAAAACCAGGCTTTTTATCTAAAAATCCTTTCTTTGACTGGTGGTCTATGGAGAATCCAGTTTGAACTGGTGTATGTCAGCCTCTCCAAAGGGTGGCTTCAAAAGGCTGATAACTGGAAGAATTACATTACTATTCCCCTCTTCCTAGAGGAGTTGCATACAATTCCACAACACCACACACAGTGGACCCTACAAGGTATTAAATCTAACTCAATGAAGTTTATCTTAATTCCACACGATTTGTCCAGGACATTGCCAGTCTGTCACACTAACCACGGGCCCATCTCCTCCTCTCCTTAAAAGTAATGGCAGGTTGAGTGTTATGTTGGTGCCTTTTTTAAAAAACAATGCTATCAAAAATCTTAATATATTGCTGAAGGTCACCAAAATCTCTCTCTCTCTCAAATAATAATTATTTGGCACACTTACAGGGTTCTGCATTCTGCTGCCCATGATTTCTTTCTTATGAATGAACGTGTTCAGCATCATGTCCCGTGGCCCCAGTTTCTCCAACTGAATGGATACAAAAGCTTCTGGAGGCCTGAGTGGTAAATGAAAACATTGTATCTGAGCTCTGCAACTGGAAATGGGAAGATTAAGCCATCAGAAGCAGAGCAAATAGAGACAATCTGAGCCACTTAGCTATTGTCTTAGATTAAAACACAATGCCTCAAAATACTCACCTTAATAATAAATTCTTTGCACATAGATAACAGAGTAGAGTAGCTGGAAGAGACAAAACCCAAGTACAGACTAGCAATACACATCTCTTTGGTTCCATTGTAAGTGAAATATGGGGAAATAGAAACAAAATATTTACAAACATAGAACCATGGGATTAGAAGGGACCGCAAGGATCATCTAGTCTAATCTCCTGCCAAGATGCAGCATTTGTCTCCTTCCCACATTAACAGGATATCTGTGATACACCAGGAGTATGTTTGAGTAAATTGGGAATTCCATGTCATTTTGTGAATTCCATTTTGTTTATAACCTTCACTTTCCATTGTAACCTCCATCTCCAAGAGGTCTACCATGAGACAGCCAGCAAAAGCCATCAATTCTGATGATCTCTTAACACCCATCCATAAGAGCAATGAACACTACACAGAAGGTTGCTTGGGAAAAGGGTGAGTCTGCAGTTCCTCAGCCTAGAGTACATAGGGAAGAAGGGGAGAGAGACTATATTAAAAGGCGGCTGCTTTTCTGAGCTGGAGACTCAAACCACCAGCACAGGCAAGAAGATCAGACCAAAAAGGCACGATGGGATGATGGGCCTAAGGATGCTGGCCAAACCTCAGACCCACGGTGAGATCAGACTTGGCAGGGGACTGCATTCAGGACTGTGTTATCTTCCAAAGATCTGTAACTCTCTAGTGCCACCTAAAAGTGTTTGTGGTCAAGAAATTCCTGTGCTATGCTTGTATTCCTTGCTTTATTTCCACATTGTCTTTGAAGGGTTTAACTTGAAACCAGAACTTCCACAGCCAGGTGATCTTGGAAGGACAGAATGAGTCTAAGCATCTGGGGACTCAGGAGGGCCATGCCACTTGTTCTGGGATTTAAGACATCTGAACTGAAGGGTCCTACTGCACAAGAAGGATGTCAGACATGAGGTCTGCACATGGGAGAATGCCTTAGAGACCCAGAGCTAGGAACAGTTACCAGTCACTAACCAGACTTAAGGGGCTTAGAAGCACTTGGGCCCCAGGATTTGGGTGCATTTAAAATGTATTAATATCCATCAAGAGACAGGGACTGGGCCAGGATGTAACAATACCTTTTAATGGTCCAGTGTCCATCAAAAGGGTGCCCTGTAGAATATAAAGTTGCTGGTGCAGCCGTCAGGAATTGTTTTTCTGTTTCATTTCCAGATCTTGAATTTCTTCCACTTGCTGAGCTGCTTTGACTCTTCAAACTTAAATTTGCTTCCTAAAATATTAAGGATACCAATCTGTACTTACTCTAGTGGGAACACTGCCTGTTAAATCAATACAGATTTGCAGTTCCATGTGGCTGCTATTCTCTTATGGTATAATCACAGAATCATAGAATATCAGGGTTGGAAAGGACCTCAGGAGGTCATCTAGTCCAACCCCCTGCTCAAAGCAGGACCAATCCCCAGCCAGATTTTTGCCCCAGATCCCTAAGTGGCCCCCTCAAGGATTGAACTCTCAACCCTGGGTTTAGCAGGCCAATGCTCAAACCACTGAGCTTAATTCACCAGGCACACTGAAAGCTGAATAAAAAAGTTCTTGGTGAGCATAAGAATAATGAAACTGTGGAGACAAGGAAAGTTAGAGGCAATACACAATTTATAATCAGAGAACATTCTCCACATTTCATCAACAATGAAGAAAATGGGGATGCTGGGGTTGTTGGCTTCACCAGAAGAGTGATCCCAAAACTGTATTTAAAATATACTGAAAAAAAAACAAGATGAAAGTTCAATCTACCCATGCAATACAAGTCTAAAAAAATTGTCATTGGTTAACATTGACTACATACAGCAGCAAGAGAAAAAGAAATGTCTTTAAAAGGAAGCCTGCATTATGATAGGTAAGAAAAAGAACATGGGCTGGGACACACCAGTGGAGACACTATTGGAAGAAATAATTAGCAGGTAATTTCCGCTGTTCCCGTTCCCTCCTCCCCACTCCCTGCACCCCACATTGTGTATAAAGTTTCCACTAACTCTCATTTACAGAGAGCAGCAAGTGAGTAGCAGGAAGAGAAGATAAGGATCTTTTCTTAGTCTTCTTTATCCTGATACATGTAATTAAGCCATGTTTTTTCTTTACTTATTGGTCTTGAATAATTGATGCATGACCTGCCCAAGTCTCCTGCTGTTGCTGCTGCTCTGCTGGCTCTATTAATTGTTCAGGTTTATATTTAGACAACTAATATTTACTGACTGTAAATGAGTATAATCTAGTCCAGAAACAGATGCAGTAGTAATTGAATGATTTATTGCTGAGAGGAGACGTCTAAACTAAATGCATAGTCACTGCCCTTCTAAAGAAAAAAAAGTCATAGAACTATTCTACTGTCTAAAATTGTTCTAAGTGTTTGGAAGACCAGTCCATACTAATGGGGAAAGCAAGCTTTTTCCAAAGTAAAGACTATTCCCAATAGTTGGCTGAGAGTCATGGCAGCAGCAACTTGTATTGCATTGCAGGAGAATGATTTGGGAATGACTTCAGGATTAGAGCTGTCCAGAGAGATAATTCTCTTTCTCAAAGGACATTGATATTTCAAAATGTGGTTTCATTGATTTTCACTCCGTGAAAGGGGTGGAGCCCCAGTTTCAGGGCAGTCCAGCTGGTGGGCTGCAATGGAGCTGCAAGCCCAGGAACCCCAGGCTCTGACAGAAACCTGCCTGGGTTCCATTAGAACTATGGCATCTCTGCAAAAGGTTCAGATTTTGCAGTATCAGCTATTTCTGATAAAACAATGTTTTATCAGAATTCTTCGGACCAGCTCTGTTCAGGATACCAATTCCCTTGGGTTAATAGTGCTCAGGTATGTGATAGGGAATAATGGATCTAAATCAGGTGTGCATATTGGTAAGCAAGCCTACTCTGGTGTAACTTGCATGCTTCAGGGACTAGAAAGAATAAGTTTACATCAACAAAGACTCCTTTACATTCACCGCTGATGTGGTGGAAAGATGTTGGAAAACACTGCTGGCTGACATTCACAAGCACTGATGTATACCAGCCATAGGGACATACAAACAGCTAAAGCACAAGGCAGCCCCTTTGCCCATCGCATCCCAACAGCAGCCAAAGTGCTAGGGCTGAAAGTGGAGACAATGAAGTATGTTTTTTCTTTTCTTTTTAACAGAGAAAGAAAATGAGTGATGAGAGTCTCATGGAAAAAGGGGTGAGCATCAGGTGCCTCCTAATGGAAAGATATTAGGAGGCAGATTGGAAAAACTGCTGTGCCATTCTTTCCACATGTAGTATATAGTAAAAGTATATAACATGGGCACTGCTCAGCATACTGGCTGCAAAAGAAGTGAAATAGAAGTGAGAGTTGCTAGAAAAGGGTGCATTGGGGTACGGGGGGGCGGAAAATCATCGGTCCCAGAATAAAAGGATGGACAACAGCTCTCACAAACTATATGGGGGGAGGAAAACAAATGATAAAAGGAACATTCATTGAGTAACTTTCATCCTGAAGTATCTCTATTTATTTTAAAAGTTTTAAAATTATATACAGGGATCACTTAACCCAATCACTGAAATGCAGCCATCTCTGGGTGAAACACAACAGTTGTGTAACAGTGTGCAGTAATACCATGCATCAGTTTGGGACATGATGGGAAACCAGCTACTGAATACTGTGCTTTAAATGCAGAATTAAAACATTATCAAACAAGGGATGCAGAACAATGATGACTGTGTAATTTTGGGATGGTTTATGAACCTCTTTGTTTAACCTTAGACAATTATAGTTATATTCCCATTCAAGATGGTGTCAGAACTGTGCTGCCATTTGCAGAAGGCAAGATTACAGAGAGGTGACATGAGTTGCTGGTGCTGTTACATGATGGAAATATCCCCTTCCTAGAAGATCATAGATGTCAAGGCCAGAAGAGACCACTAAGATCCTCTAGCCTGACTCCCTGCACACGACAGGCCATAGGATTTTATCCAGTGATTCCTGCATCTAATTTACCTCCATGCTCCTTAAATTCTTTTCTATGGTATTTTTCAGCTGTTCGTGGTCACCTGGATCAACTAATATGCACTAAATGAATTACTGATGTGAAACCATCTTATTTCCAGGTAATATGTTTGCAAAGAATTGCTAGAGTCATTTTGTATTTTAACTGTTAAAGTAAAACAAAATTAATATCTAACTGAGCACCATCAGCACTTGCATATGATGTTAGCTCCCAAAACCTTACCCAATGGGGTTAGGGAAACGAAATGCTGCTGACCTTCATGTCCACTGTACGTGTAGGCTGGATCATGTGACAAAATGAGGCTTGCTGAACAGCAACAATAAGAGCATTTTTTTGAGTGACTTGACAGGCAAGGGTGATCTGCATGTTCTCCACTCCAGATGGGGACAAAAGCTAAAGGGTGAAAATACAGAAGAGTTAGCAATTTCCCACATAACATAAAGGCAGGTTATAGAGATCACACTAATTTTTCCTTGCCTTAACCAATCTCCAGAAGTGTCGTTAATCATTCTACTATTGGTACATATTCATTTAAATGTGGCTAAATGCTGAAGTCACTTCACTCAGCTGCATTCATAAATTTGTATTTCCCAAGGAACTTAAATCGAGGATCTATACAATGGGATATGAGACAGAGGGTACGTCTACACTACGGGACTATTCCGAATTTGCATAAACCAGTTTTGTAAAACAGATTGTATAAAATCGAGTGCGCGCGGCCACACTAAACACATTAAATCGGTGGTGTGCGTCCACGGTCCGAGGCTAGCATTGACTTCTGGAGCGTTGCACTGTGGGTAGCTATTCCGTAGCTATCCCATAGTTCCCGCAGCCTCCCTCACCCCTTGGAATTTCTGGGTTGAGATCCCAGTGCCTGATGGGGCAAAAATCATTGTCGCGGGTGGTTCTGGGTAAATGTCGTCAGTCACTCCTTCCTCTGGGAAAGCAATGGCAGACAAGCATTTCGCGGCTTTTTTCCCTGGATTGCCCTGGCAGATGTCATAGCATGGCAATCATGGAACCTGTTTTGTCTTTTGTGACTGTCACCGTATGTGTACTAGATGCCGCTGACAGAGGCGATTCAGCAGCGCTACACAGCAGCATGCTTTTGCTTTTGCATGACAGCAGAGATGGTTACCAGCCATACTGTACCATCTACCAATCCATAAATTGGTAAAAAGATGATCATGGTTACCAGTCCTTTTGCACTGCACCATCTGTTGCTGTCATAAGTGCCCCTGGCTGCTCTTAGCCAGGGGCGCAAAAGCCAAAATTGGGAATGACTCTGAGTCAATCCCTCCTTTTTGGTATCTAAAAATAGAATCAGTCCTGTCTAGAATTTGGGCAAGTGTACTAGAGAACCACTGTATCATAGAACCAGAGAGCACAGCTGCTCTGTGTCAGATCCAGCAGAAATTATGAGCTGTATGCTATTCACACCTGTTCATTCCGTTCTTCCCCCAGCCTTCCTGGGCTACCATAGCATTGTCCCCCCACTTGTGTGATGAAGTAATAAAGAATGCAGGAATAAGACACAGTGACTTGTTAGTGAGAAATGAGTGGAAGGCAGCCTCCAGCTGCTATGATAGTCCAGACAGGACATTAAGAAGTGTGGAGGAGAGGAGCCCAGCATCGCGCTGCTAGTCCAGGGGCAATTGAATCTTTTCTTTACACATGAAGGGTGGGGGCTGATGGAGCTCAGCCCCCTGTTGCTATGATGAGGACGGTTACCAGCCATACTGCACCATCTACCAGGAAAAATTAGGGCCAGGCGCCCTTGATCAACCTAACTGATGCTAGTAGGCATGGTTACCAGTCCTTTTGCACTGCCCCATGTGCCAATAGGCTGATGATGACGATGGGTATCAGTCTTACTGTACCATCAGCCACCCATGGTGGGGTGGGGGAGCAAGGATGTTGGTGTTGAGTGCTGCAGCATCGCGTCTATCTGCAGCATTCAGTAAAGATAGGGTGACATGTAAAAGAGTCAAGAGAGATTGTTTTCCCTTTCACTTCTGGGGGTGGGGGGGTGCGTAAATTGCTGAGCTATGCCCTGACCCACCGCGGACACTGTTTTTAACTGCCTCGCCACACGTGCTGATCGGAGCTCCACGCTGGGCAAACAGGAAATATTCAAAAGTTTGCGGGGCTTTTCCTGTCTACCTGGCCACTGCATCCGAGTTCAGATTGCTGTCCAGAGCGGTCAGTGGTGCACTGTGGGATACCGCCCGGAGGCCAATACTGTCGATTTGCGGCCACACTAAACCTAATCCAATATGGTAATACCGATACTAGCGCTACTCCTCTCGTTAGGGAGGAGTACAGAAACCGGTTTAAAGAGCCCTTTATATTGA
This sequence comes from Mauremys mutica, assembly GCF_020497125.1. Lineage (NCBI taxonomy): Eukaryota > Metazoa > Chordata > Testudines > Geoemydidae > Mauremys > Mauremys mutica. The sequence goes on along the minus strand of NC_059074.1, from coordinate 83,913,699 downwards.
TATAAAGGGCCTCTCAGTGTGGACGGGTGTGGCGTTAAATAAGTTTTACGCTCCTAAAACCGGTTTAAACGCCTAGTGTAGACCAGGCCAGAGAGATGCCCTCAGACTACAGAAGGGGTTCATATAAAGTAAGGCTAGGATGTTGATTATTTTCATTTTTTAAAATTATATATTATATATTAATATTAAATTATTGGTGAAGAATGTGCATCATGGATGGGGAAATTGTGGAAAGAAGTAAGTTTTGAAGAACTGTGAAAGTTCTGTGTCATGTCACTCTGCACCATACAATTTTGTTTCTACTTTTTGAACAGTACCCATTGTTTTAATGCAATGGTGCAAAAAGTGTAAGATTAACAGTGAAGAATCTGTTACTCTGAAATAGTTTAGGAAATGAGAGATTCATTTTCTTTTCCCCCTGAAAAAAATCCCTTTTCTGCATTCTTTAAAAAAATAAAATAAAATAGGAACAAATCCTGATTTGTTTAGTCATCAGTCCTTATACTTTGGCAAAACTCCCATTGACTTCAATGAGAACTGTGTCTCAGTAAAGACGGTAAGATTTGGCCTGCAGTTATTATACAGAGCGTTTGACTGATATTATCAAGTGATAGTTCTGAAAAGTGAACAAAATTACACTGTTACATACAGAAAGACACAAAATAATAAAAACTTGGTAAGAGAAATGTACATCACTTAACACAATGAAGCCAAAGCTAATTGAGGCCTTTAAGTGCTACTGCAATAGTTAAATAATATGTGCAGTGTATGATTTTGGTTTCCTTTGGAAAAAAAGAACCTAGTCACCTGAATAACACCATCTCTTGTATGAAAGCTAAACTTTCCAATTTGATTATTGTCAATCTCTTGAATGCTTAACAATAAATTAGATGGAATATATCTGCAAGAAAAAAAAATATAACAATATAACAATAATCCACACAAAGGAATGAAGAACTCCTCCTTTAAATAAAAAGGAAGATTAGGGTATTACTAAATATTTCAGAAGCATTTGAGAGAGAAATAAAGTGTTCTGTGAAGTTTGTGGCTGAACACAGAGAATTGTGAATTCTTTCCCATTTGGCTCTAGGAGTTGGGTTACCAAGTGAAAAGATCTACTTGTCCTGTTTAATCAAGCATCATTTAAAATATTAGATCCTAACCTTTTGGGATGCTGTGCTGTCTACCAGACTATGACATCAGCCACAACAGACAGTGCCTGCCACTGCCCACAATTCAATTATGCACATTCTATCCTGGAATGAAGATTCAGCTGTTTGCAATTGTATGTTTGGAGCAGCCCAGTCTCCAATGTGGATTAGAGTATATACAACCGATTGGGAGATGAGTAGTGATCTATCATTCAGATGGGGAGGGGGATCCTGAAGCCTGCTAATACTAATACATACTGATGATTGAGAATCACCGATAGTAATTATCCTTGCTGAATCTGGTAGAACAATGGATTTTCCTACTTTATTTCCATCCTACCACAAAATACTTGATTTTTAAAAATAATTTAATTTTATTTACCAGTTTTGTAAAGATGAAATCAAAGTAACTGTAATATTTTCAGGACCTGCATGGTTGCATAAGGGGAGAAAGGGAGGGACACAAGTAGTCTCTCCTCTCTGCAGGGGTTGGGTCCAGTTGCAGTCTTAGGCTAAGATGTGAAGTTGTTATTCAATGTATAGTAGGATAAACTTTGGAGAGTGATTTCTGTAATGCAGCAACTTTACATGCACAATTATGGACTAACCCGTAATTGCTTTTTAGGGTCCCGTTACGCTATTTGTAGAAGTCTGGGAACCACTGTCTTTCTCCCTTGGTCCCAACTCTCTCAAAAATGTCCCTCATTATGAGAGATATCACCCATTTTACTTCCAAAATTACTGATGTTCCACACAGATTTGGTGCCCCCACCCCCACTTTTATTATAGCACATCTTTACATTAGAAATACAGAAAAAGTTACTTATGGCTAAGGAATCAAATTACACAGCATTTCAAGTTTCCTGCATGAATAATCTGTGTGTGCCCTTCACTTATGGTGGGCCTTACCAGGCTAAGGAAGATGCTTGGTTATGATCTGTCTGGGAAGATATTTAATCACACCACGTCCTGTGAAATACAGCAAAGTTCTGGTTTACCTGTCCACACTACTGTCATCTTGTAGGAGAGCTGTAATGAATATTGGTGGGGACTGGTCTGCTTTCTCCTTGTGAGATGCTATTTCAAAGTGCATTGGCCTCAAGTATAAATGGAACTCATCAAAACCCATCTCCCCTGCAAATGCCTTGTACATCCTGAAACAAAAATAGGAGTATTTGGTACAGTTGCTTCATTTAAAAAAAAAAAAAAAAGTTTAGTACTGCTGTACATACCTACCTAAAAATCCAATATCTATTGGATACATTTTTAGTGTGTGTGTGATGAGGTTTACAGGTCCTACACTAAACCAGAGCAAGGCCAAGGAGGAGGTCCTGTTCCAGGTGATGGGACAGTTTAAAAAGGGCAATGGCATCCAATGAGATGGGGGAAGGAATTACAGGTTACACCCGGAGCTGTAGGCAGAATGAATGCAGCCTTAGTCAGGCCACTCCAGGAGCAATGATCCATACTCCCTACCTTCTCTTTGGGGCCAAGAACCCTCAAGAGACTCTGAAGAAAAGGATGTTGTCCCCCAGCAAATGAAGCAGATACTAGGATGACTGAGTATCAGAGGGGTAGCCATGTTTGTTGCTTTTTACAGATCCAGACTAAGAGACCTGTGGCACCTAATAGACTAACAGATGTATCGGAGCATAAGCTTTCGTGGGTGAATGCCCACTTCTTCAGACACATGTGTCTGAAGAAGTGGGCATTCACCCACGAAAGCTTATGCTCCGATACATCTGTTAGTCTATTAGGTGCCACAGGTCTCTTTGTTGCTTTTTAGGATGACTAAGACCATGCCCCAAAACAGAGGAGACACAGCCCAACAGGAAGTGACCTGGGGGTGGGGGGCTAACTTTGGGTGGACCAATGAATGGTTGGGACACTGCAACACCCCTTTAAAGGCCTTGGGTCGGGACCCTCTCCCCTGCTCACCCTCCCCTCTGTCATGACAGAATCTTAAGGGGGGGGATGGGACACACAAGAGAGACTGAGTGCTGCTACATACAACCTGGCAGGGCTCCCTCCAGGACAGGCAGACTGAAAAGAACTGTGAAGCCACTGCCTGACCATTAGGCCAGTGGTTATCGGATTGACCTGCTACAGTATGATACTTACCCTAAAATTTTAATGTTACTTAGCCTCTGGCATGTTTTCATTGACACCAGAACAATTACTGCTCATTGTGCTGTTGGTAGTCATTATTTGTTTAGCACTGACCACGTGACTGACATATTACAGTACACAAAAATAAAGTAAGGACGAAATTTAATGTTTTATGCAGTGTCTGAGGGACCTGTGAAGAGATTCAAAGAAGGGTGTGAAAAAGTCAGCCTGACATGTAAAGAAGGTAATTTTGTCAACCATGTTTTGGATAAACTGGAGAATAGTGCTTGGGAGGAAGTATGGGTGACAGGGAGGAAATTACAGTAGTCAAGACAGGAGATGATCAGATCCTGAACAAGCATTTTTACCATTAGAACAGAAAATCTGTGGAAGTTGTGTTGTAGAAATCCTTAGTTCAGCACAGTCAAACATAGTAGAGGAAGAAGAGGAAGATGATCCCAAAGGACCATTAAAATGTTGGATGTTTGGACACACATCGACAGAGTAATAAGATAACAAAACTTCCTTTTGTCATAACAATAGGTCTCGGAGGAAGACAAGTATTATGCCTACTGATAAATAGGTAAGCCAAGTCACAGAGAAGCTTTTTAGGCTATGTTCTACACTAGACACCTTACAGTGGCACAGCCAGTGTAGCGTAGACATAATCTTAGTGAATAAGTGGCAAAGACACAAATAGGAGCCAGAAGTCCTAATTCCCAATTCTCTAAAGTATAGCTAACACTCCCTGGATCTGTGGAAATAGAAAAAAAATGAAATAAAAAAAGGAAGAAAACAGGGGAGGCAGAAAAGGGTGTCACATACAAAAGAACGTCACCTTTGGGAACTTTAAAAAGCACCATACACATCAATTAACACTATGTAGGATGTATCAGAGGGGTAGCCGTGTTAGTCTGGATCTGTAAAAGCCGCAAAGAGTCCTGTGGCACCTTATAGACTAACAGACTTATTGTAGCATGAGCTTTCGTGGGTGAATACCCACTTCATCGGATGCATGTAGTGGAAATTTCCAGAGGCAGGTATAAATATGCAGGCAAGAATCAGTCTAGAGATAATGAGGTTAGTTCAATCAGGGAGGATGAGGCCCTCTTCTAGCAGTTGAGGTGTGAACACCAAGGGAGGAGAAACTGGTTTTGTAGTTGGCTAGCCATTCACAGTCTTTGTTTAATCCTGAGCTGATGGTGTCAAATTTGCAAATGAACTGAAGCTCAGCAGTTTCTCTTTGGAGTCTGGTCCTGAAGTTTTTTTGCTGCAGTTTGACTACCTTTAAATCTGCTATTGTGTGTCCAGGGAGATTGAAGTGTTCTCCTACAGGTTTTTGTATATTGCCATTCCTAATATCTGACTTGTGTCCATTTATCCTTTTACGTAGTGCTGTCCAGTTTGGCCGATGTACATAGCAGAGGGGCATTGCTGGCATATGATGGCGTATATTACATTGGTGGACGTGCAGGTGAATGAACCGGTGATGGTGTGGCTGATCTGGTTAGGTCCTGTGATGGTGTCGCTGGTGTAGATATGTGGGCAGAGTTGGCATCGAGGTTTGTTGCATGGATTGGTTCCTGAGTTAGAGTTACTAGGTGCAGTGCGAGGTTGCTGGTGAGAATATGCTTCAGGTTGGCGGGTTGTCTGTGGGTGAGGACTGGCCTGCCTCCCAAGGCCTGTGAAAGCAAGGGATCGTTGTCCAGGATCGGTTGTAGATCACTGATGATGCGTTGGAGAGGTTTTAGCTGAGGACTGTAGGTGATGGCCAGTGGAGTTCTGATTGAACTAATCTCGTTATCTCTAGACTGATTCTTGCCTGCATATTTATACCTGACTCTGGAAATTTCCACCATATGCGTCTGATGAAGTGGGTATTCACCCATGAAAGCTCATGCTCCAATACGTCTGTTAGTCTATAAGGTGCCACAGGATTCTTTGTCGCTTTTTGTGGAATGAGTTGCTCCTTAGTTCACCATGTAATCAAGTGAGCAATCCATGCAATGATATATTTACTTGTGTGTGAGTGTGTTACAAGGGGACACAGTAACAAAGAAGGAAAGATACACCAAGAAAACAAAAAAAAAGGGAGAGGGGACAGAAATGGGGAAGGCAAAGTTTAATATGGCAATAAAGTAAAATAAGAGAAACAAAACTGAGACTGAATCCATCCTGCCTCCACATTCCCCTACAATTACATGTCTTATAATTAGATTGTCTTGACACACTTACTATATGTGGACATTACTAAGGAACAAAGCAAAAAGACAAGACAATGAGCTGTGTGGAATAGTGTAGATAGCATATGTATTTTTAGATATAAATCAGTTTTCACCATACGAGAGGAAGACAAGTAATGGGTGATAGTTCTGGCAGGTCCCGAAAAGTTTCATTAAAGCCCTGGCACACACTAGAGAATCAACAAATTTAGTTTCAGTCACTTCATCTTACTCTGTAAAGCTAAAAAACAGGTAATTGGCCCTTTTTTGAATTTTCAGTCCAAACCTCAGAGACTTTCACAGCAGATAGCTTAATGAACTGTGATCCTCATCGCATCAAAGCAAGATACAAAATTAGCCCCTTAAAATATCACGTTGAATAAACTACTTCTGTTTATATTGATGTTCAATCTACCAGACAGCATAATTTATCTGAAACAAATTATATGTTTAAATTGATTTACATATGCATCTTGATCCCTTATTTTCCCTTCAGAGCTTTTTATAAAGCCTCCCTCTATTACTGAAGTAAGGACAATTCACTAGTGGTATTTTAAGGATTTATATACTTGCCATCTCACAGACTGCTTGGGTTTTGTGGGTTTTTTTTTTAAACTGAGAAAATTCCAGATTTCAGATTAGGGTTCTTCAGAAAAATTTCTGTCAAAAAAACTTTGTAGGGGTGTGGGGGGGAAGGTTTTTACATAAAACAAAGTATTTTGTGCAAAGCATCTGCTTTATACATTTTTATTTTTAGCCACTGACAACAAACATTTTTGTTTTTTTGACAAAAAGTCAAAATTTTCCACAGGGGAAAAAAATCCCAACCTTTTACGGCTAGTTCTATTTCCGAACAGTGTGGTCAAAACAGGACTATATTCGCCTGCTGTTTGTTGAAGTAAATGAATAAATTGTAAGACACTGGGCTTCTTAACCTGTGTGGATCTCTTTGGCATGTTGTCATTTTATTTTTAAAAGAGGCACACGGCCTTAAAACCACTGCCACAGAAGAGGCCGCATCTATCTCCACTTGGTTAATGATCAATGTAATTCCCCTTGGTTACCCATCTCCAGTAAGGTAGAAAGACTCCCATTTTCACTAGTTGAACGGCCTAGTCCTGCTACCTATTAAGTGGGAGTTTGGCCACTGATTTCAAAGGCAGCAGTATCTAACTGCCAAAATTTCATATGTCTTTTATCAACCTTTAGTTGTACCTCAGTTTATTAAAAACATGGAACATTTGTAAATGCTACATAGGCAACTCTTCCATGTATCAGGAGGAGAACAACAGGTGGCATCACATGTGCTCTGTACTAACCTAGCCAACTGTGCACTCTCCAGGGCTGTCTCTATCAATCGATGGCGGAGTGTGATGAGTTCCAGGAGTCTGGAGAAGATGTCCAGAATAAAGGCTTGTTTTATTCTGCCTTGCTTCTTTTCTTCATCTGTTCCTGACTCTAGTGCTAACATAGCAATATCCCGCACAAGGAGTGGGTCTTCCAGCAGTGTGTCTGCAAATAACTGCAAGAAAAAGAAGGGAAGGGAGATTATTATTAATCACATTTGTTATGGGAATGCCTAAGGGTCAACACCAAGAATGGGGCCTCATTACTCTAGACACTACATAAAAGCAGAGTAGATGGTCCCTGCCTTGAAGAGCTTACAAAACAAACAAGACAGCCCCTTGGTGGGAGAAGGGATATAACACACATACAGTACCAGAGTGAACAATGGGATGGTGGCAAACAGGATGTTAGTGCCATCACTTTTTTGTTGTTGGTTTGGTGTGTGGAGGGGAGTGGATTTACATAGGAGGGGATAACCTAAATGGAAAGAGAAGGGAAGGGTGAAGAGGGTAAGACTTAGCCTGGGATAACTAGAGTGACCTAAAGAGAGTTCTCTCTCGTTTACCACCTGTATGAGATCAAAACCAGGCCATCTGAATTTAATCCTCTTCCCACTGAAATCAGTTGGGAGTTTTGCCATTTACTCCAAAGGTAGCAAGACTGGGCCTTTAAGGGTGATAAGTAGTTTAGACCCAAAATACAGGCTTTGTTCAAAGGATTGTACAAAACCTGGCCCCATCAATAGAAATGTCTTTGTCATCATTATTATTAAAATGTCAACATAAAAGAGGTGTTTTGATGCAAACATCTCCTTCCAGAGTTGGAAACTCAAAAATCAAGAATACCGTGCTAATGCACAAGGGACACAATGCAAAAGTGACTATAAGCAAACATTATAATTGGACAATGTCACTTAATTGTGCAAGATGAATGTAATGTAAAAATATAATCAAAGAGCATAAACGAAGAAAAGTAAACTAGATTTTTAAAAATCTAGTTAAGTTAATAAAGGTTAGAATTATGCATATGTGCCCCCCTCCCATGTTAAAAGAACATTACAATTGCAAAATCAAGTACTTAGACATTAGGAAATGCAAGAATCACAGTTGACCATGGAGTCTTCATTCAACCCCCCTGATTGTGTGAAATATGATATAGTCTTTAATTATATGATCACAGACTATTTCCCCCTTCCCCACCCCCTCCACAGAATCCCTGCCTCACTCAGTGCACAGGATGGTCAGTGCTCACTTAATGAACAACTATTCAATATTTTTGTTTTATCCTCATTGTTCAATGTGTGGCCCCGTGACTTTAAAAAAAAACAAAACACAGCACACAATTCAGACCATGCACTGAAAAAATAATTATTAATTTCCTCACAGGCTTTTGTATGGCACTCACACTAATCAATTTATTTTCACAATGCCCCTGTGAGCTGATGGGATGGTATTATCCCTGTTTTACAGATGGGGAACTGAGGTACAAGGATTAAGATCTAATGTATCCACTAATTGTGAGTGCCCAATTTGAGATACCTAGGACCTGATTTGTCAGAGTTTGTAATATTATATAATACTTTATATGTTCAAAGCATAGCCCCATGGACTTCATGTGCAGCTGAGAGTACTCAACACTTCTACAAATCAGAGCCCAGGGTTTCAAGTCAGGCAGCCAGAAACTGAGGACACACAATAAGGAAAAGTGTGGTTTGTGTGACTTGCCAAGCATCACACAGGAACTCTTTGCCACAGGCAGGGTTAGAATCTAATCCTGCAGGTCAGCATTCAACTGCCTTAAACACAAGACTCTCCTTTCTCTTCCTGCAATCCCCTGCTGCATTCACAACGCATCTTACAACTTTTTCAACAAAAGAAAGAGGGGTCCTACAGACAACAGCTTCCTTTACTACACAACGCTCATTCATCCCTACAGCATGTCTGTTCTGTGAACTGAATGAGGCAGGGGCTCTGTGGGGGGGAAAAAAAGTGTGTGATCACGTAATTTAAGATTGTAACAAAATGTATAGGCACAAGGGGGACAAATGAAGGTTGAACAAGCAACCTTCATTCTGGCATTTCCTAACTTTTGAGCACTAGACTTTGCAACTTTAATAATGTTCTTTTAATGTAGTTTGTGTGTAATTTCCTATGTGTTTTAACAAGCAAAACTGAAAAAACAGGCTCCATCATGTGACATGATATTGATACCCACATGTTCATCAGCAGGACTAGAACCTTTAGATCCACCACACAGACCTCTGCAACTTGTTCTGGGGGCCTCTATGCAGTCTAAAATGCAAAAACCAAGTGTCTGGGAAATTTTATTTGAATGTGTGTGATCCATCGAATAACTGATAGTCGCCATAGCTTGTCAGCCTGTATGTGGACTAGTACTAGAGTGAAGATAGGACTTTTGCCAGTGGGTTTCACAGATATTTGCTGACAGCAGAGGAATGGTGAATCAAGAATCTTGGGTTCCACTCTAGGCTCTGGAGGAGTGTGCGCACTAGTGGGCACAAACTCTTGTGCCCCATCCCTTTTAACTTGATGGAGACAGTCCTGTCTACCCAGTCCAATTCACCTCACCAAGCCAATCCAGTCTCCACTCCTCGGGCTTCTCATTCCAGCCCCCAGTCTCCACTCCTCAGGCTTCTCATTCCAGCCCCCATCTCCATGCCTAGTAAGTCTTAGGCTTGGTCTACACTGGTGGCAGTGTGTAGGATATGTGTAGCTACACACATAAGTGAAAGGTTCTGGCAGGGGGAAGGGGCTGAATCCTTTCCCTGAGGCAGGGAAAGGCTCCAGGATTGGTGAGGCAGGAGGACATGACACTGCTAAAAACAGCAGTGTAGACATTGGATGCACTGCTTGGTGTGTAGAAAGCAATGTAGGGTATAGATTTACTTGCCCAAGCAGTGCCTCACCATCTACACTGGTATTTATACCCATGCTAAGGGTGTGTGTGGTATATGTATTCTACAAGCCACTGTAAATACAGACACAGCCTTAGTTTCACTCTCCTGACTCTCTGTTCCAGTCTCCTTGTTCAGTCATTCCCAGTCCCTCTCGCCCTCCCAGCTCCTTGTTCATCCAGTCTCAGTTTTTCCCCTGCCCCACTGGTTCTCAGTTCCAATCTCCCCCATGCAGATGCTCCATCTCAGTTTCCCTCTCTCCCCCCAGCCAAACTCCATTTCCAGTTTCCACACACATACACTGGCTCCTTCTCCCAATCTACTTTCCCTACACCCACCACAGGTGTGGCTCATCCCCCATGCATTCAAATCAGGCAGCTTCCTCCTCCGTGCTGCCTGGGTGAAGCAGGGTGGGGGTCATTGAGAGCACAGGAGAGACAGACAGTCTCCTTGCTTTCATTTCAGGTACCTGGTTACAGACCTGGCAACCCCTCACAGCCCAGAGCTTCAATTGCAGGGACAGTCCTGCACAGCCCCAGTGTGGAGCATACACAGTGCAGACAGAAACCAGAAACTGCTAAAATTTAAGAAACCTTGACTGAGCATGTGTGAACTATAATATTTCACAGCAATGACCAATAGTCACTTCCCTGACACAAAGGCCACGCCCCTGCCAAATTTCAAATCCCTGCTCCAAAGCATGGGGGTACTGGAACTTTTAAAAGAAAAGATCACCAGAAGTTTTTTTTATTATTATTGTTTTTAACATGAGCAAAAACAAAGCATTTCCCTTAGCCTCATTTTTGGATATTTGGTTAAAAAATTTCCCAAAAATTCAACCTGAGGCCGACACCCAGCATGCGAAATTTCATCCCAGATGATTAAAGTTTGGTGAAGTTATAGGCAACAGAAAATAGGATCTTAGAAATAGGACGTGTTGGACAATATGAATAGCGGGCAGTGTTACCAGCCCCATCTATAATAATATTTGTGCTTACATCTAACCTTTTATTACTAATAACTATTAAACTGTACACACAGAGTAAATATAGGCCCAGTTCTGATCTCAGACCAGTTTTATGTTTGTGCTTTTTTTTTTTACTTCAACCGACTATCCTTGATTTATTATGTTTCATTGGTATGAGATCAGAATAAGATGCTCTTTTTTCTTATCACTGTGCCTTTAAGTTGGGATCTTTTGCATACAAAACAGACAAAAAAGACTTTGACCAATGTATAAATTCCAGTAAAATAACTAAACCAATACTAAAAGATTGTAAAACTAAAACATTATCCACTAAACAAAGAACATGTACTGTATTATAGCACCAACAAGATCTTTCTATCCTTACAACACTTACTCAATTGGATTTACAAGTTACAACAATTCTCACTTACATAAAAAGCACAAATTGAACCTACATCTTTCTGAATTTGAGAGCTGTATGAAGATTCAAGCTTTTCCATGGTCAGCCATTCATCCACTGCAAGCCGAAGTACTTGTTTTTCTAGACTAGTTGCCTCACTGGGTGTTTTTGGTCTACAGATGCTATAGAACTCCTGAGAGACGTACTCAAGAGCTTTCGGGATTAAAGATGCCAGGCCCAGGGAAGGGTGAAACTCCAGCAAGTAAATGTTCTTCAAAGTAGGGCTTTAAAAAGAAGTGACATTCATTAAATTGGTGAATTTATTGGAGAACATGCTCACCACCGAAGGAAAAAGCTCCTATTTTATAAGCAATTGGCAAGACAACTTTTATACCGGTGCAGTGGATGCTGCTTAATAGCAATCCTTACATTAACTTCCAGTTAACAGCAACAGTTTGCTGGGAACCCATCCCATCAACTTCAGTGATAATAGGATTTGGATATCAGCAATGGCATGCCGCTTATTGAGAAATATTTTTGGAAGAAAGGCCCAGGCCACTGGAAGGTTTGTGGGGTTCAGCCAGGGAAGGAAGTCCTGGGATGCGCCTTCTCTGTCTGCAACCTCACAAACCTGTCTGTGCTTGGGGACCGCAGAGGACATAAGGGGCTGGAGTACCTGCAACCCTGCCCAGTGGGGGAGCCCCTGCTGGGGTCCTAGTGCTTCAGGCTGGGAGGGGATGCTGTGGGTAGGGCAGCAGCCTGGTGTGGGGCTGCAGCCCAGATGCCAGGGCTTTCCAAAGGGAGCAGGGATGCTGGGGGCTGACAGAGCTGCACAGTACCTCTCCCTGTTGCTGCCCTATTCACAGCTTCCCCTCCCTGTGGAAAGCCTCAGCATCTGGGCTGCAGCCACCCTCCCTGCCCATAGGCAGGTTTGTGGGGCCAGTGTTTCCTTTCCTGGCTGCAACCTTGCAAACCTGCCATACGCTTATTAGCAACTGCTGGATACTAGCTACTTTTTGCTGGCAAGTGAGGAGCTGCTAATAAGCAGAATCTACTGCATACATATTTGGTATGCCACTTACGTAGCACTCAAAAAAAGCTCTGAACTGAATCCTTCTGAAAGTGGTAGGAATAAGTGTATATTGCAAGTGATTAGTGCACAAACTACAATGACTTTAGCCACCAGCTAGAAACTAAGACTTCCATAGGCAGAAATCAAGCAGTTCATCTGAAAATGAAGTAGAAGAGTTAATTTAAAACAAAAAGAATTACATCTGTAAGGAACTGTAACGTCTTTATTTGTCAATGAAAGTAGAGAATAAATTGAACTTCACCTTAAACCGAACTTCACTCACTAAGCAGGGGGTTGGGATGCCAAATCCAAGTGAAAGTCAGAAAGGGTGGGAACAAGTACTCCTACCTGGTGGTGCAGACTCTGTTTAAAGGGTCTTAGATACATTTGACCCTCACCCACCAGTGTTTAAAGACAGAGTTGATTAGACTCAATTGAGAGTCTTTTGTTACTTCTCAGTGATCACTAGAGCTGTAGGCACTGATAATCTGATCTAGGAGCTAAGCCTTAGATCTGGTGTGGGGACAGTGTAGTGCGAAAAGACAACACAGAAGAGGCAGCAGCCGTGAGGTTCCCCATTACCAGTGAAATCGTTAATAGAACCGGGCTCAGTGGTGTAACCTCAGCCTCACAGCTAAAGACAGCAGAGGGAGCAGCTGCAAACAGAGGCGGAGGCACCACTCAACTCTCCACCCGAACACACGACTAGATTCTGAGAGTTCACCGACCTTGAACAACCAACTGTTAATGGGGTGCAGCGGAAGTAAAGAGACATTCATCCACTGGACTTTCATGCTGCAAGGAGGGAAACTGAGGCAAGGGACTACTGCCCAAGATACTGTGGGGAAAGCATTTACTTATTGTTTGAATACTTTCAAATCATTGTTGTGTTTTCCCAAATTAATGAGGAGTTCCCTCTCCCCTTAATAAAAGTTCTCTCTTGTTATACACAGCTTTGGTGCTTGCAAGTGAGGAAGTATTGCCTATTAGAGGGACGCAGGGTGATGATCAGTTTTCCCAGGTTTCTGGGTGTGGACTCGAACCAGTTCTGTTTTGCAATGTTAAGAGGAACCCCTAGACATTGAACCCAGCCCTTATTACTGCCACTGCCATCTAGCAGAAGGTAATATCCTGGCACTGACAAAGCTACAACAACAAATAAATAGTCATCCTGAAAGTGGATTTTTGACATTATTACAACATACCTCTTATAACTGGGAATATTAATTACCCAATACAATGCAAAAATGAATGAATTAAATCCACTATCAGGAAAAAAAACACTTTTCTTGTTCAGATGTCTCTCTGACAAACCATAGAGTGTATTAAACAGTAAAAGTCCTCACATGTTAATCTTCATTAGATGGCCCTTCCTCAGACAGTTACAATTTGGGATCCAGCACCTTAGACAGCAAGATTCATTATCTGAAGACAGAAGTCAATTACAACTACTAAAACATAAAACTTACTTCCAACAAGACTGGCTGTATTAAATTACTCACCAACTGTTGTTCAGAGAGATAAGTTGCTTATCAATTATATTATGGGGAAGTCCAAATACATTGATATCACCTGTCTGATCTTTTCGCCAAATCTTTTGGACATATTCCCGCTGGGCATCTATCTGGAAATCAGTAATCAAAACATGATACGAGTGTCATTAACAAACAAAACTCAAAACAGATCTATGAATGTTCAAGGCAAAACACAAATTCTCTTCATTTAAATATTTTGTTTAGTTATTAATTGAGTTATATTAGGATTGTTTGGGCCCTAAATGTTGATGGCTCACAATTTTCTTTATTAACAGTACTACTAACTACAATAAGTTCTTATATGGGGTCTTCTGTCTGAGGATCACAAAGCACTTTATGAACATTCACTAATTAAGCCTCCAAACTTCCACTTTGCAGACTGGGAAACTGAGGCACAGAGAAATGAAGTGACTTGTGCAAAGCTAAACAGAAAGTGTGTGGCAGAACTCAGAATAGACCCCAAATGATGACTTCATTTTGTACTTTAATCACTTGGCAAGGCTTCCACTCTCTTCACAACTATCTGACATACCTTGAAGTGCATTTTAAAAACAAAGTATTATTGATTTTTGTTTACACTTTCTTCAGTGGTGGAGAGGAGCAACATCAGACACTCAAACATGAGCTCTCAGTCTCCCATAGCATTAGTGTGACCACAATCTAATTTTATTTTTTAAATTTCCAGAGTTTGCTCAGCTTTTCTTCTTTTTGTCTCCAATTTCAATAAATGAAGTCTTTTAAAGTGTGTAAATTAAATAGAACTCTGCAATCTTTCCAACATTCACTTTGTGATTTAAGTGCAAGTCTCAGCTTTCTGCTGTTGACTTATGGGTATTTAATTTATGGAGCACGCATCCAATTTCATTGTTAGACTAATACTGAGAAGTTACAACCCAACTTAAACAGAAGCACTGCAAATCTATACCCAGTACACTTGAGGCTTCTTAGTGAATCGAAGTTATCAGTTCAAGTATCAGTTCCACCCTCCTGTTCTCCCACAGAATATATTGTAAACAAACCCTACTTACATGTTGGTTGAATATCTCTCTCACCAGCTGCAGCTGAAGCCTGAGGCAGATGCATTCCTCATTGTAAGTGTTCACAAAATACCTGAGGCTGAGATCAAATCGTGGGCGTTTGTGCATGATGTCAGTTATTGCTTGGGCCAAAGCAAATCTTTCCTCAGTATCCAGAGCATGCTGGTAAGCCTCAAAGTAACCATCTAGAAGCTGAAGGGATATTCAAAAGTGAGTACACGTAACACGGACTTGTTTTCCTTTTTACTAGGTAATGGAGAGATTTCAAGTACGACAGAGAGGCAAGCAAGACCAGACCAGACCAGTAGTCTGTCTAGTATGGTATCCTGTTTCTGAAAAAAGCCAATACCGGAAGTTTAAGACATTTCTACAATAACCTGCCCATGTAAGAAGTTTCTTCCAAGCCCCAGGCAATTAGTGGCTGGTTTATGTCCTGAGGCATAAAGGTTTTATTTATATGAAATTAAACACCCCTTAAGAGCTTCAGAATCTTTAATGTACTTCTCCGCATGACATCCCTGTGAGATAAGTATTACTATCCCCATTATATTGATGGGGAACTCGGGCAGAGAGGCTACTCAACTTGCTCTAGGTCCCCCCTGTGGCAGACCAAGGAATTGAACGCATTTCTCACAAGTCCTAGGCTAGGGCCCTCACCACTGGACCATGCTAATTCCTCAACACAAGTAGACTAGTATTATGCCCCTGCCAAGCTCCATGCCCTTGCCAGCCTGAAAGTTCCAGCCTCACCTTGAGACACCATATATTCCTATGTGGCAACGGCTGTCACACATACTTTGAATTTTTTGAAAATATTGTGTATCAACCAATTTAAGAAGTGCAAAGACAATGAAGGGCTAATATGATTAATAGAGACTTGCTGAGATAAACAACTGGATATAGGTATACATACCCCTTCTACCACAACAGCAAATGCCCATGGGGTTTCTGAGAGTTCTTCTATTTGCTAAACTCTCCTTGCTTGGCACACAGAAACTCCCCTATCCTCTCTCTGATGTTATGATGTGGGAGAGGGGCTGTGCTGGGTAGAAGAATGAAGTAGAAATGGGCGATTCAAGTGTGTCAGAAGGGCCTTTACTCTGCTTTTCAGAAGCATCCATCAATGCTTCCTTGAACTGGGCTTTATGCCCTCACAATATAGTGCTATCACCACTCCCCGCTATATAAAATTATTATTATTATCATCATTATCATCATCATCTATTATTTGTATTACTGCTGTAGACATGGACCAAGACCCCACTGTGCTAAACACCGTACAAAATAGTTTTAAATCATCATCCTATAGGTCTCTTATTCCATTCTTGTCTCATCTTAGTCTTTCAAGGAATGACCATGTGTATTCATTGGTGTTCTTTCTGTACAGTGCTCTTGCAAGCTATTGGCTCTTCCCTAAATTCTGTTTTTCCAACTGTTCTAGTGAACAGCAAATCACGTAATGTCGATTTTTGAGTTTGCAGTACTCCAAAATTCAAATGAGAAAAGGTTCTGCTCTATCTACAATCCAGCGGGTATGCTTGCTGAGAATGTGAGAGAGACTTTTATATTAATCCATGGCATTTCATTCACTGATAACGTAACTGACAGAAGAATTAATATTCAGCAACAACTATGTGATGCAACACATGAACATTTGTTTAGCAACATTGAAAACCATCTCTATCGTGTTCTCTAATATAACCAGCAGTAGCAGGTTGTATCAACTATATGAATCTTCCATATTGGAAGATTAATAAAAATAAATAAATAATGAATTGGAGATTAACTGGTCTGTATGAATAGTTTTCAGAGTTTCCACATCGGGTGGGGATGTACCTGACATTTATTCTCTAAGAAAGCAGCTTCACAAGTCCAAATGTCAAGTAGCACCGCAAATCGATCCACAGATGCATGCGTCCATGCTAAGAGGTTGTCATCCCTGGATTGATGGTATGTTACGTAGCCTAGAAAAGAAAGTGAACAGTTCAGTAGATGTTGGTGTTTTTAATGGGAGACACCTTTGTTTTAAGATCTGTTTAAGTACACATGCACACACCCCTCTTCCTAAGATAAGGCTACTATTGTACTTCGTTTCTGCTTTAAAAAAAACAAACAAACAAACAAAAAAAACAACCACACTGGTCCCTAATTTCTGGGATTTATGACAACACTTTGGGAAGCCCATGGATAGTGCTATATGCACAGGGCAATCTTCTACATCCTCTGATGTCCATCACCAGGTTATAGAATGAGATAGTTGAAAGCATGTAATGGAAGACTTACTTACAGATACTTTTGAAGATTAGTATCAACTAGAAAAATTTTAAACTGCTGACTTTATGCCTCTTTTAGTCAGTCAATTTCAGCATCTCCAACTGGTCAGCAGCTCTTATAAGTGACTAGTCTGAGGGGACTTACACAAGAGACAACACAGAAGCAGGCCAAGATAGGTTTTAGAGTAATTTACATATGCCAAATTTTCTGAAACTTGACGTCACCCTATTTATTTACAAAAAGAGAGACTCTGTTTTACCTTTACCAGGGAATAGAAGGCCAGACAGCAGATTTAAAATTCCACAGCTTCTGGAGGCCTCTATGCAGTCTAAAATGCAAAAACCAAGTGTCTGGGAAATTTTATTTGAATATGTGCGATCCATTGAACACACACATTCAAACAAATGCTGTTTGGTGTAAAGGGAAAAGAGGGATGGGCAATGTTTGGGAAACTCCAGGTAAAGAGGCATAAGTCAGGAGAAGCCCAAAGAGGTTGAAAAGTACACTTGTTAGTTTGTCAGAGGATTTAATCTTAGTTGCAATTATCTCTACCTCCTCACCCCAAGACCTCAGAGCTCACAAAGGAAACCCGCGTACACAGCAGGAGGCACAGTAATGCAGAGAGCTCTTCACAGTGCTGAAACCAGAGTTTTACTTTCAGAGGACTTCTTCTTAGAGGAAGTCAATTGTAGTTAGTTTAACCCTTGGTGTGAAGAAAGGGACAAAATATTGGTGTGCACTGGCAGCCAGTAAGACTCCTCCAACAAGCAATGATTCCAGCTGCCTGGTTACGGTTTTATTTCTTAACATATGGGAGAAGCAAATCAAAAGTGTCTGCATAGCTCATAAATTGCCTGCCTAGTTAGTTTTATTTATTCTCCCCATTTGGAAAGGATGCTATTACATTAAAAATGTAGTTTTCTTTGTCAACAAAAGATAAATACCATAAAATGGTCTGAAATACTCAACTTCCTCAGGCCAAATTCAGCCCTAGTGCAAGTGGGTGACACTCCACTGGCTGCACTCCAGCTCCAAATTGCAACAACAGTCCTTTATTTTGATAACTGGACAGGACAAGAGGATTTTGAACCCAACACTGCTGTTCCTGAACTGGCTGAAGGGGTTACCATTAAAGCATTTATTGCCTACGATAGCAAAGCACTCTGCCTCCTCATTACACTCAGTTCCTGTTGATCCAGTCACAGAGACTGGAACTAGGATCTTTGGCATGTGAGCGTAAAGAACTAGGAAAAAAATAATCCACAACGGGCTGTGCATTCATGGACCTCCGGTGAGATAGGAGACTGAAGATTTAAGCAATTTATAAACACGGATGACTGTCCTGATCTGGTATGGCAGTTTCTCTCTCTTTCAGCCTCCTGTCTCCCACAGTGGTCAGTACCAGATGCTTCAGAGGAACAGGGGTTCTCAAACTGGGGGTCAGGATTCCTTAGGGGTTTGCGAGGTTATTACATAGGGAGTCGCAAGCTGTCAGCCTCCACCCGAAACCCCACTTTGCCTCCAGCATTTATAATGGTGTTAAATATATTAAAAAAGAGTTTTTAATTTATAAGGGGGTGGGGGTCACACTCCAAGGCTTGCTATGTGAAAGGAGTCACCAGTAAAAAAGTTTGAGAACCACTGGTTTAAAAACCCCTGCAGAAGGCAGTTATGAAGTAACCTGCCCACAGGGAAATATTTTTCCTATCCCCTTCTCCCCCTACATTAATGCTTGCCTTATGCCCTGAAGCAAGATGTAGGTAACACCAGCTTACTAAAAGCAGCAAAAAGTCCTGTGGCACCTTATAGACTAACAGACGTATTGGAGCATGAGCTTTCGTGGGTGAATACCCACTTCGTCGGATGCATGACTACATGCATCTGACGAAGTGGGTATTCACCCACGAAAGCTCATGCTCCAATATGTCTGTTAGTCTATAAGCTGCCACAGGACTCTTTGCTGCTTTTACAGATCCAGACTAACACGGCTACCCCTCTGATACTTGACACCAGCTTACTAAAGCTTCCCAGGCTTATTGCTATCCATCAATATGTGTCACTGATTTTTAAAAGGTGTGTATTAGTTAAAGCTTTAAAAAAAATGTGTTGAAGGTCATATAACATATCCCTCCACAATTAAAAATAATTCCTCTCCTGTACCATGAGAAACCTTTTCCTCTACATTATATATAAAATGATATGCATGTGTGGTTGTTTATTCATAGTTTTCTAATGTTTCTTCGCTGTTTCCTTGATTGTTTAATCTCCTTCTCCCTCCTTCCATTTCCCCACAAGTCCAATTTCTCTTTCAGCATCAGTTTGTAACCCAGTCACTTTCAACTCATTTCCTATGGTAAAAAACTAAATCTGCAGTGTGAAATAATTGGCAGCTTAGTTTTTACCAAAACAGAGAGCAGGTTAAGTGTGGCTGGAGATGCATAAAGTCCCGAGCTGCCTTTTGAGCAGCACTTTCAGAAGCAGCAGTAGTTTAAAAACTACAAACTTTTTCCTCCTCTAGCCCATCCCTACCACCTTCAGTTGCATATTTTCACCCCACTCTCGGGCCACTTCAATAATCTGTCTTCCCTCATTAACTCTGTTTAGTATAACGAGGTCCCAGGTGTATCTTGTGGGCAGAACACTGGTGTGGCATCAGCAATAAGTGACAATCTTTCCAAGTGCTCCGATGGATGTGGTATAAAAACCTACATAGAACGAGTAGGAAAGGCTCCAGAGGTTCAATCGGAAAAATGGCTCTGCACAGTTTCCATAGCCACACTTCAAAAAAGTCATAGCATAAGTCCAGTTTGACTCCCTGCTTTTGAGCTATCAGCATTTGATCTTACTTTTATCTTGTTCAATGTACTGGCTTGCCACGAGCAGCAGCTGATTTTCAAGGTCCTTCAGGTCCTTTAAAGCTACATCGTACATGATGTAAGCCCCTCGCTGGTCCTGTGTGTGAATGTATCCATCTTGAGTAGTGTAAAAGTCATCATGATTTTCCACCTCAGAAAACTCCATGAACTGTGCACTGTGGACCTGTGCAATGGTAAAACCCAAGCAACACTGATACAAACAAATCAGTTTTACAAGACATGCAATGATGCACACCAATATATCTAAGAGCAGGCCTGAGCCTGAAGAGGACTGCAAGATCACCAAACAGCAATAAAGCACAGCCATGAATAAAAATTATACAAGAAAAAATATCACATTTCTGTGCTTCTACCTTATGAAAGCTATTTTGTTATGGAATGATATGGGTTGTAAATGAGTTTCCATTATTAGCCGGATTTTGCCCTCATGCCTCAAAACCACACCAAAAAATGTAATATAGGCCTCAAAATTGGTAGATTAACTCAAGATAGGATTTTTTTCTACCAATAATGAATCAGACAAGGGCTTCCTTAATTATGACACTCAAGTAGGTGTTCACAATATTTTTTTTTAAATCTTCTACCTTTCTGCCACTTTGTAACAAAAAAGCACAAGAGAAGAAGAATAAAAATTTAGTTTGTCAGACTCCTTTTCAACTATTGTTTTCCTTATCTTTACCAATTCCGTAATATTGCTTGTCATGCATTTCTGTGTTATATAATATTTTGAAGGATTTGGGTAGAACCCCACTCATCCAAAAGATTTAGCCATCACCATTTAGGTTCTGAAGTGGTGTATTAACTGAGGTGTGTGTGCTGGATTGTACAACATTTATTTGCAGGTAGTGAACCAATGGGATAATTTAATATTTACCTATAGCTCTTATTCCTCTAAAATCAGCAGCATCTTTAAAGGAGTTGGTCCAGATTACCTACTCCGGCACTGTGCCACTATTCAATACTGTTCCGTAACATCCCTGGCACGAGCTTCATATTGCAATTAATAGGAGTGGTGTTGGCTTTCAAAGCAGTAGAAGCTAAGCCAGAAAAAAAAAAGGGCACTTTTCTTCTAGAATAAGAGTGTCCACATGGAGAGTATGGTCTGACAGTTAATTTCCCAGTGTAGACAAACACTTGGCATACAGCAGTGCCTTATTTTAAATTTATTTTTTAAATCCAGCAGGGACATGGTCTGTCTGGCTATTTTGGCCCCTGCTGGAGACATCAGTGCTCTGATACCTCTGCTTAAGAAAAACCTGCTCAGACCAGGCCACTAGTAAGATCTAGGCCTCCAGAGCCTTAGAAGGACCAGGTGGTGACATGAACCAAGAGGGAGCCAGCAGGCCAGTTAAGAAAGCTTGTCTGCTTCTTGAAGTGCTGGGTGACTCAGAGACAGGAGGAACCCCTCAGGGTAAACCCAGTACCCCAGGGCCTTGTTGGGTCCTGGTCTTAAAGTACTGCAGCCAAACACCTGCTTTTATATTTGTTTGGTTAAATGCACAGACCACCAGATTCTGAACTGGTAACTATTTATTGTAAACTGAGGCAGGAACCATCTGCAATGCCATGCCTTGACACATGGGGTGAAACAGCAGAGAGGGGAACCTCTTGCAAGAAGTTACCGTATTTACTTAATACCTTTTTACAAGATCCTTATTCTTCATTTATATGCAAAGTCTGTTTTTACTTCTGTGTCTAATCACCATCTTAATTTGCACTGTCCAATATTATAGTGTAACATCTTAACACTGTCAGCCCTCCTCCTCTCTTTGGTTTTACTAAGATCCTCCTCTTGACCCTAGGAAATCAGTGATGTCAAATAAGTTTACCTCTCACAATTGGATGCCTTCCAAAACTCCATTAGAAAGAGAGCTGGGCAAAGCAGAATACTTGCCCTAGGCAAGGCATTAATTTTAATTATGGAAACCTCACCACACCAAATAAATCAATGCATTGCCCAATGCTCTTTAATTAAATTAGCAGTAACAGAATGTTAACTGCAGAGATCTGTGCTGGACTAGAGAAACATTCATATTTTACCAGCCAGTAAATGCCCACAAAAACCTACGTTTAATTTAAATGTTGATCAGATCAGCTTGTTAACATTCTTTTATTCTTTCTGATAAAAGTCTGTGCTCTTTGTTCTTTACTTACATTTCTGAAGTGAGTATTAAGCGTCACTGCTCTCAGAAGTGATAGGATAGGGAATTTGCTAAAGTTTAAAAAAATCCTTTATAGCAGAATCAAGTTCAGCTTGATTTAGATAAGTAATGGAGCAAATATCTCAGTGAGAAGCATAATACAAGGCAGAGGTTTTAAGGAAATTCCTACATCAATTGAGGGAAGACCCTGAAATTTTGCTTTTTCACCCTACCCCCTCAATTTCCAGTTGGTCTTTGCTATTTGTTTTTCCATTAGAACTCAGTCTGGAAGTGGTCACCACAACATATTGCAAAATATGAGGACAACCCCACAAAACTGGAGAATCCCACCCCCTTCAAAAAACAAAAACAACAACAAAAAAACCCAGGGAGCATCCCTGCAATGTTTATAGTTTTGAGCCACATTTTAAAGAAGCCTCAACTGGGCCTTCAACTTGATGCCCACAATTGTTTGTGGGTGCAAATAAGGCTTTTAGAAATCCAGCTGTACATCTATGCCTCCAGATCAGGTAGTTGTGTGTCTAGGTGGTGTTATTGGTGCCCACCATTATTTGTGCCTGTATTTTTCTCCTGTAGTTGATCACAGGCACTAAGACCACAAAACCCACATAGGATTACAAAGTAAATTTTAACACCCTTTACATACTTCCGTTCTCAGTGCATCACTACACTTAACTCTGTCTACCTTCTTGATTACAGCACCCTCCAATGAGAAAATGCTGTTCCAAGCCAACTCCTGGGACTGAAGGAGGACGGATGCAGCCCAGAGGGATTTTTAGTTTCACTTAATATATTTCTTGACTGCCCTTGCATCCTGAAACTGAGTGTCATGCCTCTGATGCCTCCGGTCCCAACCAACCTGAGGTTGGAATGTGTAATGATAGCCTTAAATCTGGGTTTCCTGCACAGCAGTGTGGTGTACTAACTGTACACTGAATGCCCAGCTCATAGATTACAGTCTTATCAAAATGATATAGTCATAATACACATGAGTTTGTCCAGCTGGACTCACGGGAGGGGTGAGAACCATAACATTTGGCACCACCTGCTTGCAAGTTACAGCATAATCAGTTAATAAGGCAGAGCAGGCTTGAGGCTCTGTAGATTAGTCTGCCGGAAAGCAGTTGTATTATTGTTATAAACTTCCTAAGACACAGCCTTTGCAGTGTATTAATGAATCATATTAGAAACTGTTGTTAGGGAAACACTGGAGGATGTGCTACCAATTGCATTGCCAGTTGAACTGCTGTTGGCTTAGTAAATAATATTTATCTTGGCTTTAGTTGAAGTTCAAATGTATACATCAGTACCTTTGAATTATCTTGGGAAAGCAAATTGATTATTTCACTATCACTCATAATTACACCCTAACCCTAACCCCAACCCCCCACCCCCCCCCCCCCCACCACCACCACCACCACCACCACACACACAGAGTATTTAACAGTCACTTTCCAGATCACAGAGTGCTGGGAAAAATGTGGTCAGGGTTGTTCCTTACACCATCTTCCACATTTTGGGCAAGAAGGAGAGAGAAATAAAGAAACCTTATGCAAGTGAACTCATCATAACCCTGCTGTGAAGTAGTTCCTCCAACTGGTACTATGAATGAATGAACGAATGAATCTCAAGCAAAAAAGGAGCCAACGTTTCCAAAAAAGAGAGCAGATGCAGTATATACTCAGTTTGGGGGGAGGGATAGCTCAGTGGTTTGAGCATTGGCCTGCTAAACCCAGGATTGAGAGTTCAATCCTTGAGGGGGCCACTTAGGGATCTGCGGCAAAAATCTGGCTGGGGATTGGTCCTGCTTTGAGCAGGGGGTTGGACTAGATGACCTCCTGAGGTCCTTTCCAACCCTGATATTCTATGATTCTATGTCCAGGGAACACACAATGACATGCTATGCTACTGCACATGAATTTGGTTTGGCAGCATTACAGTAGTAAAGCCAGCAGCAAGTTTTGAAGCTTACCCTGAACAGGTTCCATAGCACAAACACATTGTTATAGATGAATAATATTATAATAGTGTTCTGTGTATTCCACATATTTTACAGAGAGGAAAAAATTTTTACATGTGAAAATGCTTAAAAATCTTATTGAAACTCTTGTGTGTATACCTTCACCTGTAAAGCCAAGTGCCATAGTTACTGCATTCCACCTACACAGACCTCAGAGGAAGATTAAAAAAACCCAAATCCTGTAATTAATACTTCTAGAGGTTTCAAAGTATTACTTAAAAAAGCTTTTTCCATACACTGTATTAAGATCTGGTATCTCAGGGTCCCCAGGCTAGAACCAAATGCTGTGTCCCCCATAGGAAAACCTTAACAACTGCATATACCTCCCAGTTTTAGGCCATGCCAGGTCACAAGATAACAGGTCTTAAAGTTGTCAGGTAAAGAATCAAAAGAGGAGGATAAATGCAATTAAGATAGGATAAATTGCTGAGCTATCACAACAAAGTTTGCAATGGAGAGAGAAAAAGACTAAAAAAAAAACCAAAAAAAACCACCCAAAAGAGGAACATATTACATATTCCTATTTCAATCTATGTTTTGGATGACCTTTTTATAGAGTTATTGAATAGATCACCTTGAAGTCAGCTGGTGTATAATGGACATAGTGGTGAGAACCAAGACTACCAGAAACACCAATGCCTCCTTTGACAGCATTTACCCAACAGGTATCTTCAGAACTGGGGACTAGATTACCAGCATGCAGGGTGAGACCTGAGGTGCTGATTGTTAAAGTTCGCTCAACAGATCTGAAGTAGTTCAGGATTCCCAGGCAGACCCGCTGAAACAAAGGAGATACATAAACATACATTACTATAGCTTAGGTAGGATTACACAGATGTTGTGCCCTTGAAAAGTTAACTCTGACCCAGGCTTTTGTTTTTACCTGGAGCTCTCTGATTCTCAGGTGACGCAAGTAAAGGACGGACAAGTAGGCTCCTTTCCTCATAATCAGGTCCTTATTGTTGGCCTCTGTGCCCTCATCTAATCCCAGCAGCTGCAAGGTGGTTACGTAACTATACCTTTTTCCAGACAGAAGAAAATTAAGTCATTGTTCCTCAAATTGATTTCTAAAACCCATCTAAATTAAAGAGCCCTTTCATGTCCTGTCTAGAAATGAACTACTGCCTATTGAATTAACTCCATGGAAATCTGCAGCATAGAACAACAAAATACAGAAGAGAGGACTATGTTTCTGGCAGAGTCACACTTTGAAAATGGGGCAAGTGTAAGCATTTATTTTTCTTTACTAAGAAGAATATAGTTTTACCCTCTTTCTTTCTTCTTCCTGGAAGATCCTGGATTCTTGCTGAGACTGATAGTTTCCATACCCTTCTCATTCATAGCCACACCAGGATTATTATCCTCTGTGTTTTTATCCTGTTTTTAAAAAAAAAAAAAAAAAAAAAAAAGAAGTTCAAAAATGGGTTTTGAGAAGATGCTGACCATTCTTGCTGTCAGCATTATACAAAGGCCTTATCATAAAAAACAGAGGTCCAGGGGTGGACTGCAGAGAGCTTATTGCCGGACTGGAGACTAGCATGAGCTACAGCAAGGGAAAAAATCAGTATTGACACATACGAAGATTGGAAGCAAGTAAATCCCTCAATTAAAAAGTTGACTGGAAACAATTCTAACGGATTTTTAGTAGATTTCAATTATTTGTATCTGAATTTCAAAAGGCCTAAAACCACAGATTTCCCATTCAAATCAAGAAGGGAGCCAACATTAGAATAAACCTTAATTTATACTTAATGAGGAATGTCCAGTAATTCTCTCTCATCTGGACCTCCTCCGAGCCTATATGCAGACATATAAATGAAGGATCAAACCCAGACTCCTAAGGACACTATCATAATAGTAATTGGAACTGTATAAGTGTCTCCCCCTCCCCCCGATTCAGGGCTGTAGATAATATCTTTGAAATACTTTGTAGTGATGTCTGTTTTTCTAGGCTCCTTCCAACCCCACAATAAACTAAAAAGTAAAGATTAGTCAGGAAAATAGCTAGTACTGCCCATCCATCACCACCTCCATCAAGGCCTGATTCCAATCTTGCTTTCTCTAGTGTAATTCAGGAGTTACTCCCCTGAAGTCAAGGTAGTTACACTGGTGTTAAAACTGGCATTTATTTCTTAAACTACCCACCCACGCACCCAGTGCTAGTTGGCATCAGAAATCTGTATTCTTTAGAAGGCAACAGGACAGTGAAGGGATGATGATTCTGTTCTTTCCTTGTTGTTAGGATTCAGGTTTGCAGTCAATCTGACTGCTTCACTGCACTCACTGAAGTCAGTGGGAGTCTTGTATGCAGCTTGGACCTTGAGTTTCATTACAGCACATTCTCTGCCTTCAATATTGCATTAAAAGGAAAGGCATCTGATGAGAGATTTTATTGGTCTTCTCTGATTTTTCAAGCAAAGGAAAAATCGATGCCAAAGCAGACTGTTGAGCTCAGCCCTTGCAGAGTTGGTATGCAGACAAGAGAATTGCCACTGTTGTATTTTTCTTCCAAGGCAGCGTGACAAATAGCTTGGTGACCTAAACCCTTGTCTGGAGCAGTTTCATGAAGACACTGGTAAAGGATGTAACCACAGAATGGTTCTCTTGGACTGAGGTGGCTGTTTAGGCTCTTACCAATGAAAGCACTTGACACTCATTGTTACCACTGAGGTCTTGGTCTCTCAGGACTGTATTCCAGTTGTGTGGATACAATCTTTCCAAGTCATTCATTACCATTCAACATCTGACAACAACATTTAATAAGCTTGACAATGGTTGATTTCACAGGATGTGCCAACCAGTCCTCTTCCAATCAGAGAGACAGTCACATGAAATGATAAGAGTATAAAGGCATCTATTGAGAGGATCCCCTTGCCTCTAAGAGGGGGTTCAAACAATCTCACCAGAAAAAGAAAATTGGGCATTTAGCTTGTCACTTTAAAGAAATTCATACAGTTTTGGTGCTGTTCCCCTTTTTGACACTTGATGTGGTTTTACCGCATAAGAATAGGGCAGTTTGAGAAAAGTGACTCCCCTTTACAGCCATCATTTTCCAAAATCATTCAATGCCGTATGAACAATCACCAACAGAAAAGGAAACAATACTAGACTTGATATTAAGTCAAGTGGAGCATCTGATTGCAGATGTAGGCAGTTCAGAGATTAAAACATAAAAATCACATCATATACCAAGAGTTGTTATTGTGGAAGCTGTTAACTGCCTTCTGACACAAAAGGAGGAATGAGCAATAAGTCTTGGTTAGCCTAATATTTTTAAAATTCAGGGATTAGTCACAGGAATTGAGGATGGGGAGGAAGCAAAAAAAAAAAAACCCCACATATGGCAGTTGCTTCAGGGGAATTTGCAGTAAGACAACTGGGTCCCATTACTAATTCTAAGATAATTTGTTCATGTCTTTACCTCTAAAACTTTGAAGATGAATCACATCATCCCCTTTAGAGCTGTTTCCCAACTACTGAACCTTCTTAAAATCAAGCCCACAAATTCAACTTCCCCTCTCAATTGCCAAATTTGCCCTCATACTCACCCAATTAAAAAGCAAGCCAATCTAATGTCAGACTCAGGTGTGAACTTTCATAGAGCCTCCAGAAACCAAGAATCAACCTGTTTGATCCCTCCTCCTCATTTCCTGCTGATGTACACTCCTGTAACCACCATGACCTGGCCCTTTTCCCTGCTGTTAAACCCACCCCACAACCCTATGAGAAACAACATCCTAGGAGGGAGACCGAGTTTTGGAAGATAGGGAACTTCATGGTCTCCCTACAGAAGCTTTCAATGCAGAGGCTCTTCATCATCACTGATTAAAATGAAGGTTTTCTAATAAAGAATTACTAGTTCCTACTCATAGTTACACAAGTTTCACCTGATTTTCCCCTTCAAAATACCTGCTGGAGCTCTGAGTTGCTATATATTCTCTCCCAGATTTGATCATAATTATGCTGTCTTGAGCTGTGAGAAGTCACAAAACTTGATCGCACTGGACTTGGCTCTAGCACTTCTGTCGCATGCTCCTGGAGAACTTCAATCACTTGCTCCATGTCGGAAACCTTATTGCAATAACATCAAATATCCAAGAGTTAAGATTCACAAGGCAAATCTAAAAGCAAGGCCATCCTTTTTTGAGGAGTTGGGATGAGTTCTAGGGAATTTAGCAAGACAGCATAACATCTCCATCCAATCCATTATATACCTGCAAACTTTTTAAAAAGACTAGATTTCACTCTGATGGATCCTTTTAAGGAATGGAAAGATGTGATATAGAAGAAAAGAGATATATGATGCACTGACTGTAGCTGCTCCATATTTAGGACTGAAATTGGCATCTCATTGTAGGCCCAATTTTCAAACCCGTCTCCTCACATCAAACATTCCCAAAAGAAACAAATCTGCCTGAAATTATACATGCCAAATCATGCCATATTACTAAGGCACTGCAACAGTGCCTTAATAATAATAATAATATGATACTACAGTAAAGTCTCTCAAGACGCTTCTGAAACAAGTGTCATGAAAGATTAATGCACACGTACTGGATGAGTTTCAAGGTTCACATAATATTTCTTTTCCAGTTCCAAGATTAAACTAGAAGCTGAACTGCTAAATTCTGTGAGAGATGCTATTCTCCTGGTATTTCAGGCCCTAGCAGGATAATAAGTGCCAACAATTTCACTAAAGAGCCTGCTCTTGTGCAATTTCTAGATAAATTCTTCAGACTTAATTCAGATCTAGTTTACAACAGTATATAATAGAAGTAATGCCATTGACATATCAACTGTAAAACTGCTGTATGCAAGATCAGAATCAGGCCCAAGAGGTGTAAATACCTGGAGTTTAACCTGAACTATGCTCTGGAAATTTTGAATGCTTAGTCAATTAAGCAACCTGCATTCTGAATCTTTTGAAATTTGCCTATCCTTAATATTCACTGAAAAGAGAAGAAAAAAAATCTGCATCAATTCAGTACTGGATCTTCATTTTATGTACCATATGTCTGAACTCTACAGTCTGAAATGTAAGCCTGAGACAAGCTTTTTGCACAGGCAAGCTCTTTCTCCAGGCATTTAAAGTTCCCTGAGAGTACTCAGTAAATAAATAGAATATATTTAAAATAAATAGTCTATTTACTTACCTCTAAAAACTTTGATTGAAGATGCAATAGTTCATCTACTTTTTTCCATTGTTTCAGTTTTGCCAAAAGCTTTTGCTGCCAGGGATCTTGTTTGGGCTTAATCTGGTTGATAGAAAAGCCAGGGCAAAATTTATAGATAGGACTTAAATGTGAATAGAAGGCAATATACACAATACAGTATATGCATTACATTCATTTTAATTCACTTTTTTGCCTGGAGTGAAATGAGAAATAGACCCAGTATATATGACAGTAGTTAGACATGGTTTTGGAATTTTCAAAAATAAAAATAAAAATGGGTCATCACTGGGTCATTTTAAAAGTAAAAGGCTGGAAAGTGTCTTGCTACATTCTGAATTGCAGTTACAATAGTTTACCAACAGAACAAAAAGGGAAAAATAAATCACTTATTTCTACCTTTATAAAAGGAATCCAGTTGGCTCTCTTTTTCAAAGCCATGCTAGATCCTAAAATACCCCCGTTTTCTGCCCCAGGCACCCCTGCATCATACACTGGAAAGGCTCTCATTGTCTGCTGTTTGCTGAAGACACTTCGAAATTTCCGGATGACCTGAAAGGCATATGGAGAAGGTTCTCAACAGGTTTCACAAAACAGGACAGGTTTCCAATATTAACCACTGAACAACCAACTACAGTATGTCCTAATCTCTTCCAGTTGGTCATATGAACTCACTGATAGGATCAAAATGTTTCATGCTTTCTTCACACATCTTTACAGAAGAGGTGATGAAACTGCCCTGCTCTTACTTTGGGTACCTCGAAGAGGAAGAGTGATATTTTCAAAAGCACTCAGCATTGGCCTAATTCTCCTTCTGTTGAAGTCAATGGGAGTTTTACTGTTGGCTTCAATGAGAGGAGTTAGCCCCGTGCTGAGTACTTTTGAAAATCCTATCCAAAAGGAACAGGTACCTGCCTATTGACACACAGTACAGGTATTCTACATTATGGCCCAATCCTGCAATCATTTCTGCACATGCTTAGTCTCAATGAGGTTCAAAGGAACTACTCATGCTAAATTTTAAGCATGTACCTAAGTGGATATTTTATTAGGGGCAATATACACTTTAGACAGAATTGATATTATGTACCTGCTCTACATCCTGGACATGTAAAGAAGTAAAATAGAGAAAACTGTTCGCAAACTTGGTAATTTTTAACCTGCATGGATTTGGTAAAGTAACTATTAATGACCTGTAAAAGCCAGATTCCTAGTGGTGGTAACTAATGTCTGTAATACATGCTAAAACTAAATGGGGAAAAATTGAGAAATGAGCTTGTGTGAAAGGGCAGGAGGGTGACTGGCTAGAATAAAGCTGTGGAATCCTTCATTTTACTAAGAACAGTAATATTAAAAACAGCAATACTAGGATTTTTTGGCTATTACTATAATATGTTTATAAGGGAAGCTATACAGGCCTTTTACTGCTCTCTATATACATGTACTTCCTACCAAGAACACAGAATTCACAACACTACTCCTGTAATGCAATACAACCTACAATATTTGTGTTCTCCTGCCAAACCTCATGAGCATTTTGTAATTCTTTAGTTACCAGGGGAAAAAGCTCCATCTCAGTAGCAGAGTTCTTGAGATTCTCCGTATCATAGCAGACACCAAAGTGAGAAAGCAGAAGTCGGAGCTGAGGTTTCAATTCTTCAGTCTCTGTTGTGTGTTGGGGCAGCGTGAATACAGCATCCTTGCTGTGTGGTCCTACAAAAGGCCAGAATTAAACTATTAGCAATAGCTGAGGAGCAGTGGATTCTAGAACAGGGGTCGGCAACCTTTCAGAAGTGCTGTGCCAAGTCTTCATTTATTCACTCCGATTTAAGGTTTTGCGTGCCAGTCATACATTTTAACATTTTTAGAAGGTCTCTTTCTATAAGTCTATAATATATAACTAAACTATTGTTGTATGTAAAGTAAATAATGTTTTTAAAAAGGTGTTTAAAAAGGGTTTAAGAAGCTTCATTTAAAATTAAATTAAAATGCAGAGCCTCCCGGACTGGTGGCCAGGACCCAGACAGTGTGAGTGCCACTGAAAATCAGCTCGCATGCCGCCTTCGGCACTTGTGCCATAGGTTGCCTACCCCTGTTCTAGAACATGCTGCATTTCTTTATTGGGGACTATATAGTACTACTGTTTTCCCACTTCTTTTGTATGTACAGATTAAATTAATTAAGATCTGGTGTTTAGTTTGATAGGGAACAGCCACTGGATTCTAAATGGATATTTTTATTAAAACCTCCACCATCACCAAAGACAAAATACTAATCGCTATTCTCGATGCACAGACCTGCAATATAATGTGCTGTTGCTGCTGCAGCAGTAGCCATCTGCCAGCACTGAAACAAACTTTACTGCTTGAATTTTAACAACATCATTGTCGAAAGCCATGGAACCAAGAGCCTTCCAAATCAAGTCTTCACAGTCTACAAGCAACTAAAGTATGTTTCTATTATAGCATGAGTATTGCCACTGTAAATAATACTGTTGTGATAGTGCTATGAGTTTTTCTTCAATAACATGCTTCCAGAAACAAGATTCCCTCTTCTCATGTCTATTAAGGATGGGTGAACCAGCTTGAAATAACTCCCCTTCCTCCCAAATAAATCACCCATTTTTAGAATATTTTGGGGGAAGTTGTGAAATGGTTAATTATTTTTCTCCCTTATTCCCTTTTCCAGCTGTGTCTGAAACCAGACTTGCCAAAGTCTTTTCAGCCAACCTAATTATCTGTGTTGCCTGCAAATTGTGTTACCTTACTTTTCTCCCCATTTTTCAGATGTATAGTAAATATATTAACACTGGCCCTAGCATGGAACTTCAGGCTGCCAAAATTTTGCTATGCTGAAAATTAATTAAGGACCATTAATTCTTATTTTGTTTGTCTGTAAGTCAGTTTCTAACCCTGGACAATTATTCAGATCTCATCACCAGCTATTTAGTTTCTTTAACAGCAGAAAGCCCAAATAAATATCAACTCCTTTCTCCAGTATTTTGCCGACATACTCATTTAATTCTAATTGATATGTTACAATTTGCTAAAGTTCAATCAGACTCATGGGTTTTCAGTGGAACTATATATAACCAAATACATTATCTCATTGCTTTGGCAGTAATGGGCCATCTGTGTTCCCATTCTACACTTCACTTTGTCTTTGCTTTTAATGTTTTAATCATTTGTTGTTTAATCTATGCAGCTCAGATCTAGATAACAGATGGCTGAAGTCTGCAATGTTAATATCGTACAAACATTAGATAACGAGTTATTGCAGTAAACACAAAAATAAGATAAGTCACCTTTGAGTAGCTTTTTGTTACTATAAGGCCCCATTCCCCTGCAAAGTGAATACCACATGTACTCTAAAACATGCTGCATGGTATAAAATGATAATATTGTGGGGGAGGCGGGCAGGCAGGGATATTTCCCAGGATAGCCCACAGTGATAAAATTAACAATACTCTAAAAATATTATCAAAACCACTGGGTGATCCTCTGCCAACTCATTCTCTACTACAAACTCAAGCAATATGCTCTTCCCCTTCTTGCAGAAATGAGGACTTATTTGTACAAAGTCACAGAAGTGGATATGCCACTGTTGTGCCAGATTCACCAGAATTTTCAGGAAATACAGCCACTAGAATCATAGTAGCATCAATATCCCAGCAGATTTCAATGCATTTCCATTCACTGTTGGCATCCTAGCACTGTGCTGCTAATGACATTCCAAAATCAGTAGTGTGTGTGAGATCCCACTCTGACAGTGGTCACAGAGCAAGTGTTGAGATACATGGTAACTTATGAGGCTCTTATGATCTATGTGTACATGGAAACATGAGGCATGCAGTGGCTGGTCCTCCAACTTCTTCCCCCTTCTATCAAGCCATCAGCTCCTTTCAGAATAGTGGCTGAAGCATGAAGGGGCGTACGAATGTTTAGCATATCTGGCACGTGAATATCTTGCAAATGCCTGTTCTCACTTTCTGGTGACATTGTAATTAAGAAGCAGGCAGCATTATCGCCTGTAAATGTAAACAAACTTGTTTGTCTTAGTGATTGGCTGAACTAGAAGTAGGACTGAGTGGACTTGTAGGCTCTGAAGTTTAACACTGTTTTGGTTTTGAGTGCAGTTACGTAACAAAAAAATAAATCTACATTTGTAAGTTGCACTTTCACGGCAAAGAGAATGCACTACATTGTATGAGGTGAATTGAAAAATACTATTTTATCATTTTTACAGTGGAAATATTTATAATAAAAAATAATATACACTTTGATTTCAATTACAACACAGAATATATATGAAAATGTAGAAAAACATCCAAAATATTTAATAAATTTCAATTGGTATTCTATTGTTTAATTGTGCAATTAAAATGGTGATTAATCGCGATTAATTTTTTTGAGTTAACAGCGATTAATCGAGAGCCCTAGTTTTAAACTATAAATCTCTCCATAAAGGGGTCACTTATTGAAACATGTTTTTAAGCAATGTTTATGTAAAAGAAAGGAATAACATTTCAATGCTTGGTGTAATCAGAACAATATCCCAGACTCCCCATCAAATTTAGTCCTGCAGTATTTTTCTAATATGCTGTTATTATGACTCAATACATATACAAGACCTTCAGATACTCAGGATTTGCAACAAAAACACAAACTTCCCCTACAACCAGAGGGTTGCAGAATGAAGTGAGCCACCCCTGCAGACTTTCAATTCTGTGCTCTAGATCTCTGAAGCCTTCTCAATTCTACAGGATGCTGGCTGGCTTCCAGGGCCAGCTCTGGGCACCAGCAAACCAAGCACATGCTTGGGGCAGCACATTTTCAGGGGCGGCATTCCGGACATTTTTTTTTTTTGCTTTGGGCGGCAAAAGACTAGAGCCAGCCCTGGCAGCAGCAGCGCATCACGCCCTGGGGCTGCTGCGGTTCGCACCGCGGGGGAGCAGCGCCTGCACCTTGTGGCTGGGCCGGGCAGGCTCCGAGAGGGGACACTCAGGCTGGGGGCCGCCTGCAGATGCTGCAGGGCGGCCGTCCCCCAGCACCACAGCCAGGGCTTAGCGAAGTGGCCTGAGCTGTCCAGGGACTGTGGCAGGGCAGCCAGAAGCAGCAGCAGGGCCATAGAGGGCAGGGTGCTGGCGTGCGGGGCCTGCATCCCACTCTCTGGAGCTACCCTGCCCTAGCTCTTCAGCCCCCTGCCAGGGCGATCCCTCGGCTCTGCCCTCCCTGGTCCCGGCCAGTCCTCGAGGAGGGAGCCCTTGCTGGAGGGACCCTGGGCTGAGGTGTGGCCTGGGAGCCCTGCTGCTTATCCTGGCCCTGCCAGCGCCGGACCAGCTGGAGGTGAGGGGGGAGTGGGCGGAGTCAGCACTGGTGAGGAGGAGCCCAGCGCTGGGGTAGCAGGGGCTGCGGGGGGTGGGAGGGGAGAGCCCAGTGCTGGGGCGATGGGGGCGGGGAAGAGAGAGATCCCAGGGCTGGGGTGGCAGGGTGTGCGGGTGGGGGAGGGCACTGGTGGGGAGGGGTGAAAGCCCAGGGCTGGAGTGGGGGCAGCCAAAAATTGTTTTGCTTGGGGCAGCAAAAGACCTAAAGCCGGCCCTGCTGGCTTCACAAGCTGCATTCCAGATTCCTCAAAATGTGCAAACAAGAACAACATTTAATATTTTCCAAACCAAGACTGACGACCTGTCTCAAGAGTACACATCAACAGATGACTTCCACACTAGAGGGCCTTTTATTGTGGTTTTAAAGGAAATGTAATAATTTCTCACCCTCTCTTCCTGAAATGCTGGGGCAAAGAGAGAAGTGAATATTAGAGGACAAGGATTCAGACATAGTGGCACTTCTGAATTTCTCCCTATTATCCTGGGCCACCTCAGGGTGTTTCTCAATAACCACCTCCATTCTGTGAGAGAGAGGCAAATACTGGAGTACCTGAAAATATAAATGCATGTGTCGTTATTTCACTTCTCTTAAAAAGTACTAAAATCACTCAGTCTGAGACTTAATGGGAGGAAAAAAAACACAGAAGAGAAAAAAAGTTAACCATGATTGTCTGTCATTTGTACTATGAAAGATACAATTAAACAACTAAAAACTACTTTCAGTGCTTACACAATAAAATCACTAGGTAAACTAAGTGCAATGCAGAACAACAACTCAGATTTGCCTTTTAAATTTTCTGTGTTCTTAGGTGAGTCCTTACGGAGACTGGCATTGCTACAGGGGCAGGGTTAAGGTTGTATGGATGTGTGAGCAAATGCAGCTCCCAATCTAGTGTACACACAGACAAAGTCCATACTCATCTCTCCTTGGGGCCTGGCTTTATTAACCAACCATCACCAAAAGGATATGCCTACACTTATAACGCTACATCGGTATCAATGCAGCTGTGCTGCTGTAGCACTTCAGTGCAGACACTACCTACTTCAATGCGGGGGGGTTCTCCCTTCTGAGTAATTAATACGCCTCCCTGAGAGGCAATAGCTAAGTGGATAGAAGAATTCTTCTGCCAAGCTAGCGCTAGAGTCTGTACTGGGGGTTAGGTTGGTATATCCATGTCTCTCAGGGCTGTGGATTTTTCACAACCCTGAGAGCCGTAGCTATACTAATGTAAAATCCTACTGTAGACCAAGCCTCTGATTACAAAGAAAGCCTGAGAGAAGATTTCAGGTGTTCTCCTTCTAGACTGCTCTGCCCATACCCTTTATCTTCTTCAACCCAAGCAGCCTATTTACATTATACCCAGGGGACTCATTATCCTACTTACCTCAAAGAGCCAAAAGAATTTATCTATCTTTTTTCTAGCAGAATTATCCATGGTGTTAGCAGGCCTTTAGTTTGCCAGCACGTTACAGGGCACTTTGCTTGTGCAATTCAATACTTTCAAATCTCTGAATTTCTTTTAAAATTTAACCTTAACTCTGAATTTCCTCAAAAAGAACAGGAGTACTTGTGGCACCTTAGAGACTAACAAACACGGCTGCTACTCTGAAATCTGAATTTCCTGAGTTTCTCTTCCCCCTCCCGCCCATCAGAGATTTTTACACTAGCTACAGCATTCTTGCAAGGATTTGTTCCCCTAAAACAAAAATCCCACAGAGTTCTGCAATGTAGTCTCAATCCTTTGCTCCAGCAGAATCATGTTTTTCCTGGGAAATATTATTACATTTATTAAATGCTAATATTTTGCAGTGCAGAGGTTGGCAATTATGTTGCACCATCCACAATGCTCTCTTACCCTAAGGTAGCTGTGAATGGCCTTGAGAGAGTGTAGGTGACACACTAACCACTGCATGTAAATAACCAGGTCTTCCTGTGTCACTATATTTACAGAATTCTTCATGCCTGTTAGGAAGTTCTGTCGTGCAGCCGACAGTCTCGCAGCCCTCTGAACAGCATCGTTGTACTCCTGCATAATGTGACCAATTTGTTTCTATGCAGAGAGAGAAAAGACCATTATTTTCCTGTGTTGTTTCTTTACCCAATCTATTAATTAACTAGAAGAACTTTGCATTTCCACCATGTGAAAAATCCTACTTTGGGATGAATTTTGAGGCTCTTGCTTCCCAGACTAAATGATATTTGCAGTCCAGGAGGAAAGGTCATCTCCAGTCTCAAACAGAGAATTTCTTACCAGCAGCTCTGACAGTAAAGGAAGCTGCAATTAATATACTCACCTGTCTAAAATCTGAATGTATAAAAACTCAGAATCATCCACAATCTTTTTTCCAATTAAATACGCTTCATTCTCCACATGGCAATGATTACTTGGATAAAAAGTGAGTGGCATTTGTGACATCAGATCACCAGTTTACATCATGCTTTTAGAATTAAATAACAAAACCTTTTCAAAAACAAATTTTTCAGGAAATGTAATGCTAGTGAATGTTCTAGATTGACATCCCTATTTTCTGATGCTCTCAGTGGAAACTAGAGCTCATCAGAAAGCGGAAAGTATTTTTTTCCTCATTTTTCATTAAGCAACAACATCCCAAGTTTTGCAAAACCACTAATTAAAAACTAAGTTAAACATTGTTCCTTATTACAGTTTCCCCCATACACACTAGCCTAAAATACTCTCCAAAGCTGTTACAACACCAACCCCCACAACGGTTGCAGAGAATCACACTAGCACACAGTTCTTCTTGTGCTACAGTTGGGCCCTTAGCCAATCACAGAGGTTCAACACACGTCAGAGCAGCGGTCTTGGGGACGGTTTTGTTCAATATCTTCATTAATAATCTGGATGATGGGATGAATTACACCCTCTGCAAGTTCACAGATGACACTAAGCAGGGGGGAGAGGTAGATACGATGGAGGGTAGGGATAGGGTCCAGAGTGACCTAGACAAATTGGAGGATTGGGACAAAAGAAATCTGATGAGGTTCAACAAGGACAAGTGCAGAGTCCTGCACTTCGGAAGGAAGAACCCCGTGCACTACTACAGACTGGGGACCAACTGGCTAAGCAGCAGTTCTGCAGAAAAGGACCTTGGGATTACAGTGGATGAGAAGCCGGATATGAGTCAACAGTGTGCCCTTGTTGCCAAGAAGGCCAACAGCATATTGGGCTGTATTAGTAGGAGCATTGCCAGCAGATCGAGAGAAGTGATTATTCCCCTCTATTCAGCACCGGTGAGGCCACACCTGGAGTATTATGTCCAGTTTTGGTCCCCCTACTACAGAAAGGATGTGGACAAATTGGAGAGAGTCCAGTAGAGGGCAACAAAAATGCTTATAAGGAAAGGCTGAAAGAACTGGGGTTATTTAGTCTGCAGAAGAGAAGAGTGAGGGCAGATTTGATAGCAGCCTTCAACTACCTGAAGGGGGGTTCCAAAGAGGATGGAGCTAGGCTGTTCTTAGTGGTGGCAGATGACAGAACAAGGAGTAATGGTCTCAAGTTGCAGTGGGGGAGGTCTAGGTTGGACATTAAGAAATGCTATTTCACTAGGAGGGGGGTGAAGCACTGAAATGGGTTACTTGGGGAGGTGGTGGAATCTCCATCCTTAGAGGATTTTAAGGCCCAGCTTGACAAAGCCCTGGCTGGGATGATTTATTTGGGGTTGGTCCTGCTTTGAGCCGGGGGTTGGACTAGATGACCTCCTGAGGTCTCTTCCAACCCTAATACTCTATGATTCCAAGTTTCTTCATGTGTGCTGCCAGTGTGCCTCTACTCTGGTTCATGGTAGAGGTGGAGGGTCGGTTCAGTTTCCATGTCCATTTAGTCGTTGGCCCCTTTTAGGAGGCTGCCAGTAAGTGCCAATTGTGGTAATGGCATATGATCTGGACAACAGTCCACTAGAAAATGCACTGAAACCACCCACTTGTGGCACAGAGATTACCAAGTAGATTGAGTGCTGGTGACTGCCGCCACAGCCTATTACCTCTTCTCTGAGTTTCCTGTCTTTAAAAGGTTGCTCAAATATTAAGTAGAAGATTTTGGTTTTTTTTTTTAAACTTGATAAACCTGCCCTGCTGGAAGGTAGAAACAGCTTTATCATCTCTGACACTGCACTTCCACACTGCTAGCATAACAAAACGCTGGAAAATAACCATAATTTGTCTGTGTCTACATCCAACAGGGTTCTTGCAGTGCCCACTTTATCTTTGCTGATATTTTCATTACATATTTTGATTTAGAGTTGGTAACCAATACAGACATTTACAATACAGCTGAACAACATACTTACCAGAAAATACAAACAAATTTACTATGCTCATAATAAGAATAGGTTGGCAAGAGGAGCATTTAAACTATTGTACCCTAACATTTATTATTTAATAATATCACATTTCAGCTTCTACCACTAATACAACTCACAATTTATTTTCAGTGAGAAGTGTTTCTCCTGGAAACTTAAGGAACCTGTGCTGAACAAAACAAGTGCTACATTCTTTGAAATACAATAAATGAGGACATGGAAAGCTGGAATGGGCAAGAGCCTTCCACTTTCCTGGAGTGGACTCGACTCTTCTTGAATTGCTTTTGCTTCATTTTTAAAATGATAGTCTGGCAGGGAGATTCAGAAGGGGCCTATATTCTAAAGCCTGTGGTTTTCAGTCACAAAAACAGATTTTACTGAATAAACCCATGTAATTCCACAGCTGCCAAGCTATGTGGTTTTAATGAATTACTAGCTTGCTGGGCTAAATGTGCGATTACAGTGTTAAGACCGTTACAGTGACAGGGGCTCTTTAGGAGAATGTAGAGTTGGACTCATAGCACTAAAAACAAAAACAAAAAACAAAAAAAAACCCTCTGAATTACAAGTGGAGGGAAGAAAACAAAAGTAGTACCAGCAAAATGATTTTAAAAAGTTTTCTAAACTATATTCTGCTAACATACGGCATAAGAAGAATACTTTGGGGAGGGGGGGTGATATAAAAAGGTCTTTCTGATGCTCTCTTGAGATGACCTAGATAATATATAGTAATGATAACATTTGGTATCTAGTGGTTACCTTTGAAAATAAACCACAAATGTGTACTAAAAGGGCACACGTTTATTCCCCCAATCATTTGTATTCAATATTCCTTTCCCTCCACTCACGGTACATTCTTTGGGCAGGTAGTGTGTGCTCCTCCGTTGTTGCAAACTGCATAGCACATTTTAGGTGCTACCATATGAACACCTTTCATTTGAAGATCTCAGTGCTTTACAGATGAGCCTTATCCTTTATGGCTTTGTCACTTAAGTGCAAGACAGCCATCTCAACCACCATGAACATATCATGCACATGTGCGATATTTCTATTTTTTTATTTCCTACCTGATAGAGGGGATAAAGCTGTTCAATAACACTGCTGTGCCTACAAAATCTCTTCCATCTAAGCATGTGTAAGTATTTACTCTGGATCAGATGGGTAATTCTGTCTGTAAAAAACTTTAATGAAGCCAAAAATAAACAAAGTGTCACACTTGAGCAAATGGTAACAGTTTAACATTGTGGTGAACTAAAGCAGTACTGAGAACAACATAAGCAAGGGAGAGGGAGAAATAGTCCCTTAGTATCCCTGTTCTGCCACTAATCCTCACACTGAGAGGTAACTTTCTCTATAAGTAGTTCTAGTAAAGAAAATGGTGCTACTCATTAGTAAGCAGGGGTGCAAGTAGGGTGGGGGCTGCACTCTGCTCCTTAAAGGAGCAGTACGCAGCTAGGGAGGACATTCATTCTTTATATGGCTTTAACAGCACAATACATATGCTAACAAACTTTTAAAAAGGTTTTATTTAAGTTTGTTAGCATATGTATTGTGCTGTTACATTGGTCAGGAGTCCTCAAGAAGGGAGGAGTGGGCGGGATGAATGGTGTTTAAACAGTGTTTTTTAATCGGTTTCTCTCCATTGGTCTGAATTATCCATGACATCCATACTGCATCACATCAAGCCCAAATCATTAGAGGAATGCTTCTGCTTGCACTGACCAGAGGATGTTTGGATTCTGATGTCAGCCCAGTTCTGCAGCCTGATGGGAATCAGGTATTGTCCCCAGTGTACCTAGAATTCTTCTTTGCAGCCAAACTAGTCTAACGTGCATTTTGTTAACTGGAACTGGAGCAGCAAAACAAAGAAAACAAATGCCTCATTTTCCAGCTCTGTGGGTGAGAGAACTGTAAGAGAAGATTATAATGCCGGACACTGACAGCCTTAAACCAGCCAGCTGCCTCAGGAATCTGCCAAGAACTTTGCTGAAAATATGTTCCTCATCTTAGCAACGGAGCTAAGTCTTATCAAACATGATTTGCCCACCTTTATTCGAATGAAGCTCCTTCTGATCTGACAGCTCAGGCATTATCGGTTTCATCCAGGACAATTTACAAACTTGGAACCTAAACCTGTAAACCCTTAATCATTTGATCAATCCCATTGAAGACAATGGGACTATTTACATGACTATGGACCACTTTTGTGGGCCGGTAAGATTTTCAGGAGTCTAGTACCACAAAGGAAGTTGAATCCCTCATCGAAATGCAATGTTTGGGTACAATACAATAAAGCAGTTTAGGATACAGTTCTACTTAAGCAGCAGCAAAGAATCCTGTGGCACCTTATAGACTAACAGACGTTTTGCAGCATGAGCTTTCGTGGGTGAATACCCACTTCTTCGGATGCATTCTCTGCTTGCATCCGAAGAAGTGGGTATTCACCCATGAAAGCTCATGCTGCAAAACGTCTGTTAGTCTATAAGGTGCCACAGGATTCTTTGCTGCTTCTACAGAACCAGACTAACACGGCTACCCCTCTGATAGTTCTACTTAAAATTTGTCTTTTAAATAAGTCATACATACGCTGAAATGGCTCCTCACCCAACTCCCATATTCCATATAAACAGACTGAATACTTGGCATATTTGACGGGAAAGTGAGTAGTTAAGCCTGCTGATCTTTGTATATATAAAGTGATGTGTTAGAGGGGACGGGGAGAGCATAGGGGCCCTGGGCTGAGGAGGAATCACATGGAGGGTCACGTGTCTCCCCTTGTGTCCCTCCATGAGTGCAGTATCGGCAAGAAATGATTTCTACTTGCACCACTGTTAGTAAGGTACTAATCAGCATGAGGAAGGCAGCAGAATCCACCCCACTTTAAACTTAAAAAAAAGCTTAAGAACAAAGGCTACAGAAACAGATGGGGGCACACAGTAGTACAGGAATACTGTTCCAGCCCATCCCAGCTGGCTTTGATCCCTTTTTAGATACCATACCAAGTAGTACAAGAGGTTCCTTATTATGCAAGGAAATGCTTTAAGCACATCCATTTTCAAGATAGCCCTCAGAACAGAGTTTTGTTTAATCCTTGCTTTAAGTCATAACTCAGTCACCATCATGCTAGGACATATGTGTTGAAACACTGTCTGAGTCTTTGAGTAGAAAATAGAAAAAAGTTACCTGGTGCAATAACAGAGGTAAGCTTTCTGCTGTATACTCTCTTCTCAAACAGCTCTCTAGCTCCCTCTGCATGACATCAGCCTGAACAACAAGAGATTTTGCCTCTGCTACCTACAAGCACAGGTAATTAGACATCAGGCAAACTTTGTGGGCAAATACAGATACTCAGGAAAAATGCTATGCCACATTCATGTTTTGTAATAGGCAAAACCACTCCTCCCCCCGCCCCACACAAAAGTCTCAGCAGAAGGCTAATTTTTCACAATCTGGGATACAAAATGATTGATTTTAAATAAAGAAAACCGATTACTATGGGCTTGATCCGGTAGCCTTTGAAGCCAGTGGGAATGATCACATGAGCAACGGCTACAGGATTGGGCTCAAAATTATCAGTATCACAAGAACAGCTGTTGTAGAGAAAATAAAGGGTTGTGTTGTTTCACTACTATACAATTATATTAGTACTCTTCCCACCCTACCCCCATGTGCCTTATTGTCAAAAATGGAGACAACAGTTAGTTTTGCTCATCTGAAAAAAAAAATCTTTACCTGAAGTTATATTCTAAATAGTAATTGAGAATTATTTCAAGGTGACTTTTTTCATGCTAGTATATTCTTCAGTTACCTGTAAAACTTTCTTCAGTGTCACCTCCCTTTCTTTTCTGAAATACGAAGTGTCCTTTGGTATCGGAACAGAACTATAGAAAGATTATCCAAAAGAATATTACAGACAGATAGAAAACAATGTCGGTTAATTAATATATTCCTTTGTCATAATTTGACAGGCCCAGTACAATTCAAGTGGTATAAATCAATGGTAAATATTATCCATAGTAAATATCCCTTTTTAAGGCAGAAAAGTTTAAAAAATGATAGAGAGAGAGAGACAGAGACAGACAGACACAGACAGTGTGTACACCTGGGCAGGGCTTGCAAGCCCTACTCAATTAAAATCCTCACTGAAATAAATAAATAAAGGCTTTGCCTGAGTGAGGTCTACAAGACAGGACCCCATATTTATTGACACCGAAGACCAAGGCTGTAAAAAGGATAAGCCAAATCTCTCTCTCTCACACACACCCCCACACACACACGCTATGTAGATATATTTAAAAAAAATTGTACATACTAACAAACTATTGTCAATATTAAATATTTTTACTACTACATAAAAATTAACGTGTATGTTTTAAATACCAACCAAATGGTATGAGCTGCAGAATCACGTCCAAAAGCAATGTACAGGAAACCATATTAGAACACTTAAAGACACCCCTCTTCAATGAAAGAAGTGATAGAGGATTAATTAAGGCTGCAGGGAGATTTTAAATTTTGTTTTGCGATTTAAAACATAGAACAGCACTGAATTTCCCAAAATAATTTAGAATTTTATATTAGCTTTCCCGTACTACACAGTGAGTCAGTAGCGGAGTCAGGATTGAAAGAAAGAGTTAAGGTTCCTGGTTTCCAGATCTGTGTCCAAGCCTCTAGATCGCTAAGCATGAAGGATTTCTAACAAGAGGAAACAAAAGTGCATGAAACAGACACTTATAAAATACATAATTGACATGATCAGCCCTCTTTTCCTCATCCAGCAA
Organism: Mauremys mutica; assembly: GCF_020497125.1. Classification (NCBI taxonomy): domain Eukaryota; kingdom Metazoa; phylum Chordata; order Testudines; family Geoemydidae; genus Mauremys; species Mauremys mutica. The sequence goes on along the minus strand of NC_059074.1, from coordinate 83,869,958 downwards.
GAGGTTTTCTTTACCTGTAAGCTCTATCTGGTGTTCCCTGCAGTACTCCATTGTCTTCTATTTCTGTCTTGAGCTCTGCCAGTTGAGCAGCTAGTTCTTTTTCCAACTGCTGGACTCTCTCAGTCGAAGAGATCTTGTAAAATTCATCCATATTGTAAACCTCAGTGCTTTAAGTCTACAACCAAAGTATAGTATAGGACAAGCCTAGAGACAGTGTTTTTCCCCTCAAGAGCACAGTACATTGTCTACATGCACAGAGATTTTCTTATAGTTCCAAAGAAAGAGGATTTTTTTTGAGAGAGAGAGAGAGATTGATTGCAGGTAGTATGTGCTGCATATGAGATAACCATCAGGACATATATTATCATGAACACTGTGAATTTTCTTCTCACGTGGGAAACACCAGATCCACTAGAATTTCTAAAGAAATCCCATAATCTATATTCTATTCCTGACTCTGGAATTACATGCTTTGCATTCTTGCATTTTGGGATTTATTGAGCAAGGTTCATGGAGTTTAATCACATCATTGCTGGGTGACCTTGGGCAAGTCACTTCCCCCTCTCTGGGCCTCAGTTTCCTCATCTGTAAAATGGAGAGTTACTGATACTGGCCTCTTTTGTAAAATGCTTTGAAAGGAAAAGCTCTTTACAAGAGCTAGGTATTATCATCATCATCGAGGGCTGAGATGAGGCTTGGGGTTTTTGCTAAACAATCAAAATTGATAATGCAAAGTCACTTGGTGTGACCCCGTCCCTTCAAAATCAATCTCTGCTCTCCAGCTGTACTATAAGGGTTCAGCCAAAAAAAACTCTTCAACTCTGATAACAAGTACACAAATTAGTAAAAAGTAACAATAACCAGCATCTCATTCACACTGTATAATATTATTATGGAACCAATTTTAACTTCCTGAAAACAGATCATGCATTTGTTACATTGCTACTGAACAGCAGCAACCAAAAGTCCACCTTCTATAAGGGGATATAGAGTGTGGAATTAAACAACAACCTGGACTTGAAGTATTATTTGTATTGTGATAGGGCCCTGGCCTGTAGGTGCTATTATGCTAGTCATGGTACAAATATATAACAAAAAGAAGGTCTCTGCCCAAAAGAGCTAACAACCTAAGGCCCCAATCCTGCAAACGTTTACTCACATGAAGTCTATGATACTATTCACTGGAGTAAAGTTAAGTACATGCACAAGTGTTTTCAGAACTGGGGCCCAAATTTAAGACAAGATACAACAAACTGATGTGACAAAACAAACAAGGAACACAAGGGAACAAGTAAGACAGTTATGAATAGTACCTAACCACTATCAAGTGTTTTTGATGCATCACACCATGGAACAGTTTTAAGGGACAGATCCAAAGTCCACCGAAGTCACTGAGAAGACTCCCACTGATTTCATTGGGCTTCGGCCCTACAGGAGGACAATGTGTCTCTTTGTGGATTTCCCAGATGTGGGTGAACTGAAGAAAATAGAACTTTAAATACAAAATAAGAGCACATGCTCCCATATTCTAGTTTCTTATTTGGCTGCCATAAAGTTATCACAATTCTGTATGATACTTTTATGTTGGGAAGCAAATGTCTCTCAGTAAATCTTCCAGTCCACACAAACATCTGTAGTTAGTTATATTAGTAAGTATCCAAGTCTTGATGAGATCCTGCCTTGATATTTTTCTAAAAGTGTTTTGCCAGTTCCTATTCCCAGAACACAGTGGATTTATTGAAATGTCTAATGGCCAACCCCTAGTTATGCTGGAAAGATTGTAACATACGTTTTCAAACTGAATTCCTTTTATACAGAAACAAAATCTTTCCAGCAGGTTTAAGTAATAGAGTATTACTGTTTAACATGTGCTAGCATATTTGATTAACACCAGAAGTGTGAACAGTTGTTGGATACAATTTACTTTTCTAGATATCCAGTTATATTGTTTGACCTGTATCCTTTGTCCTACTTTGCATATGTCCAATTGTAAACTATGACCCTAGATTAGAGCACTAATCAATTCTCTTGTCATTGATAATCTTGCGCAAGACTAATTTGTATAACCCAGTATAAGGGGGTAAGGCTGATTGCTCTTCTTTGGGATGGGTCATTGTAACACTTGTCTGCTGACTCTGTAATAATATTCAAAATGTGAATGAACATAAAAAGTTAAAATAGTTTCAAATGCAAAGGACATTGAATGTTTTCTTTCTTCTATGTATGATTCAAAAGGACCCGTAAGAGATTCCAGACCAAGCCCTCACTAAGCCAAACTTACTGCTTGAGTAAAAATCTGTTTGAAAGCTCTCCTACATATTAGTCATTTACAGAATTCAAGACTGGGATTCTCAAAGGAGCCTAGGGATTTAGGCATCTAAATCCCATTGAAATTGAACTCCAAACTCTTATAATAGGCCCTGATCCTGAGAACACTTAGGCATGTGATTAATTTTACTACTATGAGTAGTTCCACTGATATCAATGGAACCACTCACGCTAGTAAATTTAAGCACATGGCTATGTTTGCAGGAACAGGGCCTTGGGCTCCTTTAAAAATCCCATCATAAGTAGTTTAACAGCTGCTTCCAATTGTAAATTTTCTAAATAAAAAAATAACTTGGCTGGTCTCCCCACTCTAGGCAATGCTGAGATACTATTCCAAAACAAACTCTTGCAGTTACTGCTATAAGAATGCATTTTTCATTTCTAGAATTTTTCCTCTAGCTAAGGAAACTTTGAGGTTTACATTTTATTATCTGTAGAAATAATTTAATCTATACTTTACCTCTTTTTTAATGCATGTTACAGTACATCAGTTCTGTTTTACTCTGAGAAAGGAAACATGTTGAAAAATTTAAACAGTTCCTGAGAACAAATAATAGTAAGACACTCATGTTAAAAAATGGGTTGAGCTGTTTGGTGCTGAAGTATAAAACATGCATAAACGTTTTTGATTATATAAATTTTTTAAAACTGCTTTATGATCAACTCACCTCTTTTCTCCAAAATCTCATCTAGACTCAAAACTGAATGCTTTTGACCTAAAATTAAGTAAAAGATCTCAAGTAACTACCTATCTGTCATGAACCATTTGTACTTGGTTTCCTTTTCCATTTCCTCCCAATCCACAGACAGGCAATCTGAGGGGTGTGTAGTAACCTATTTATGTAGAGTACATATTTTATTACACATTTACTATGGCCATTCAAACGTTGTCCCTTCCTCCATTCTGTAAACAGAACCACAGCACTAAAATCTCCACTGCCAGCTTCAGAGCCATACAATACCTGTCTAACTCCCCCGAGGTTGTTGTCAGCCGCTGCTACTAATCAACCCTTGCAGTGAGGGAAGCGTTCCGATCCTATCACTGCAGTAGTACCACACAACAGTCTGTCTCCCAGCTTTCTAAAGTTAACAACAGAATCGAAATCAGGGCGCAGAGGAAGCAGCTGATACACTCGCCACTTTCCCAGCGCGTGGACAGGCCCAGTTGTAACCATAGCAACCCTAGTACACTGAACGGTCTAAGGGGCGGGGAAGCCCAGGGAAAGGAGCTGCGATTGCCTTTGATCGTCTCTGGCTCTGATCGTGCAGGGACTCCTTTCTTCATCCAAGTCCCATCTGTACTAGGAAAATAATTAAAATGCCCTTTTAAACACTAATGTAGTCAGGATTTGATATCCTTAAAAATAAAACCATGTTAGCTGATCATGATCAATCCTGTGGGTCAATTTGAGGCTACCCCTACCAGTAAACATGTCTTTAAAAGGTGTGTATGCTAGTTTTTAAAATTATGTTGGGGAACACAATCTAAAACACAACCTATTTGTCTAGTCCAGACATGCTCCAAAAGAAAAATCTTAGATCCAGCTTTTGGCACAATTTAGAGGGAAACAGACCTGAAATAATCATTAAACTTGCTGGTCTCCCACAGTAACCAAAGCTGTAAAACAATTCACTAAGTTTATAAGACTCCCAGTTAGACAACTTTTTAAAAAATGAATAAATTGTAGTAAATCTGTAGATAGACAATACCGCACATAAACCACAAAATATATGCAGTCTTCCTTCATCACTGAGATGTCACTGAGCACAACCCATTAGTCCAAAAGTGCTTATTAACTTTATTCCACAACAGTGCAGTGCTGTCATCTTCTGATTAAAGACCCACTTCTGACAACACCAACTGAAAATGCCTGGAAACAGAGCTTGGCTCTACTTTTTGCAAGGCCCTATCTGCAAAAAGATTTGTGGGGACCACCCTGCTCTCTTCACACCAGAGATCAGTAGCAGAACTTCACTGACCTGCCACAACATTGTTTTATTTCTGGTGTATGTACACTTTTAAAAATACCCTTAATTAACATGAGTTGCAGAACCCCACTAGAATTTTGACCTGTAATTGCACAAACCCTTCCCCTTGCTACACTCCAGATAGCATCAATGCTCATAGCCAGCAGGTTGGGTGTCGACAGTAATTCCCAGGAAAAAAATTGTGCATTCTACCCATCCGGGAGTAGAAAAGGAAGCCATCTTTACAGCAGCTTCTACTCCTTTCCTACCATGAAGCTGCTGAAGCTTCCAGCAGGTGTGGCTAATATGCCTTTGTGTAAAAGTGAAAAGCAATTGCTCCTAGTTATCTCATGGTGGTGGGTTGTTTGTTTGGTGATTGTGGTGTTGTTAGCCTGTTCTTAATAGCAGGTTTATTTATGCTGTTACAAAGGCACTATTTCCTTGGAAGCTTCTCAAGTTGAGAATTAAGGGTCTACCTTAACCAGTTCCTTCCTTCAGCTACTTCTGTTTTTGTGGCACCTTAGAGACTAACACATTTATTTGGGCATAAGCTTTCATGGGCTAAAACCCTTGTAACACTAAACCACTGATTTATCCTCTTCAAAATGATAGGATACAGCTATATTTTCTTAGTATTACCATCTCTCCCTATGTACTCCTTGGAGGGAAAACAGTGGTGCAGAGACAGATAGCACTAAATCAGGGATTTATTGCATCAAGATTATTATAATATCAAGTCTGAATAATTAGCTTGTTCATTCTGCCATATTTACTTGAGAGGAAAGAAGTAGTAACCTTAGAGTACACAAGGGGACCTAGGCATTGCAGCACACAGCATTACTGTGCCTAACTTTTAGGTACCTAGAAAAGTCACAGGAACAACCCTGTGATCCACCATGTTGAATTAGGCACCCAAGTCTCTCTATATAGAGAATGGGGAGAGATAGGCATCTAAAAATGCAATTGACCAAGCCAAGCAACTAGGGAGGCAGTCACTTAAGCCAGCCAACGGGAGATGCTGACCAAAGGAGTGTATCATAAGCCTCATCCTTCCCTCAGAGATAGATGCCTAAGACCAGGCAGTAGGGAGGCGCTCATCTCTGCTTGTGATCCATGAACGGAAAGGAGCTGCTTGGAGTCAGGCATCTTAGGCACTTCTTGCAGGAATGAATTAAAGCACCTGCCTCTCTCTATGATCTCTCCTGTTGAAGCTGTTCCACTAGTGGATAAATAATGAAAGATTAAGAAAGAATCATTAGAGTAGGGGGACCAGACCCAAGGTTTCCCACTTCTTAGGTAGGTGACCTAACAACTGTGCCACATCAGCATGCTCACCTGTTCTAGCCCAATAACTGGTCCTATGCACACAAAGTATAAAAGAATCACTGGGCCAGAGTGCAGACAGTCTGTGGCCCATCAGATAAAGCATCCACTTGCAGGGTGGGAGACCCCTGTTCAAATCCATCTAGAAAACAGGAAAAACACTGCATTCCACCAAGCAGTGAGGAGTTGCTTAAGTCAGCCGGGGAGGCAGCATTGCAACTTCCAACCCCCACAGACAGGTGCTCATGCCAATCTATAGCTCCACTGAAACACTAACAAGCGCCTCGCGTTGACAGCAGAAGACACAAAAGAATTTTCTGAGATGTACATTATCTAAGAAATGTGTTAGAAGGATATACTCCTGAGACACCCTGGATCTCTCAAAACCTACCTCTTCACTTGCCCATTACACTTCCCACTGGACAGCATGCACAAAGCTCAGCTGCCACCAGTTTTCTGTACAAACACAATATAAATACCCTGTATGGTGAGTTTAAAATTCCCCCTTCTATAATAATGGAGGGACATGTGATATCTCACACTCAGGGAGATGGGCAGAGTAGAAAAGGGGATGGGGAGAGGGGAAGCCAAGATGAGTTGTCACATACTAATGCCAGTGGTCTCGCAGGTACTGACGACTACTCCTAGGAAGCAGTCCCATGGAACTCTACCTGTTTTCCTTCCAGTTGGCTTGGTAAATCGATGTATTTGTGAACAACTGATTATGGCCTCCAGGAACTTGTCTAGGACCCTGGAGGCCGTAGACTTGCTGATGCCAGTAGTCTGTGCAGCAATCTGCTGAAAGGATCCTGATGCCTGTATCCCCAGGGTGGTGCTGACCCAGTGGCGACAGACAGTGGCTGACTCCTGTGTACAGTTGTGGCGAGGTTCTCATTAAGAGCATCACAAAAGGTGTTGGAGAGCATCTGGGCCCAGCACATACTATTGGATGCCGGTCCATTGAGGGATCCCCATGAAACTGTGGTGGGAATGGGACGTTCACCGGGATGGCTGCAGTGAATAGCCTCAGCCTAGGGCTCAAGCTTGGCCTTGGCCTGAGACTGGTGCTTGGGTTGGACTGCCTCTGCCCGTTCTTCCTCCTCTTGCTGCCATAACTGGTGCTGCAACATGAAAATACTGTTGTTTATCATGCTGGACCTTGCTCCCTGGCCTCCCACTTCCCTGCCTAGTAGCAGCTCAGCTGCCCCCCACATCTCCCTTCTTGCTCCATAGCCTTTTCCCAGCCCTTTCCCCCCCTTCCCTTGGTTATCTGTGGTTCCCCTTCCCTACCCTAAGTGGTCCCTAATTTGTGCCCCACTAGAGGACCCATTAGCTACCCTCTGATGTGTTAACCCAATACCCTGTCCACCTACACCTTGCACTACCTGACTGCTGTCTCACCAACACATCTTGCTTCTCTCTTTCCCTCCCCTCCCCCACTTCTGTCATGCTCAAAATCTTGCTCATGCTCACCTTCTGCCCCCTGGGCTGCATAGACTGGTAAAAGTCAGGCACTAGCTGGTCTCTGAGCACACTTACGGGATCAGGCCCAAAATGAGAGGTATTCCTCTGCCAACCTTCTCCTGATTCGCAAATCACAGTCAGGGTTAGGCAAGCAATAGGCACCCAGATGCCTAATGCAGGCCAGCAGTGTACATGCTCCAGGGGCTAAAATTTAGGTTCCTAGGAACTTTTACAATGGAAATGTAGGCACTGAGTGAGTTAAGGCACCTACCAACAGGCAGCAGCTGAGTGGGAGTTTTGTTAATCACAGTGGTGCTATGTATGGAAATTTAGGAAACTACGTTGCTTTGTAGATCACACCCTAAGTACTAAATATTAGAAGTAGAGTGTAGCTCTGTTGTACTAACAGCAGCAAGCAGCTGAAAGTCTGAACACACCACAGCTGTAGTGGAGTGGGTCATTTTTTACATATTTGAGTACAGGCATGGGGTTCTAGGCCCAGTATGCACAATGGCTTCAGCCATCTTTATACATGTTTCCACTACACTGGCTTATTACGTGATTTAGACAGGCTCTGTTGACAAAGAGTTCTAGGCTAGGCATCTACTTAGGTTTTTAAGGATTGGTCCCTTCCACATATCCAGCCAAAATGAGTTTAGCAATATTCACATTAAAAACATGGCTGTTAGAGCAGTATAAATGGTGCCTTATTAGCATTAAAGAGTCAGATGTGGGGGATTTTTTTTATTTTTTGCTTTGTTTAATAAAAAGAACCCATACCATATTTGACCCAATACGGGCCATTTAAGCCCTCTGATTGGCAAGTGTGTATAATATAAGCCATTACACTTTCAGAAAAAGTACTTCATAGAAAGACCACCACCTTGCTCTATCATTGCAAGTGACTTATTGACAAACTCCTTCTGCAAAACAAGCAATCTTCAACATCAGTCCTTTGAATGCAGGACTAAAGTTTATGTCCTAGATAATTTTACATTAAAAAAAATTAGCAAGTGCACATTCACAGACATTGCACTTGTCTGCATTAATTGTAAGAACCCAAATATTCAGTCCTCACAAAAGGAAGACTCCCACGGACTCCACTGGGAATTTTGGCCCTGTTAGGACTACAGAAGCAGGCTTCAACTATCTCCTTTCAGCACGGAGGAAATGTGATAGTCCTGAGTTTTGTCCTACATTAAGTTTTCCCTTTCTCCTCTAATGAAATAAATTAAATTTCAAAGTGTGTGCATGCATGTCGATGAGGAGGAAAGTGGGTAAAAGAAACAGATTGCATTTCTTATATATTTCAAAGATAGTTTTATTTTGTAAGTTAAAAGAAATTGGGACACCTCATGAAACAGTTAAAACAGATTTTATTACAAATACGTTTATCTACAGGGAAAGTGAGTTTGTTCAACCCAAACCTAAGTTTCAACTGAAATTTACTATTAGGCTAGCAAATATAGACATGGCATAAATGAAATATTAAAACTTTTAATTCAGTCTAATATTTGTTAAATCCAAACCTATGAAGTGTCAGACACTTTTTTTTTGGCATATTAGTAAGAGGCACTACCTATATGATAAAATGTAAAACTATTGTTCCCACATGATATCATCTTTTTTCAGTGTTGATTGAAGTTTCTGCACATTTTTTAACAGCTGAAGAGAGCTTTTGCTTTTCTGCACAGGACAGTTTTTTGATGCACTTCTGCTTGGAGTAACTGGAATCTCTCTTGTTCCTTTTAGGTCATCAGATTTTGGTAGGACAGCTGACTGTCTCTTCAATTTCTGAGTTTTTTGCTTTAATTTGTGGACCTAAAAGTGAAGATTATGCATAAAAGTTTTAATGCTCAGAAAGGATATTGGCTAGAGACCCAGGCACCACTTAAGAGCCACACAGTCTCAAACATCAACTATAAATGAAAAAAAGAGTTTAGCTTACCAGGTTTATTTCTACAGAAGTAGCAAGCATAAGAACTTTACTTTGAAAATGTAAATAAGATAATATAAAAAGATAGTCTTTTTGTAAAATTCAAAATGTAAATGTTAGCATGAGAGAGAGACAGACAGAGTCTCTGTTATCTAAGGCTATGTCTACACTATAGAGGGTATCGATGCTCTGAGATTGATCCACCGGCAGTTGATTAAGCAGGTCTAGTGAAGACCCACCAAACTGACAGCAGATAGCTCTCCAGACAACTCCTGTACTCTACCCCTGACGAGAAGAGTAAATTAAGTTGACGGAAGAGTTTCTCTCATCGACCCCCCCCCCCCACTATAACTCGAACTAAGGTACATCAACTCCAGTTACGTTATTTACACAGGCACAGCTGCAGCACTGTAGCTGCACTGTTGCAGGGCTTCAGTGTAGACACTTACTACAGTGATTGGAGGGGTTCTCCCACTGATGTAGGTAATGCACCTCCCTGAGAGGTGGTAGCTAGGAGTTAAGTCAGTGTAGCTACATCTCTCAGGAGGTGTGGATTTTTCATATGCCTGAGAGGCATTGCTATGCAGATATAACTTTTCAATGTAGACCAGCCCTCATCAGTTATAATATCCTACTTATGGCAATGTTTTCCACTTTAGCTTCATTCCAGATGTTCAGTATCAGCCACTGTATCAAAATATTTACCTAAAGCCTCAGCACCTCACTAAGCTCTTTGTAAGAATAAATATCAATCATGAGGTTGATATTACTATGAATGCTTTTGAATGTCAACCAATATGTATGTATGTATGTGTCTTGACTTGCAGTGCAGGTTTCAGGGTACATGAAGACAAAATTAGGGTATATGAGAAAGTTCTGGACATATTTTGAAGTGTTCATTATGTGGATTTAGGTTTGAACTATTTCTAAAGCTAAAAAACTCTAAAATGAATTCAAGCCATCATTGCTTTCTAAATAGAGACAGGGATGAGTGTTTGAATCTGACACATAATTCAAATAAGTTTCTTGTTGAACCTGTGTGTCTTGGAATCCCAATGGGACTGTACATTCTAAATATAGGCTCTCTCTGGCAACAGCATGAATAATTATTTTCATCATATTCCAATAGTTTGCTCCTAAGTAAACTCTTTAAAAATTATTTCCTTACACTAGCTTGGTGTTTTTTCAACTTTGATATCTGTTCCCCTTTAATTTCCATTTGCTTTACAAGACAATCCAATTCACGTTCTAGGTCTTCACGAACTTCACAGTTTTGAGTTTCTTGTATCTGCTTCAAGAGTTCTTGATGCTCACTGTTAGAGACAAAGATATTTGACAATAGTATTGATATATTTAAACAACATTCTTCTTACATGTACTTCTGTAACATTGCACAAGTTTCAACTCCAGAAGGTCTCCTCACTAGAGAAAGAAAGCATGTTAATCACCATGACATACAACTAATACTTTTTATACTAAATATATATATACACACACACACACATAAAATACAAAAATTACCCAAACATTCAAATGTTCTCATTACTTAATTTTCCTTCTACTCTGAGCCTGCAGCTAGTGTACTCATTTTGTTACATCACAACCATTTATCTCATAAGACTGAAGAAACAAGCACCCGAGTGTGCTGGTACTGCAGCATCATGCACAATGGGAATTTGGAATGTGAAAGATTAAAGAGCCTACTAAAAGTAAATAGCAGGACGGACACACATACACACAGTCTTCCAACCCCTATCTAGATTGCCTCTCAGAGTAAGAGCGCTTAACATAATTCAGAAAAACTTGTTTTACAACCACTAATGAAAGTTATAGTGCTTTTGTCAAATTAATCAAGTAAAATTAAGAATTCTACTGGGAAAAATTAACTGCATGGTTTGTTGCTACTGGCAATTACTGTTCCAAACATTTCACTCTACAAACTAATGAGATAAACTAGTTTAGAGCTCCCTAATGCATGGAATAAAGCTATATATTAATTACAAAGGATAAGAACATTTCCCAGTTAGACGTTATTGATCAACAAGCTCTTTGTGGCAAAGGGCCATGCCTTCTTTTATATTTGAATACAATGCCTAGCACAAAGTGAGCACAACTGAAAATGAATAATTATTTCTTCTCTTCATAAATTCCTCCAGCTTAAATTGCTATTCTAAAACAAATATTTTCTCTGATTGGCACACAACTAATAAGGAAGTTATAGCTAGAGCTTTGTGAAGAAGAGATTCTGCAAACAGCTTAGATTAATCAATTCCAAATGTCCTGAAATGAGGACCAACAACTATTTCAGCATGATTTCTAAGACAGGAATTTTAAAATGCTATGTTGATTCAAAACACATATACTATTTACAAGGATTAGATGGACACCAGCAGAACATCTAGTCTCCAACCCATGCAGTTGTCCTTGCCGAACTAATGGCCCTTTCATCTCAGGCCTCTTGTCAGTTACAATAAGGTCAAAGCTGGCAACACCCCTACAGCAATATGGTTTACTCTTCTAGGTATCTGATAAAAGGTTTCTCCAAAAGGAAACCTACCATTTTGCTGTGTCGCTTTGAGAATAAGGATATTCTTCAGGCCTTATTTTAGATAGCCTGATGAACTAATAATCATAAGTGCAGTATTAAAAAAAAAAAAAAGCCCCAAAGGTACAAAAGAACCTCCACTATCTGCTCATGAGACTGTTTAAATGCAAGGGCTATCTGCAAGATCCACCCAAACCCCACTCCCCAAATATTTTTAGATCCAAACATAGTCGAGTACAATCTCCAAATAGCCCTCACATGGCTGCAGCTTGCAGCTATTTTTACTGAGAGCATCACAGTCTTTTTATCCTTTGGGAGAGAATACACAGATACATACTTACAAGCTCATTTGGCCTAGCTCATCTTGTATCGCCAGCAAAAGGTCAGATAGATTTTCAGTGACAGAAGATGATGTGGAACAAGAGGATGCAGATTTGCAAGCAATAGTTCGTCTAGAAATCCTGTGTTCATCTGCTTCTACACACCGTGACAAGACACATGGACTACGATGCTTCATCATATGTAAGACACTTTGTACGTTTGCACTAACAGAATGGCTGGAGCTGGCAGACTTGAGAAAGGAGAAAAGGAAACTTCTGTAAGCAGCTATAACGAAGGGAATCAATGGAAGAATGTTCATTTAAAAAGAACGTGGACACACGTTTAAATGAAAATCTAATCGGGCTCACCTTCCCAGCCACAAAAGGCAGCATCCCAGCCTTTAGGCAAAATTGTGGAGGATGTACTTTCTTCAGAGCAGATTTTTTCTGACAGACAGTAGACAGAAGACATGTTTGCCTAACAGCACAACCTTAAAATTATTCTTTCAAATTAGACTGTAAACTCTTTGAAGCAAGGGCTGTTTTTGTTCCATGTTTGTGCAGTGTCTAGCACAATGAGGTCCTGCTCCAGGACTTTGGCTTCTAAGTGCTACCACAATACAAATAATAAAGAAGAGCATAACCCAAATATTTTGTCAACAAGCCTTCCCCCCCACCAGTGAGAACAAGTCTGAGCTACACTTCAGCAACAAATCATTCCATACAAAAGCAATGCTCCATAATAGCCAGTGAAATATGCAGTCTCGATTCATCTCCTTTAATGGGTATTAAAGTTTTCCTACTTCTCCCAAATACAGAAGAATTTCCAATAAGACTGAGATCTAGTACACAGTTAATCTGACAATTCAGTAGTAGATTACGATTAGAGAAATTTAGCACCACCTATGTGGCATTTAACAGACTCAGTTTTACAAGTCATGTCATTTTAGCAGACCTGTAATGCCTGTGGATGAAAAGAATGCAGTGGGTGAAGTTCATCTTGACTTCAGTATGACACTTGCTATAGCATCTCAAAAAAATCCTAGTTCAAGTGGTCTTGAAAGTAAATTCAAAAATCAACTAAGGGACCATAAACACAGGCCAGTGAAATGGCCTTGCATAGTTTAAGGTTATGCTGGAGTAGGCAAGTTTTCTATTTTAAAACTAGGCATTACCACACTAAACATATTTTAGTTATCTAAAGAGAGGGGAAAACAGCATGTTATATTTCCAGAGTAAATGACAGAGTACAGAGAGCCAACAGAACTCCACCCACCACCACTTTTCCAGTAGCATCCCTATCACTCCATGAATGAGATGCTACAAAAAGAAGAGAGGCATGTTAGAGACATTATCACTCTGCAAATGACAAACTTGCATATTACTTTTGCAGTTTTCTTTTTCCGGCTTTTCTTTGTTGGTTCATTTTGAGAGGACACTGACGACGTTAAAATTCTATTGATCTCAAGTCCAGTTTGAAGCTATAGTAATGAGAAAAAAGTATTTAATATCAAAAGTTTTTAAATAGCACAGATTAATTCTCTCTTTCACGTGTCGAAGATTCAATTAGATGCATTACTCACTGAAATCTCTGGGAGGCATGAGGATTATAAAAGGGGATATGGAGACGGAATATGATACAGCATGTCATGGTATCACATATACCTAGCAATCTCCAAGGCAGCGTTGCAATTTCCAAACCCAAGTACAGCAACTGTATCTCTTGGACTACCACAACTAATGCTGTAGCGAGCTGAGGATATGGCCATTTAAAGCAGGAAGAGGTTTGGACAACATAGGAACAGACATATTGGGTCACCAATGGGCCATCTAGACCAGTGTCCTGTCTTCCAACAGTGGCTGGAGTCAGATGCTTCAAAACAAACAGAATAGGGCAATCGAGTGATCCATCACCTATTATGCAATATTTAGCATCAGTCCCATTGTCCAAGCCAGGGTTTTTTCTAGGGATTACTTTACAATTACTGTTGTCTATACAAAAGATTAATGTAATAAGGCAAGTATCAGAGGGGTAGCCTGGATCTGTAAAAAGCAACAAAGAGTCCTGTGGCACCTTAAAGACTAACAGATGTATTGGAGCATGAGCTTTTGTGGGTGAATACCATTGAAATCGTAATAAGGCAGTTAACATTCATCCCTTAAAAGGATGAGGACTCTGTTTGCACATATAAACAAACCTGGCTAAAAGATGTGGTAGAACTATCATCAGCTCAAACTACCCCAGCCAGATACTTCACTGAGCGTGAATCAAGAGAAGTCATGGCACCTGACCTGTAACAGAGAAGGTTTCCCACCCCAGAACCAACTCTGATAGTTCCTGGATTCTGGTAAAATCTGACTAGTAGTCAGCATAGTGATCACACTGGTGCACCAGAGTCCTTTCTTGCACTGATGGAGTCTCTCTGCAGTGGCACTTTAGACAAATTAATTGCTCTCGGCAAGCTCTGTATTATGTATTTTTTGATAAAGTCAGACATGCACAGCTGGCTCTCTGCTTATGTGGTGGCAAAACCAGTTAAGGGAGAGACCCAGAGGATTGTGTTTTGGGCTGTGGCATTCAGCTAAGTTCTGGAGGTGTTGGGGTAATTCTACAGTTCCTGACTGATGGAAGCCAGTGAGGTTGTGTTGGAACTGCTGCAGGAGGTGACTGCAATGGTGAAAATGGGTAAGGAGCTAGCTTCTCTTATTGTAAAACACTGTATTATATATAAAACATGGGAGGTAACTGTCCTGCTCTGTTTAGCACTGGTGACGCCTCAGCTGGAGTACTGTGTCCAATTCTGAGTGCCACACTTTAGGGAAGACGTAGATAAACTGGAGAGTGTCTAGAGGAGAGCAACAAAAATGACAAAAAAAAGTTTAGAAAACCTGATTTATGTGGAGAGGTTAAAAAAAGTGAACATGTTTAGTCTTCAGATAAGATGACTGAGGTAGGACCAGATAACAGCCTTCAAATCTGTTAAGGGGTGTTATAAAGAGGACAGTGATCATTTGTTATGTGTTGTCCACTGAAAGTAGGATAAAATGTAATGGGCGTAATCTGGAGCAAGGAAGATATGGATTAGATATTAGGAAAAACCTTTATAACTATACGGGTAGTTAAGTTCTAGAATAGGCTTTCAAGGGAGGTTGGACAAACACCTGACAGGGATGGTCTAGGTGTACTTGGTCCTATTTCAGCACAGGGGGCTGGACTAGATGACCTCTTGAGGTCCCTTCCAGATCTACATTTCTGTAATTGTTAGGTCCTTGCAACACAAGAGCTGAAGAGTAAGTATTCTTCTACAGTAAATTCCCAAAAGAACTGCCTTCTTTCAAAACGGCTGCTACCTAGTATAGTTCTTAATGAGAGTGAAGCTATGATGGCCCATAGCTAACATGCCCTCTTTTAAAATGGCTACTGTCTCTCAGTGTTCCTAGTGTGAGTAAAATCAAGCTGCACTCAGGGAAGATGGTGGCCCTGGCAGCAAAAGCAGTTCTTCACAGAATTCTCTACAGAAGATCATTTATTTTTCAGACTCTGATGAAGAAATTTTTTAATAGTGAAAAAATGAATCTTGCAAAGAAAAAGGTCTCTAAGTGTAGACAAATGTATAGGATTTCAGTGAGTTTTACCATATGGAAAGTTGAAAGTCTCTGTGTTACTCCATTAAGATAGTTCAGGACTAAAAGTTTAACTTAGGATGCTAAGTTGCTTAATTGACCCATTTTATAATTAAACTAACTTCTTATAAATTCTCAGAAAATTCATTGTTTATTCAATGAGAATGTACTCTAATTTTGAGGAGAATGTGCTGTATTCTTCATGCATTTAAAAAAAAAAGGTTTAAATCCCTGCTTTAAGTGCAAAACACAACTCAGTCTTACCTATGGAGCTGATGTTCTAGAAGAAGCCAAATATTCATAAAAATATAAACTCAAAATAAGCTTTGCTTAGAGAGGTTATCATGTTAGCGTTACAGAATTTTCCCCAGCTAATAAACAGGTTATAAAAAGTGTCTTGAATAGCGACAGTATTTCCTCAGCGATAAATCAAGTAATTTGGTTATCCTACCTGAGCAGCTTTGTCTTGTATTAACTTACGCTGATGCTCTTCTTCACGAAGCTTTTCCTCCAATTGTTTGATCTTGTCCTGAAACAGAACACAAGTATGGTTAGTCACATTTAAGGCTGGCCCAGTGAATCAGAATTGGCAAGTACCTTACAATTTAGTAATTGACTATAACAAGATTGAAAGAATCTCGAAAAGCAGGCTTAAATTGCTCAGATTTATAGGAAATGAAGTCTGAGGTAGAAGGCAAAGTGAATGTTGAGATCTTATACTCCTCTGCTGAGCTACAGTTGATAAATGGTCTGTGTATTTTAGCACAATTGGCAACCATGGCACAAAGAAATTTGAAATGAACTGTAACCGCACATGGTCATGTTATGCTTGCTTACTTCTGCAGTTCTCTGTGTAGTGCTAAGTCTGAAGCACTCTTTTTCTAGGACTTCAAGCTTTTCAAGTTTTGCATGGAGCTCCATATGATTCTGATCTTTTTCCTTTTGAAGCGGAATCTGGAAAGAATAAGCAAAAGTTGAATTTGACAGCTGATAAAATAGTTTGACACACCAAGAAATCTCTCACCACCGTGAACTTTGTTTAAATAGTTTACAATTTTAAGTATTAAGTTCAGTGCTATGAAAAATGCCAGACAGACAAAGCAGGGTTCAGTTTCCACCACTGTCAGAAGTCGATAAAGTACATGTAGGAACTGAAGAGAAACAGTCAAATGAAAAAAAGAGTCCCAATTCAATTACATCACATAATTGCAAACAACTAAAAACTGACAAATTTTGTAAGTGCTTGTATACAAATGCTAGAAGTCTCAAGACTAAGATGGGTGAACTGAGTGCCTGGTAATTAATGAGGATATTGATATAATAGGCATCAGAGAAGACTAGTGGAACAATGACAATCAATGGAACACCAAAATACCAGGGTATGTACTTTGTAGGTATATACAGAGTAGGTCATGCTGGTGGGGGAGTGGCACTGTATGTGAAAGAAAGCATAGAGTCAAATATAGTAAAAATCTTAAATGAATTAAACTGTACCATAGAATCTCTATGGAGAGAAACTCCATGCTTGAATAATAAGAGAATACCAGTAGGAATATATTACTGACCATCTGACTAGGATGGTGATATTGAAATGCTCAGGGAGATTAGAGAGACTATAAGAATAGAAAAGTCAATAATAATGGGAGATTTCAACTATCCCCCTATTGACTGGGTACCTTTCACCTCAGGACAGGATGCAGAGATAAATTTTCTAGACACCATTAATGACTCTTGCATCCGACGAAGTGGGCATTCACCCACGAAAGCTCATGCTGCAAAACGTCTGTTAGTCTATAAGGTGCCACAGGATTCTTTGCTGCTTTTACAGACTAACACGGCTACCTCTCTGATACATTAATGACTGTTTCTGGTAGCAGCTAGCCCAGGAACCCACCAAGGGGAGAGGAAATTCTTGATTTAGTCCTAAGTGGAGTACAGGATCTGGTCCAAGAGGTGAATATAGTTGAACTGCTCAGTAATAGTGATCATAATATAATTAAATTTAACATTTTTGTGGAAGGGAAGAATACCAAAGAAGCTCACCATGGTAGCATTTCATAAAGGGGAACTACACAAAAATGAAGAAGCTAGTTAAACAGAAATTAAAAGATACAGTCACAAGAATGAAATGCCTGCAAGCTGCATGGAAACTCATTAAAAACACCATAATAAAAGTTCAAATTACATGTATATCCCAAATTAAAGAACATAGTAAGAGGACCAAAAAATGCCACTGTGGCTAAACAGAGTAAAAGTAGCAGTTAGAGGCAAAAAGGCATCCTTTAAAATTTGGAAGTTAAATCCTACTGAGGAAAATAGAAAAGAGCATAAACTCTGGCAAGGCAAATGTAAAAGTATAATTAGGCAGGCCAAAAAAGAATTTGAAGAGCAACTAGCAGGAGACTCAAAAACTAACAGCAAATTTTTTTATGTACATCAGAAGCCTGCCAAACAATCAAACAATAGGGCCACTGAACGATCAAGGTGCTAAAGGAGCACTCAGGGAAGACAAGACCGTTGAGGAGAAGCTTAATGAATTCTTTGCATCAGTCTTCACTGCAGAGGATAGGAGTGATTTTCTCACTCCTTAGCCATTCTTTTTAGGTGACAAATCTGAGGAACTGACCCAGATTGAGGTGTTTTTGGAATAGATTGATTAAACAAACAGTAATAAGTAACCAGAACCAGATGGTATTCACTCAAAAGTTCTGAATGAACTCAAATATGAAATTGCAGAACTGCTAACTGTGCTATGTAACCTATCCCTTAAATCATCTGCTATAACAGATGGCTAGAGGATAGTTAATTTCACACCAAATTTTTAAAAAAGGTTTTAAAGGTGATCCTGGCAATTACAAGATGGTACGCCTAATTTCAGGACCAGGCAAGTTGGTTGAAACTATAGTTAAGATAGTCAAGATAGTTAAGACCAAAGCAGACTGTGAAGAACTTCAAAAAGATCTCACAAAACTAAGTGACTGGGCAACAAAATGGCAAATGAAATTTAATGTGGATAAATGTAAAGTAATGCACATTGGAAAAAATAACCCCAACTATACATACAATATGATGGGGGCTAATTTAGCTACAACTAATCAGGAAAGAGATCTTGGGGTCATCGTTGATAATTCTCTGAAGACATCCATGCAGTGTACAGCGGCAGTCAAGAAAGCAAACAGGATGTTACAAATCATTAAAAAAGGGGAGAGAGAATAAGATGGAGAATATCTTATTGCCCTTTTATAAATCCATGGTACACTCACATCTTGAATACTGCGTACAGATGTGGTCTCCTCTGTAACTTTTCTAATGCTAGTATATCTTTTTTGAGATGAGAAGGACAACTAAAATGATTAGGGGGTTGGAACGGGTCCCATATGAGGAGAGATTAAAAAGGCTAGGACTTTTCATCTTGGAAAAGAGGAGACTAAGGGGGGATATGATAGAGGTATATAAAATCATGAGTGGTGTGGAGAAAGTGAATAAGGAAAAGTTATTTATTTGGTCCCATAATATAAGAACTAGGGGCCACCAAATTTGTTTTAAAGCAGCAGCTTTAAAACAAATAAAAGGAAGTTCTTCTTCACACAGCTCAGTCAACCTGTGAAACTCCTTACCTGAGGAGGTTGTGAAGGCTAGGACTATAACAGGGTTTAAAAGAGAACTAGATGAATTCATGGAGGTTAAGTCCATTAATGGCTGTTAGCCAGGATGGGTAAGGAATGGTTTCCCTAGCCTCTGTTTGTCAGAGGGTGGAGATGGATGGCAGGAAAGAGAGAGATCACTTGATCATTACCTGTTAGGTTCATTCCCTCTGGGGCACCTGGCATTGGCCACTGTAGGCAGACAGGATACTGGGCTGGATGGACCTTTGGTCTGATCCAGTATGGCCATTCTTATATTAATTCTGTTCTATACTATCAGACACATAGATGAACACGATTTGTTGGGCAAGAGTCAACACGGCTTGTGTAAAGGGAAATCATGCCTCAAATCAGTCTATTAGAATTCTTTGAGGGGGTCAAACAAACATGTGAACAAAGGTGATCCAGAGCATAGACTACACATGGACTTTCAGAAAGCCTTTGATGAGGTCCCTCACCAAAGGCTCTTAAGCAAAATAAGCAGTCATGGGATAAGAGGAAGGTCCTCTCATGGACCAGCAACTGGTTAAAAGATAGGAAACAAAGGGTAGGAATAAATGGCCAGTTTTCAGAATGGAGAGAGGTAAAGAGAGGTGTCACCCAAGGATCTGTACTGGGACTAGTATTATTCAACATATTCATAAGAGATCTGGAAAAGGGGGGTAAAACAAAAACAGTGAGGTAGCGAAATTTGCAAATGATATGAAACTACTCAAGATAGTTAAATCCAAAGCAGACTGTGAAGAGTTATACAGAGATCTTACTAAACTGGGTGACTGAGCAACAAAATGGCAGATGAAATTCAATGTTGATAAATGCAAAGTAATGCACATTGGAAAACAATCTCAACCATACATACAAAATGATGAGATCTAAATTAGCTGTTATCATTCAAGAAAGATCTTGGAGTGAGTGTGGCTAGTTCTCTGAAAACACCCGCACAGTATACAGGAGGATGTACACTGTACAGCAGCAGTCAAAAAAGGTAACAATGTTAGGACCCATTAGGAAAGGGATATAGAATAAGACAGATAATATAACGCTGCTATATAAATCTATGGTACAACTACACCTTGAATACTGCATGCAGTTCTGACGAGCCCATCTCAAAAAAGGTATATTAGAACTGGAAAAGGTACAGAGACAGGCAACAAAAATTATTAGGCGTATGGAACAGCTTCCATAGGAGAGCTTAAAAAGACTGCAACTTTTCACATTGGAAGAAAGATGACTAAAGGGGGATATGACAGTGGCCTACAAAATCATGAAAGGTGTGGAGAAAGTAAGCGTTAGTTACTCTTCCACATAACACATGAACCAGGAGTCAGCCAATGAAATTAATAGGCAGCATGTTTGAAACAAACAAAAGGAAGTACTTCTTCACACAACACAACACACAGTCAACCTGTGGAAACTCATTGCCATGGGATGTGGCGAAGGCCAAAACTACAAGTGGGTTCAAAAAAGAATTAGCTAAGTTTATGGAGGCGAGGTCTATCAACGGCTATTAGCCAAGATGGTCCAGGGTGAACACCTTTGCTCTGGATGTCCTAAACCTCTAACTGCCAGACGTGGACAACAGGGGATGGGTCACTCAGTAATTGCCCTGTTCTGTTCTCTGAAGCATCTGGCACCAACCACTGTCTGAACACAGGGTACTGGGGTAGATG
The DNA here is from genome assembly GCF_020497125.1 of Mauremys mutica. Classification (NCBI taxonomy): domain Eukaryota; kingdom Metazoa; phylum Chordata; order Testudines; family Geoemydidae; genus Mauremys; species Mauremys mutica. The sequence continues at coordinate 83,849,136 of NC_059074.1, read as the reverse complement.
GACCACTGGTCTGACCCAGTATGGCCATTATGTCAGTTTGCCCACAGAGCGTGCAAGCAGCAACAAGCCTAGCTTCCCTAGGGCTGAGCTGCTGCTGAACCTCAGCCAGAACCACCACCAACTAAACCATGCAGTTGGAAGAGGCAATTGTCTAGGGCACTGAAATATTAGAGGCAGCAAGTATTCAATATCTGGGTGATATAAGCTATGATTACCTAGGTAATCACTACTAGAGTCAGCCTGGACCTGGAGGAATAGGAAAATAGTGGTCACATTGTAAAGTGGCCTGAGAATGCATGAGCAAAGTGCTTGTCAACAAAAGTCTCAATTGGCATGTTCCCTTCTGCCTCCCACCTCCTAAATGTCAAACTTGTGTAAAGGAATGCTAAACTCTATTACACAATTCAGCCACTACGTGGCAGTGTGTGTAAAATACCTTATTTACACTAGCCTCAGCCATACCTGGCAGAGCATTAATGGATCTTACAACAAACACAACTGGTGTGTACCTTGCACAGATGCAAGCTCTGTAGCCAGTCCATATCTGATATAGGAACATGCCACGGTGTCAGAAGTAAACTAGGCCAGAAGAGAACAGAAGGAACAAAGCAATAAAGGTTGCAGGATCTTATCAACATACCCCTCTTCAGTGCCCCAGAAAACTTCAGCTTTGACAAACCTCCACAATGGACACACAGTAAGAATTCTGAATTACAAAGTTCTGAATTGCAAAAAAGCTCCACTGGGAAACTGGAGATATAGCAGGATCTTTTAGGTTAGGCTATGGAGAAGCAGTCAGAGCATCTCTTTATATCCTTTGACTTTACAGAAGACAGTCACAAAGATGACTATGAAAGGGTTCTGGCTATGTTTGATACCCCAGAGAAATGTGCTTTTTTTCCCCCCAACCACCAAATTCAAGAACCAGGGGAAATGTTTTATAAGAGCTCTGCATACATTGGCTGAAAACTGATTTTGGGAATACAAAAAAAACCACATGAAAATATCAGACAAATTATTGGGTTAAGAGATACAGATGCCTCCCAGGTTACGCAAACCCAACTTATGCAAATCCACACTTTACAGAAAAAGTTCCATAAGCTAGAAATAGGAGGGTGGGTTTTTTTTTGTTGTTTTTTTGTTTGGGGGAGGGGAGACGTAATTGTCGGGTATACGTTTCGAAATTACGCAAAATTTGAGTTACGCAAGGTGTTCCAGAACGGAACGCCTACATAAGTTGGGAAGTGTCTGTAAAAATCTTTCACAGCAGATACATAGAAAAAACAGACAATCCTAACCATAGCTATACAGAAAGCAAAGCAGTCTGAACTAGTCAAACAGAACATCAGGTAGGAGCAACTTGAAATCCCTGAAACTAGCTTAGAAACGATAAGACAGACACTTGAATGTTCAAAGTATTACCATAAAGCCCCCAACGCAAGAAGAGAGAAATCCCCGAGGCTAAAAGGGACAAATTCTAAACCTGCATGCACAAGGTATGGAAAAAGTCATATCCCAAGAGATTATGCATGTCCAACCAGAGGCACATGCTAAATGCATGAAATATGATCATTTTGCAGCTGTTTGTCGCACCAAAGAAGTCAGGGAGTTGACTGATATGACAGACAATCACGAGCCATTGTTTCTGGGATCTAGAACTCGTGGCAACAGAGAACCTGCCTGGAGAGTGAAAGTGAATACTCATGGCAAAACTATTGACTTGAAAATTGACTCAGGAGCAAAGGTCACAATACTCTCAGAAGGCACTTACAATCACCTTCAACCTCTCACACAGCTGAAGTAACCTGACACCACTCTGAATAGCCCTGGAGGTATTCTGAACTGCATGGGCCAGTTCACCACAGAAACAACTTATAGAGACAAAAGCTTTGCATTCAGAGTGTATATGTGATCAAAGAATCGCAGACCAACAACTTTCTCAGCTGCAGTGTGGCAGCCATGATGGGTCTAGTTAGTAAGGTGGAAGAACTTGGTGGAATATTTGGTAATATTAGACTTGTGCAAGGAGATCCGGTACAAATAACCCTAAGAGACAATGCTAACCCATATAGTGTACATGAATCTCACAGGATTCCTATCCCATTACTTCATAAAGTGGAAACTGAGTTAAAGAGAATGGAAGGGATTAGCACATTGAGAAGATCTCTGATCCAACAGCCTGGTATGCCCTAATGATAGAAGTAATAAAGAAAAATTGAAAAATATGGGTCTGCATGGATCTTAAAAAAGACTTAATGAAGCAGTTGTGGGAGAAAAATATATCCTCCCAACACTAGATGACTTCCTCCCCAAAGTGAAAGGAGCTATAGTAACCTCTGAGCTCGATGCCTCGAGCAGAAACTGGCAAATTCCTTTAGTCCAAGAAAGTGACCAACTGACTACATTTATCACACCCTTTGGGAGCTTTTGCTTGTGAAGATTACATTTTGGTATTACCAGTACACTTGAAATTTTCCAAAGAAAATGGCAGAACTGTTAGCTACAACTCCTATATGGATCTTCAATGGAAGAATACAACAAAAGTCCTAAGCCTAGTCAGTGAGCCTGGACTGAAGCTAAACAAGGGAAAAATGTGTTTATCACTTATCCCAAATCGAGGGCTTTGGGATAGACAAACAAAACTGGAATCACTCCTAGTCCTGAGAGAGCAAAAGCAATTCAAGCAATGCACCAACTAACACACCAGAACTGAGACGTATACTGGGGATGGTAAATTACCTTAGTCGATACCTACAAGACCTTTCTACAGTGACAAAACCACAGAATGAACTATTGAAGTCCAACACACCTTAGCTATCGTGGCCAAATCAAGACTTTGCCTCCAAAAAGGTAAAAGAAATTATCTCAGTCGCTCCTGTTCTCAAGTACTACGATGTGAACAAACCTACAATGGTCAGTGAGGATGCAAGCAGCTGTGGCCTAGGTGTATTTTTGCAACAACATGAGTGGAAGAGCCAGTTGTATCTTGCTCTCACACTCTCACTGAAACAGAAAAACGATATGCACGGATTGAAAAGGAGTGCCTGACAAATGTATGGGCATGAGTTTTATTAAACAGATATCTGTGTGTATTGAATTTGTTTATGCTAATAGACCATAAACTGCTTGTAACCCTCATCAATGGAAGAGGCCTGGCATGATAAGGTTAACCCAATTGCTAAATATGTTCCTGGGAAAAATCTGGTAGTAGCAGACACTCTGTCACAGAGCCCAGCATTGCACTCAACTATTCATGAGCTGGAAGATAATGTAAAGGCATACGTGAAAGCTGTGGATGCATACAGACCAGTGTCAGAACACACTACATCAGTTACAACAAGCAACCTCAACAGACATGCAACTTCAGCAAATTCTAAATTACTTTAGGGTCACCTGGACCAAGTATCTAAAGAACAAACACTAAGGAAGTGACATGGGACTACTTTGGGGTGCATGGACTATAAAGTCATGAGTAAAGGCCATTTCATATTAATTCCAAATGAAAGAAGAAGAGAAATCTTAATGTCCTTCATTGGTGAAGTTTAACGATTAATTAAAGTCAGCTTCGTGGCCAGGCATTAGCAAAGATATGTGAACACTGCAGATCTAACAGACCAACACAATACAAAGAACCTTTAGTAACATCACCCCTATCAGAGAGGCCTTAGAAGAGACAAGCAGCAGATTTATGCAAATTCAGAGGACAACTGGTCACTATGGTCTATTGTGATGCTATAGGATTAAAATAGGACTATGTAGATGAGCGGTCCCCAACCTTTTTCGTCTGGCGGGCCCCAGACGACGAGGTAAGGAGGACCGTGGCAGCGGACCAGCATCCGCTGAAATGCCGCCAAGCGGCAACGTCAATAGGCGTCACCGCCAAAAAGCTGCCAACAAGCAGCAACGTCAATAGGCGTTGCAACCAACAAGCAGCGTCATCCAGAGATGTCGCTGCTGAAATGCCGCCGAAAATCGGCAGCATTTCAGCGGCGACGCCTCTGAATGCTGCTGCTTGTCAGCGGCATTTCGACAGATGCTCGTCCACTGGCCAGTACGCGGGCGCACTTAGACATCCCGGCAGGCGCCACATTGGGGACCCCTGATGTAGATCTTTGTTGCTACCACAGTTATACAAATGCAACAAATCTTGTGCAAAGTATGTCACGTAAGGTGTCAATGGAAAAGTTATTGTTTGCTGAATACAATTATCCTATTTGTATGCATGTATCATTTTCATATTTGAAGATATGAATATTGACTGTATACCTATATTTCAAATGTGTTTGCTCCTGTTAACACCCACAAAGTAGTTTACATCCAGTCTAGCCAGCACATTGTGAATGGACTATTCAAGTTGATGGCCTATCAACAAGCACAATGGGCCATGGAAGAAGTTTATCCCCATCTGATGGACTTTCCTGTGGATGTGGGTAATGGCCCCTGCTATGACTCATCAAAGCACGCAAGGGCATGTAACCAGTTCATGTGACACTGAACTCCGTCTTATGCCTGAACTTTTCCATTGGCTGTACTGAGAGCAGACCCGCCACATGGGAGAAACCGTAAAATGCCCTGGAAATCCCTCTATTTTGCCTCTTTCCTGCTCTAATCGCTGGACTATGGACGTCTACTAATGGGAGAACTCTAATCAAGGGACTGAGGACCTTCCAATCTTTTGGAAGCAACCAGAGACTTAACAAGCCAGCAGTTTATGCCATCACTGCTTCAAACCTAATCCAATAACTTTGCAATTATTGCATGCATTTGATTCCTTTAACCAATTTTAACTCTCACCTTTTTTTTTCTTCTTATAAGCCAACCTTTAAATATTAGGTACTAAAGGATTGGCAACAACGTGATTATTGGGTAAGAGCTAAGTTATATACTGATCTATGTACGTGGCTGGTAGTTTGGGATCAGTAGAACCCTGTGGTTGATTAAACTGATTTTAAATAACCACTCATCATTAAGTCTAGTGTCTGGGAATTGAAACAGAGACTGGAATACCTAAGTAGGCTGCAGTTCTGATTTCTTGTTAGCTAGTGTGGTGAGACAGAAGTTTACTTTTGCTGCTGGTTTGGTATATCTTATGGAAGAATAACCACCAATTTTGGGGTATTTCTGCCCTATTTCTCAGCAGTTTGTCCTGCACTTGGTATTCTCAGTTGTGACCCATTGAAGCAGAGGTATATTCTCAGGTATATAGAAATAACGTACTTGAAAGATATAACATATTGCAGTATTATCACTTTTGCTCACTCCAGAAAAACTTGTGATGGACAATGGACCACAATTCCCTGCAACAGCATTTAAGTCATTCTGAACGAAATATGATTTTGAGCATATTACTAGCAGCCCACATTACTTGCAAATGAATGGAGAAGCCAAGAGAGGTATACAGACAGCCAAGAAATTCTTGCTCTTCTGAGTTACAGATCAACACCAATAGCAGCTACTGGATATGGTCCAACACAACTGCTAATGGAAAAACAGCTCAGACCTACTGTTCCAAGTTTTGGAAAGAATATCTCCAAAGTGGCTAGTTATGAAAACAGTCAAATTGGATACAATGTCAAAGAGAGCCTAGGAACACTTTTATAACTGAATTATGTCCGTTGGAGAGCTGCCAGCTCTAGCCTCTACATAAATCCATGGTACGCCCATGTCTTGTATACTACGTGCAGATGTGGTCGCCCCATCTCGAAAAAGATATATTAGAATTGGAAAAGATTCAGAAAAGGGCATCAAAAATGATTAGGGGTATGGAATGTCTTCCATATGAGGAGAGACTAATAAGACTGGGACTTTTCAGCTTGGAAAATAGATGACTAAGGGGGAATATGATAGAGGTCTATAAAATCATGACTAGTGTGGAGAAAATAAATAGGGAAGTGTTATTTACTTCTTCTCATAACACACGAACTAGGGAGTCACCAAATGACAATAGGCAGCAGGTTTAAAATAAACAGAAGGAAGTATTTTTTCCCCACACAACGCAGTCAACCTGTGGAACTCCTTGCCAGAGGATGTTTTGAAGGCCAAGACTATAACAGGGTTAAAAAAAGAACTAGATAAGTTCATGGAGGATACGTCATCAATGGCTATAAGCCAGGATGGTGTCCTTAGCCTCTGTTTGCCAGAAACTGGGAATGGGCAACAGGGGATGGATCACTTGATTACCTGTTCTGTTCATTCTCTCTGGGGCACCTGGCATTGGCCAATGTCTGAAGACAGAATACTGGGCTAGAGGAACCATTGGTCTGACCCTGTATGGCTGTTCTTACAGAGAAAAAGGATGGATAACTCCAGTTGTCATAAAGAAAAAGAATTCAGCACCCAGATCATATGTGATCAAGACTGCCAGTGGAGACTTCAACAAAAACCATTGCCATCTACAGTTTGCTCCTCAGAAGGAACAGCTAACAGGTGCAGAACAAGATGACGATGACAATGAGGACTCTAGACCAACCAAAACCAGTCATTGCAACTAATGGACAGCCAGATAACCAAGTTGTTACAAGTTTGGGTTGTGTAATTAGAAAACGAGTATGATTCAGAGACACTTAAAACAATATATACTGAAATTTAAAGACAGTGTGATAGTGTAAATATAGAACTCACAAGGGGAGATATAATGGAATGCTAAAGTGTATTATACTGTTCAGCCACCAGGTGGCACTGTGTATAAAATACCTTATTTTAACAAACCTCAGCCATACCTGCCAGAGCATTAACAGGTCTTATAACGAACACATCTGGTGTGTATCTTGGCTACAGAATTTTCTCTGGAAAAGCCACACCTGACACAGGAACATGACAGCTTATTAGGAACCATAAGGGCAGGAGACTGGACTGGATGACCTCTCGAGGTCCATTCCAGTCCTAGAATCTATGAAAAAAACTCCACCACCAGCAAGTCATTCTGTGTAATTCTCTTAATAGCTGTCAGATGATCATCACTTTTGGTCATTACTAATCCGAGCAGAACTGGGGAGATGTGATATGCAGAAAGTACAATCTTACCATTTCTACAGTTTTGTGCTCTTATTGTTTTACTTATGATACTAAATACTTCACCTGTTGCTCTAGAACCATATTCTTTTCTAGCTCTGCATTGAAAACAATTTTCCTCATGTAATCCAGCTGTTTCTCCAGTAGGGAGCAGCGGGATTGTGCTGCACTTAACTGCACACTAACATCTGTGGAGAGACACAAACAGTGTAAAACAGTAGTTTTGAGTAACATTTAGCCTGTCCCTCACCCTATGGTCTTGGAGATTTAGAAGTTTTGAGGTTTTTGTTTTTTTTAATATATATATACACAGTGGTGAGCTGCAGCCGGTTCGCACCGGTTCGCGAGAACCGGTTGTTAAATTTAGAAGCCCGTTTAGAACCGGTTGTTCCTGGAGGGACAACTAGTTCCAAAAGGGCTTTTAAATTTAACAAAAGCTCTAGCAGCTCCCTACCCTTCCCCTGGCCCCAGCTCACCTCACTCCGCCTCTGCCTCCTCTTCTGAAGCTCCTCCGGCTTCTCCTCCCCCTCCCCAGCTTCCTGCGAATCAGCTGTTCGCACGGGAAGCCTGGGAGGGCTGAGAAGGCTTCCACCAGGTGAGCTTGAGCTGGGGGCGCCAGCGGGAGGAGGGCTCCTGCCCCCCGGGTCCAGCTGCGACCTCGCCGGGCAGCACGGCGGGGCTCCTGCCCCAGCCCCCGGGTCCGGCGGGGCTCTGGTCCCAGCCCCAGCCCAGCTGGGCCCCCACCTCCAGGCAGCGCGGTAAGGGAGCAGGGAGGTGTTGGAAGAGGGCAGGGGAGTTGGGGGGGTGGATTAATGTCAGAGGGCAGGGAACAGGGGGATTGAACGGCGGGCAAGGGTCCGGGGGGGGTAGTCAGAAAGGAGCAGGGGTTGGATTGGGCGGTGGGGGGGCAGTTAGGGGTAGGGATTCCAGGGACAGTCAGGGGACAGAGAGAAGGGGTGGTTGGATGGGGTGTAGGGGTCCCGGGGTGCCATCAGGAATGAGAGAAGGGGTTGGATGGGGTGGCAAGGGGCAGTCAGGGGGTTGGATGGGGCAGGAGTCCCCTGGGGGGGGGACATGACCCCCTCATGGTGTGAGGAGGAGGGAACCGGTTGTTAATATTTTGGCAGCTCATCACTGTGTGTATGCGCACACACACACACACACACACACACACCCACCCTTCGGCTGGGCTGGATTAACAGAGATTATTTTAACATATGCAAGACTCAGGATGGGTTTCCAGACCCAGACCCTGATCTGTGTTAATAGTAACTTCACAGGAGTTACTCAACATTTACACCAGTATAAACCTAATCAAATATGGCTCCCTCCTGCCCCCTCCGTACCTTTTGTAAGATTGGGAGTGCATGTAGGTAGCACTGCATTCTGAGCTGTAGGGACGTCCTGGTTCTTTTAGGAATGCCACCAATGGACATCTCATCCAGCCAACCTCAGCAAGCAGACTGATTGAGGGGTGGCTCCCTGTCTTGAGGGCCTGAAGCCCACGTGGTCTCATGTGAAATAGCTATACTTCTCATAGAAAGAACTACATCCAGTACCTAAAGCCGGTTTATTTAGCACCAAGCTGAAAAGTATCTCGATTGACCAGACCAAGAGGATGAGGTTGACGAGGCTTTCTTCAGACCATTAGCACAAGTTTCCAGATCACAGGCCCTGGTTCTCATGGGGGACTTCAATCACTACCCTGACATCTTCTGGGAGAGCAATACAGCAGTGCATAGACAATCCAGGAAGTTTTTAAAGAGTATTGGAGACAACATCCTGATGCAAGTGCTGGAGGAACTAATTTAGAGGGCATGCTCCTCTTGACCTGCTGCTCACAAACAGGGAAGAATTGGTAGGGGAAGTAGAAGCGGGTCGCAACCTGGGCAGAGTGACCAGATGGTCAAGTTCAGGATCCTGACAAAAAGAAGAAAGGAGAGCGCAGATGCTTTTTTTGCCTCGGTCTTCACAGACAAGGTCAGCTCCCAGACTGCTGCACTGGGCAGCACAGTATGGGGAGGAGGTGAGCAGCCCTCAGTGGCGAAAGAACAGGTTAAGGACTATTTAGAAAAGCTGGGCATGCACAAGTCCATGGGACCAGATGCAATGCATCCAAGGGTGCTGAGGGAGTTGGCTGATGTGATTGCAGAGCCATTGGCCATTATCTTTGAATCTCATGGCGATTGGGGGAGGTCCTGGACGATTAGAAAAAGGCAAATATAGCATCCATGTTCAAAAAAGGGAAGAAGGAGAATCTGGGGAACTACAGACCCGTCAGCCTCACCTCATTCCCTGGAAAAATCATGGAGCAGGTCCTCAAGGAATCTATTTTGAAGGACTTAGAGGAAAGGAAGGTGATCAGGAACAGTCAACTTATATTCACCAAGGGCAAGTCATGCCTGATCAACCTGATTGCCTTTTATGATGAGATAGCGGTCTCTGTGGATATGGGGAAAGCGGTGGATGTGATATACTTTGACTTTAGCAAAGCTTTTCATATGGTTTCCCACCGTATTCTTGCCAGCAAGTTAAAAAAGTATGGATTGGATGAATGGACTACAAGGTTGATAGAAAGCTGGCTAGATTGTCAGGCTCAATGGGTAGGGATCAATGGCTTGATGTCTAGCTGGCAGCCGGTATCAAGTGGAGTGCTCCAGGGGTCAGTGCTAGGGCCAGATTTGTTCAACATCTTCATTAATGATCTAGAGGATGGGATGGATTGCACCCTCAGCAAGTTCACGGATGACACTGAGCTGGGGGGAGAGGTAGATATGCGGGAGGGTCCAGAGTAACCTAGACAAATTGGAGGATTGGGACAAAAGAAATCTGATGAGGTTCAACAAGGACAAGTGCAGAGTCCTGCACTCAGGACAGAAGAATCCCAGGCACTGCTACACGCTGGGGACCGACTGGCTAAGTGGCAGTTCTGCAGAAAAGGACCTGGGGATTACAATGGACGAGAAGCTGGATATGACTCAACAGTGTTCCCTTGTTGCCAAGAAGGCTAACAGCATATTGGTCTGCATTGGTAGGAGCATTGCCAGCAGATCGAGGGAAGTGATTATTCCCCTCTATTCAGCACTAGTGAGGCCACATGTGGAGTACTGCATCCAGTTTTGGGCCCCACACTACAGAAAGGATGTGGACAAATTGGAGAGAGAGTCCAGTGCAGCGCAACAAAAATGATTGGTGGCTAGGGCACATGCCTTATGAGGATAGGCTGAGGGAACTGGGATTATTTAGTCTGCAGAAGAGAAAAGAGTGAGGGGGGATTTGATAGCAGCCTTCAACTACCTGAAGGGGGTTCCAAAGAGGATGGAGCTAGGCTTTTCTCAGTGGTGGCAGATGACAGAACCAGGAGCAATGGTCTCAAATTGCAGTGGAGGAGGTCTAGGTTGGCTATTAGGAAAACTATTTCACCAGGAGGGTGGTGAAGCACTGGAATGGGTTATCTAGGGAGTGGTGGAATCTCCATCCTTAGAGGTTTTTAAGGCCCATCTCGACAAAGCCCTGGCTTTGATGATTTAGTTGGGGTTGGTCCTGCTTTGAGCAGGGGGTTGGACTAGATGACCTCCTGAGGTTTCTTCCAACCCTAATCTTCTATAATTGGTAAGGCAATATTTGATTAATTTTTATTAAAAAAATTGCCAAATTATGATGATTGGATAGGACTGTATTCAATAGCAGCTCGTCAAAACAAACATGAGTACTCCTTCAGTTGAGAGAACTAAGAGCTGTATTAACTATTTCTATTATTAGTACAGTGACAGGTTTGTCACAGAGGTAAAGATGTCATCATAAATACCATGACTTTTCTTTGTGTCCAGGGTTTCACAGGCTGTGGAGCTGTGGGGAGAAGGGGAGGCACCTGGGTCATGGCCAGACCACTTATGCTTCTACAGCCCAGTTTGGGACAGGCAATCCAGCCGCGTCAGGAAGGGTGGGGTAGGGTCATCACAGGATGTGGACCCTGCCTGCAGTCTGTAGCAGGGCTAGCCCTGTGGGACAGGAGCCATTGCTGTGAGGTGAGTGCAGGGTGGATTCACTCCGCAACACTTCCACCCCCAAGGCCTCTTTCCCCTCACAGTCAGGACCCAACCCCCACCCCCGTAAAATCCCTCTCCTACATTTTAAATGACACACCTATGACATTACACACCATTTTCTCCTAAAGCCATGACTTTTACTAAATTTATCATTACCACTCCAGGATTTTTTATTTTAAAAGTAGCAAAGAGTCCTGTGGCACCTTATAGACTAAAAGACGTTTTGCAGCATGAGCTTTCGTGGGTGAATACCCACTTCTTCAGATGCAAGAAGAACTTGCATCTGAAGAAGTGCGTATTCACCCACGAAAGCTCATGCTGCAAAACGTCTGTTAGTCTATAAGGTGCCACAGGACTCTTTGCTGCTTCTACAGAACCAGACTAACACGGCTACCCCTCTGATATTTTAAAAGTATGACACGTCTGCAACTCTACTTATCACCATTGGAGAGACCTTTTTTCTGTTGCATCAATTCCTCATGTGCTATATCTTTCGCATTTGTTTCATGCTGCAAGGTCTTTTTATACTGGGCAGCCTCAATGGAAAGGCAGCTCAGGTTATCTTCAGCGTGCGACCTCTCCAACTCTAGACGACGGATCTTTTCTTGAAGAGTTTTAAGGGCTGACATCAGAGCTGGTGAACAATTACAAGTTAAGTCTTTATAGTGGATTTAAAAAAAAAATGTTCTACTGCATTGCATTATAGTGTTAGCCATTAAAAAATTGTATTGATTCCCAAAAACAAACAGAAATGTTTAAAAACCAATAAGGGTTATTAAATGACAGTGTGCTTTTTACATAACAACCTTAATGATATTTGAAACAATTATTTTGCTTCCCCAAGTGGTGTATGTGTTTTTAAAGCCATATACTCCATTTTTCTTTTTAAATGGAGTAGAAAAGACCATTTAAAAAAAAAAAGTACATGTGATAAATAAATCACCAAAATTATTAGAAGAGCCACAGCACCCACTGGAAAAGTTAACAGTGTGTCCTACGGAGACCTAGAACATTCAACGTACACCTGATAAAACAAACGCATTTTGCATGTAGCTAAGTGACAGTGTGCTGTGTATACATGAATGGCCATCTTCACTCCAAATGCTAGTAAGGAGTGCCAGCAAGTTGTAGCAAATTAAATATCAGACTAAAGACTAGAACCCAGGTCTCTAAGTTAAACAGCCAATGCCTAACTTGCAATGCCTCCTGGAGAAGCGTGAGTAATACTTTTTAATTTCTAGATTTCAGAGAACTTTGCAGAAAGGGGTAAGCATTGTATGCCCAGTTTTACAACTAGCCTAAATACAGAGATTTGCATCAGAGGCAGAGTGATCTGCTGGATACAACATAGGTTTGCTATTGAGATTAGAAATTAAGTGTTGTTTCTGGCTCAGTTGTATTTTCTGTGTAACCTCTGCACTTTATTTATGCTCTGCTCTTCAGTTACCCAATCTCAAAATCTGCACATTCCTTCTTGGTTGAAGGGGCATTTTCATAGGGATGGCAGGAAAGAGGAGTACATTTTAACAGATCCTAGATTTTTCTCTCACTTATGAAAGGCAGTTTGAGCTAGTTTGAGTGCCAACAGATATTCTCTGTTGCCCTTTTTTCTCCCCAATATCTGCTTTATTGACAGAGAACTGCGTCTACTGTCAAACAATAGCTTAACATTCAAGAAACTGCCATTCTTGCCCTTGAAAAAAAGCTTCTTGGATGAGTCAACCTCAACATCTATTTAGGATTCACTTATTGTGGCATCATGTGATTGTTTTGGACAGATTGAAGGGAAAGTTAGACACTTTGGAAAAATGTCAAGGAGGAACCATTTTTACATTTCAAAAAAGTATTTGTTCCCTAACATAATGTGTGGTTAAAACTGTCCTTTCAAATGTTTATGATGAAGTATCAACACAGCTACAGCTTTTACTATGAAGATGCTATTGCCTCTCCATAGTCATGCACCTACAGTGAAAGGCCCAGATTCTGACACAAACTAAGCACTCTGTGACATTCCAATAGCACACACAAGCCTTAAGGCAGGGGTAGGCAACCTATGGCACATGTGCCGAAGGCGGCACTCAAGCTGATTTTCAGTGGCACTCACACTGCCCGGGTCCTGGCCACCAGTCCAGGAGACTCTGCATTTTAATTTAATTTTAAAATGAAACTTCTTAAACATTTTTTAAACTTTATTTACTTTACATACAATTATAGTGTAGTTATATATTATAGACTTATAGAAAGAGACCTTATAAAAATGTTAAAATGTATGACTGGCACGCGAAACCTTAAATTACAGTGAATAAATGAAGACTCGGCACACCACTTCTGAAAGGTTGCCAATCCCACCTTAAGGTTTCCCATACACAAACAGAGGATTCTCTTGGTGAGGGGGAAATAATGTCCCCCCTCTCCCTGCCAGCTACCCCCATTTTCCTCAGAGCACAGTGGTTGGCTGGATCATGTTGCAGTGACCCCCAGCTGGCACAATGGCCCCTAATCAGGGCTGGCTCCAGGCACCAGCCAAGGAAGCAGGTGCTTGGGGCGGCCAATGGAAAGGGGCGGCACGTCCGGGTCTTCGGCGGGAATTTGGCGGCAGGTCCCTCAGTCCCTCTCTTCCTCTTTGAGCTGCCACCAAAGTGCCACCGATCAGCTTTATCTTTCCCTCCTTCCCCTTTTCTCTTCACTTCGCCGCTTGGGGTGGCAAAAAGGCTGAAGCCGGCCCTGCCCCTAATATACAGGGGCCTTAAACTTGGAGCAATACTGTCCTCAAGATCAAGGGTTGGAAGGCAGAAATGTGGTAAAAAGCCACCTTAGATCTTCTCCTAGGTGTACCAGGCACTGTTCCAGTGTACCTGAAGCCTAAGCCCCAGAACCTGTAGTCTAATAGTTTTAAAAATATATATATAAATAAATTAAAAAAAAAAAAACCACACTCACTCAAGTAGCAGAAGCTTGTGTAAGAACTCTATTAGAGTCAACTACACAAGGAGCCTTAGGTTCTTCCTATGATTAAGCCACACTGGAAAGAAACATGTTCACATACATATATAGTACCCAACGTTGCTCCCACCAAAATTAATAGCAAATAATTCACATTAACAGCAATGGGAACAAAACTGGGCTCAAAACTATCCATAACGAAAGTAGTTTATAACTTTGGTTCTTTACAATGCATTTTCTTATCAAGTTTTCCAGGGGATCTTCTTATACAGAAAGTTTAAAGCTAGAGGGAAGCAAACAATGTCACACAAAAATCAAAAAAGTTTCAAATCAAAGTAATGCCTAAAAGAAAGTGATGAACTTCAAACTCTACAGCAGCATTTTCCTTTGCCTTCAGAGGACATCTCCAATTTTCAAGCAAAAAACAGATTTTACAGCCAAAGTTAGCAGAGGTAGCAACCAGTTTCTATGATACAGCCCCAAGACTGGGGATACTACTCACTCTCCACACAAGTCTCCAGACCAATGATCTAAATGACTAACATTCACAAGTAGAACAAACAAGGCAATTTGTTTAACAGAGTTTAAAGAACACATTTTTTGTGGCTTTACCTTGGTTGTTTGGAGCAGGAAGCATGTCACCAGTGGTAGTTGTTACCTTCTTTGACTTGCTCTGTCCAAAGGTAGGAACAAACATTCTATCTGGAGGCTGCAGAAAGCTTCCTATGAAACTTTGCTTTGATTCAGAACCCATGGTCTGTAGAAGGAAAGATGTACATAATGCCATTATTTCCTAAATGGACTATTATTATTATTATAGCACTGACAACTAGTTCAAGACAAGGCATTGGACAAAAGTTTGTATCAAATTAAATCAATTGGGTTGGAAAGAACAATGAGCAAGTCAGCTGGTCCTTCCCCCTACACTGTGTCAAGAATACTGCAGCTTAAATAGCTCCCAACAAATGCCTTAAAAATATCTATATCTATCTGTATCACCAATGAGAGAAATGCTACAGATTCCCTTGGCATCTTGTTTTATTATCAAAAACATTCTTAAATGTTTCCTTCTTGCTTTCTAAACACATTTTATTCTGTTTTTTTTACTTTTTGACCAGGGAATAATGGACCCCTTTCCTAACATCCTCATATATTTACAGGACAGTTTTGTCTTATTTTTAATGTAGAATGAGCATGCCCTTTTCCCCACATATACTTTACCCCACCCTCAACCACTGAATGCACCAATGTAGGTGTTTTTTAAATAAACATGTGGTGTCCAAAATTTAATACAGCTGAAACCTAATAATGGCCAAGCAAAAAAGAGCCTTCCTTTTCTTGATTTAAATATGCTTTATTCCCATTAATACAACCTAGTAAAGAGTCCCCCCTTCCACATTTTCTCAGAAGCAGATTTTCATGGGCATGTTTACTCTGCCTAAAATAAGACAGTTTAACTGTATTTGAGATACAGACAATGAAGTTTGGACTAGGTGATTTAGGAAAGTTGACCCTCAGAGCTCAGCCAAAAATGTTCATTCCAGGATAACTAATTCAAGTTCCAGTCAGATATTTATATTAGAAATTAAATATTCAATGCTTGAATATTAGTTATGTATTCCACCCAAATGGAGAAAAAATGTGACAAGAACATAAAAGAAATGCATTTCTTAAGTGTTTTTCAGATGTGTTGGATTATTGATCATGTATAAACAATATTTTGCTTACTGCATTACCTTACTTCTAATTTAACCTTAATGATGCTCAAGACAAATTAGAAACAAGTTTTAAGACTATATTTGTCAGTTGTTTCATGGTTTCTTAACCCAACCATTTCTTATGGTGCTTTATTTAAATATATCTGATGGGCATAGATAGGTCTAACATCAAACCTCTCAGTCAGAACTTTGCAGCTCAAGTTCACTTCTATTCGGTCTTACTGCAATATCATTTGAATAATGAATTCATATAACTGCCCTGCTACTGTAACTATGGATTGTTTGGAGAGTCTGTAGACAATCCTTGTAACGTAACAGTTACTAGCCATCCATTCTATCTCAAATTCAGCTCAAATGCTATCTCCATATTATCTCAAAGTCAGCCCAATGCTTAAGCCCCATTTTTATTCACATTCCTTGCATCCAACGAAGTGGGTATTCACCCACGAAAGCTCATGCTCCAAAACGTCTGTTAGTCTATAAGGTGCCACAGGACTCTTTGCTGCTTTTACAGATCCAGACTAACACGGCTACCCCTCTGAACTTAATTTGTGAATTTCCTAGGCCTTATGCAGAATTTCTTATTTCAAATTCAACCTCTTTAGTTTTAACTTGGGTCCCAGGAACTTGGTTCTCTGCTGTACTTCAAAAGTTATAATAGCCACAGAAGATGACAGCTTTTATCACAACACATCAGACATGTGCAAGATCCCTTTAACAAACCTAAATAATTAAACTCAAAAAAAGAGTGAATACAATACTGAATTAGGCAAATGTTAAATCATACCATCACAGCTCAGTGGAAGACAATTCTCATTACAGAAAAGACACTTACTTGCAGGCCCAGTAATACAGTAAAACTGTGGTATCATACAGCAGATTAAAATACTGCAGCAGACTCACCTTTTCTTCCCGGAGTTGCAGAAAGAGGGTATTGTCTGCCATGGAAGATTATTTGCTGTATCACTTCCAGCATAAATTCCAATGTCTACTCAGCACAGCATCAACGTGGTTTCGGTTTAGACAAAATAATTTACACCACTCATTTGGTGGAGTCACAAAAGGAACCATCTAACAGGAAGCAGCAGCAACCCACAACAAGAACAAACTGCAGCATCTACCTAAATAAAGTTAGATCCCAGAAGAGAGTCAATTTGAAAAAGATATTCAAAACAGAAATTTTTTTCCCAGAAAAAGCAGTCAGTGTTCATGTTTCAGAGGGTATTTAAAACAGAATAAAAACCAACATCCTGGTATGCAGCATCTTCAAGCTACTCATGAAATTGGAGATTCTTGGTCGGATACCGTCCTCATGTTCTAAATTGCTATTAAATAGATGCTATCAAGCTCAGAAATCTGCTGGGAAGTACATATATGATTTCAAGACACTCTCACAGGTGACCCTTCAGATGAACTAGAGCTCACAGAGGTTTCCCTAAGACCTGGGACACAGCCAAACTGTCACAGTCCACTCCGACAACTTTCGTTAACTAGTTTTAGTGAACAAATTATTTGTTCAAAATCGAGTACTTTCCTGGAGAGTACTTCAACCCATAACATTCCAATGCCGTTTTATTGCTACTGACAACCACTGTATTCTAGGCTGTCATAGAGAACACTGCTACATCATATCTACTATAGATTACAAGCCACCCTATCTAAATTGAACCCTGCCACAGTAGCTCTTACTGATGAGAAAACCTTTTTCACCAGGACAGGAGACCATATGCAATCTTGATTACTAAGCAGCAGAGGATAAAATACAGTAGATAATTCTACTTGCATGGGGCAAGAAGTACAGGAACACAAAAGTAAGCTTTCATTACATTATATCATGATCCTTTCTTTCCAGTTTATAGGAGTTTAATATCCGATGGATATAATTCAGTAGTTGAACAATTTACCAGGTGCTTAGATTCACATTCAGCATCACAACACCTAACTTTCAGGCACCAAGAAAAGTCACAGGAACAACAATGCAATCCACAAAGCCTGAGTTAGGCTCCTAGGCTCTCTATACAACAAATGAAGAGAGACAGGCACATTAGAATATAATCCAAAAAAGACAACATGTGTAGAGAGCTGCGTAACTTAGCCAATGGAAGATGCTGATGGCAGAGGTGTGTCTTAAGCCCCACCCTTCTCACAGACAAAAATGCCTAAGTCCCCACTGCATATCTAATAAAAAAAGGTAATAATTGGAGATATACCAATCTCCTAGAACTGGAAGGGACCTCGAAAGGTCATCGAGTCCAGCCCCCTGCCTTCACTAGCAGGACCAATTTTTTTTTGCCCCAGATCCCTAAGTGGCCTCCTCAAGGATTGAACTCACAACCCTGGGTTTAGCAGGCCAATGCTCAAACCACTGAGCTATCCTCTCTGCTTGTGATTCTCAGCTGTGAATCCTCTCCTGGAGTTAGGTGCCTCAGGTTTTTCTTGCAGGAAGCTGGGATGAAGAAGAGATGACCTCTCTCATAACTATTAGCCCAGTAGTAAAGGTACTCACCCAGAAAGTGGAAAACCTCTGGTTCAAGTCCCACCATTCAAATCAGCTATTTAATGTTATCTTTGCAACATAATGGCTATAAACTTTGTTTTTAAATGGTAGTTTAAGTTTTGAAAAGGTTGTCTTATGTCCCCACAACACTCATCAGTGAATTCTCCTTGCTGGTGTTGGGAGGCCTTTCTAAGCCATGAATATTATTTTATACTAAATATTTATATTTAGTTTGCTTAATATTTGTAGGGTGATTAGTTTAACACCCAAATTGCTTTCTTTACAGGAATGTACCATAGCTTATAATGGACAATTAATCATTCTCTATATGCGTATCTAACTACTCAGCTACATGCAGACATCTGAATAAAGCCTGAGCCATCAACAAATGACACTCCAGGAAACCTACTGTATTCAGACCAATGTGACAAGAAATATTTATCAGGAAATAAGTAGGTAGCCAGCATAAACTCAGGTATGATCTGTTCCATTTTTTCCACTTTTACCCTACATTGTTTGCATGAAGTCTCCGTCCAACACTGAGGGCAGGTCTACACTACAGGGCTAAGTCGACCTAAATAACGTAGCTGGAGTCGATATAGCTTAGGTCGACTTATTGTGGGGTATACACTGTACTGGGTCGATGGGAAAAACTCTCCTGTCGACTTACCTTACACGTCTCATTCCGGTGGAGTACTGGAGTAGATTGGAGAGCGATTTATTTAGTGGGTCTTCACTAGATCTGCTAAATTGACCCCTGGTGGATCGATCGCCACAGCATCAATCCAAGGTAGGTATAGACAGGGGCACAGCCAGGTGGAGGGAACAAGGGGAATGATCAGGAAAAAAAAAAAATAAGGCACCACCCGCTGCAGCGCTTGTACTCACCCGGGTCTTCGGTGGCACCTCGGCAGCGGGACCTTCACTCGCTCCGCATCATCCCCCCGCGCCAGCAGCACATGCACCCCCGGCTGGCCCCTCCCTCCTGGCGCTCAAACCCCGCCAGGGAAGCCCCTGGGCCAGACCCCTGGGCCTTCCCACCGCTGCTCCCTGCAGGCTGCGCACAGGGCTGGCCAACTCCGGCTCTGCTCCCGCCGCTACCCAAATGGGGCGGGCAGGTCCTGGGGACCCTGGGCTTCCCCCCACCTTGGTTCTGCGGCTGCTGCTGAGGCAAACCACTTAGAAGCCCCCCCGCCCCACCGGCCAGAGGACTTCGCACATGCGCGAGGCCCTGCCCTAATAAGACGCAGCTGGCAGCACTGTGAGGGGTTCGCATTCTCCCACCTTCCCCTCCGGGCCACGCCTATTGGTTCGGGGACTGGACGTGGATGAGGAGGCAGAGCTCTCTTAAAGGGAAAGAGACACTCCTTCCAGCCCCTTCCTCCTCAGCCCTGCGTTCTGCAGCGCTTTTACTGATGGGGCGGCACTCCGGGTCTTTGGCGACGGGCCCTTCACTAGCTCTGGGTGTTTTCAGTGGCACTAAAAGACCCGCCACCGAAATGCTGCCGAAGCCCTGTGGAGCGAGTGAAGGTCCCGCTGCCAAAGACCGCGCTACAGTGGGTGGCGCTTTTTTTGTGAGTGAGTTTAAAAGGTGCCACTTTTGTAGAATGTGCTCAGGGGAAGCGGCTGCTCCCCCCCAGCTACGCTACTGGGTGTAGACATATCCTAAGTGCTAGTCTACACTAGAAAAGTTATGCCACGTAAGGACTTTTGAATAACCCATTTCTGGAAAGGAGTGCAAGAAAACTTTTTGGCTAACTAAGTACCTGTTATTTCACTTCTTGAAATGTCGTTGATATTTAGGTAAATAACAAGGATGAAGAAACAATGAGAGGTTGTGATGACCCCACCAAATATGATCAGGGTAAAGAAAGAAAGTCCCTGTCAAATATTAAGGATTAATAGTTTTCTTATTGTTAATAAGTAGATAATCAAGTTATAAATTTAGGGTGTAATACAGAATCTTGTGTTTGGTCATAGAACATTATTACTCGTTGTTATGTAGCGAATCAGAGGAGGGGGTGTTGATAAAAATGTGGTGTCAACTTGGGCATAAAAGCATACTGAAACTTAAGTCTTTGCCTTTGTTTGTGTACAGCCCCTTGTCTGTATGTACTAAGCCAGATCACTGGCAGGTCATGCTCAACTGATCACAGGGGTGTGGTACTTTGTACCGCTACTGATATAAACCTGTTACTTGGATCTGAACTCTGGAGTTAGCAGTGGTTTTGCCTGCTACAGCAAGTAGTGGTTGTTGGCTTTGCTGGGTTTGTAAAATAGCCTGTGGGCCTGGTTGGTGGCCCTGA
The DNA here is from genome assembly GCF_020497125.1 of Mauremys mutica. Classification (NCBI taxonomy): domain Eukaryota; kingdom Metazoa; phylum Chordata; order Testudines; family Geoemydidae; genus Mauremys; species Mauremys mutica. The sequence continues at coordinate 83,828,612 of NC_059074.1, read as the reverse complement.
AAACAAACTTGCACACTGTACCTCAAAGCAACACCCTGGAACCCCCCATCATGTAATTATGATATATTTCATACAAAGCATGCCATATAAGAAAATATATGAAATGTCATGATCTTCTGAAACCCATTGTTCTGTCAAAATATGTACATCTTTAGTAAGTATGAAGTTTGAGATTTTGCTGTATAGTTGTTACTGAAATATGTTGTTAGTTAGAGAGTCTCCACTGCTAAGGCTACAGTGACAAAGGAGGTGACCCATTCCCAGGACAGTGTTAAATAACCATTAATCAGCAGGGGAGCTGTAATCAAGAGATTTACAATGCTGTAAGAGGGCCGTGCAAGAATCACACAATGGGGGATTGCTCAACTCTGACTCAGCAAAGTCCACCAGGACATGTCCGGGCTAGTGTTTTCCAGGCACACGGACTGAGGATATAAAATAGAATAGAGGACAATGGCATCATGCTTTTATCTGTCTTCTCCCCTGCCTATACTGGAAGCAACAAGAATGCTGGGAAGAGAAAGACCTGAACTGAGGAGACTGGTCCCATGCTTGATGGGAAAGCCTGTGTACTAAAAACTATAACCTATCTGCAACACCCAATGGAGTGAGAAAAACTGCTTGGCTTGATCCAAATACTGACTATTATAATAAGGTTTAAGATTTAAACAGTGTGCCTATCTTTTGTTTTCTTTGGTAATTATCTCTGACCTTTTGTGCCTGCCACTTATAATCTTTCTGTAGTTAATAAATCTGTGTTATATTTCACCTAAAACAGTGTGTTTTGCTTGAAGTGCTTGGGAAATCTCAGCTCAGATTACAAAGGCTAGCGTGTGTCCACTCCACATTGAGGGAGGGGCAGACTGGTTAATAAACTTACACTGGTCAGGCTTCTGACCGTGACAAGACAGTATATTCCGGCAGTGCAAAGCTGGCGAGAATTGGTTGGTGCCTTTCTCTGTGTGATTTGTGAGTGGCTCAGAGAACATTTATGCAATTTACCTAGGTGTGCCACCCCACATGCTGTTGTGCTTAGTGGTAGCAAAGGGTTTGCTGCTTGTTACTAGCAAAGCTTTGAGAGAGAGACAGCAGGCTGGAGCATTAAGGGGCACAGTGGTACCCCAGTTCCAGGTTGTACCCCAGGAATCTCATCACAGGCCAGGTTGGTAGTCCTGAAAACATTCTTACACACCAGTATAACTGTTGGTGAGGAGTGTAATTTCTAGCAATAGTTACACCTTAGCGAGGACACAGTTATACCATTCTAAAAGGTGCCTTTACTGTTCTAGCTAATTTTTCTTTCCAGCTATAACTTTTGTACTCTTATAACTTCATACGCACTAGGGAGGTTTGCTACTTTAACTATACCAGTATAACTGAAGTGGCAAAAACTTCATAGCCCACAGACCCTGTGCATAAGGAGCAGAACAGAGGACCTTGGCATATGGGAAGGGAGAATGGAGGGGCACACAACCAGTTGGACAGGGAATGGGGCTACTGGATGGGGTGCAAACAACCTCTCTAGCGTGGATGGTTGCAGGAAGTTCTTGTAAGGGGAGATGGGAAAGTGGTACAAATAGTGCTTGTGGAGGGATACAAGGAACCTCTGGTGCATCCAATGCACTTGGACTGAAGCTACAAGATATGTGACCTTTTAGTTGGGGATACTTTCTTTCTCCCCACCCCCCTTAGCCTCTCTCATTATGTAGGCACACAACTCTTTCTAACTATAAGTTTTACAGGGCCTAGCACAATGATGATGCCCCATCCTGGTGTTGGGGGGGGGGGGAAGGGGGCAGAACCTTTGTATTTGTAATACAACTAAACAATGGTGGAAAATTAGTTTGTGTGTTTTTAACCTCATTATGAATATATAAGGGAGGCACAGGTATCAAGCAACTGAAACCCAGTTAATTAAGAGAGGAAGTAATTGTTTACTCAATCCAATTTTTTATAGTCTGTTTACAACTATTCAGTTGAAATATGAGAGGTTTTTTTAAAAGATGCAATCACCTCCACCCCTTCAAATAATGTCTAACAATCCCACCACCCAGACTTGACATTTCTAGAAGATAAAAGACAAGACAGGGCGGGGGGAGGGGTTTGAAGCAACCTTTCAGCCCATCTAAATAGATCATATACGACCACAACCCATTTCTCCCTTTGCTGGGCACGCTTTCACCGACTTGTTGTTTGAGCGGTTAGCTCCTAAAGCCAGGAGAGGGAGAGAGACGCTGCTCACCTCCATTAGCGAGGTTTCCAAGTCCCTGCCCCACACCTGCAGTACAAAAGCAACGCACCAAGCCACGCTCCCGCTTTTGTACGCGGGGGCCGTTAGCAGCAGCCCGATGACCCGCTCTACCACCCGCGTCCATTTCTTCCAGGCAGCTCCGCTGCTCTTTGGGAGGCTCCTTTCCGCGGGTCACTAACTCGAACCGCGGCGGGGACGCGCCGCTGAGGTTGGACGCCACCAGCCGCCGGGTCTCCTAACGCAGCTGAGGCCCGAGCGCCCGGAGGCGCAGGCGAAGCTCAGCGCTGCGCCTTGGCTCTGCCGCTGCCAGTCCCGAGATCCACCTGCCCGAGCCCCTGGGGAGGGTGCGAGAGCGAGGCCCGGGCACCCGGCGCTAGAGAGCGGGCCGCAGCTACCGCAGGCGCATTGCGCGGGGGCCCCCGAGCTGAGGGGAAAGGCAGCATGAGCCGGGAGAGAGCCGAAGCGGGTGACAGGGACCAACCCTCCCGCAGCGCCGCATTACCTGCTCCTGCCGCCTCCTGGCCCGCGCTAGACTCGCTGCTGCTGTTGCAGGCAGGGGCTGCTCGTTGCCCGGGCCCAGCTTTAAATGTGCCGCCTTCCCTCCCGCTCTCAGAGCCGCGCCCAGAGAGGCAGCCCGGGCCCGCCCCTCAGCTCGCTCAGTGACTGACGTGCAGCCCTAGGAGGCGGCTGGGGCTCCTTCCCTCCAGCAGGGCTCCCAAATCCACTAGCTGGGAGCAGAGCCCCTGGGACATTGTCAGCAGTGCCCTCTAGCCCTGCTTAGAGCAGAGCTAGTCCATACCCTTTTCCAGTTGCCTGGACACACGGGTTCATAGAATATCAGGGTTGGAAGTGACCTCAGAAGGTCATCTAGTTCAACCTCCTGCTCAAAGCAGGACCAACTCCAACTAAATCATCCCATCCAGGGCTTTGTCAAGTCTGACCTTAAAAACCTCTAAGAAAGGCGATTCCACCACCTTCCTAGTGAAAAAGTTTTCCCTAATATCCAACCTAAACCTCCTCCACTGCAACTTGAGACCATTACTCCCTGTTCTGTCATCTGGTACTGCTGAGAACAGTCTAGATTCATCCTCTTTGGAACCCCCTTTCAGGTAGTTGAAAGCAGCTATCAAATCCCCCCTCATTCTTCTCTTCTGCAGCCTCTCCTCATAAATCATGTGCTCCAGCCCCCTAATCATTTTTGTTGCCCTCCACTGGACTCTTTCCAATTTTTCCACATCCTTCTTGTAGCATGTGGCCCAAAACTGGACACAGTACTCCAGATGAGACCACACCAATGTCAAATAGAGGGGAATGATCACATCCCTCAATCTGCTGGCAATGCACCCTACTTATACAGCCCAAAATGCCATTAGCATTCTTGGCAACAAGGGCACACTGTTGACTCATATCCAGCTTCATGTCCACTGTAACCGCTAAGTCCTTTTCTGCAGAACTGCTACCTAGCCATTCAGTCCCTCCCTAGTTTGTAACAGTGCATGGGATTCTTCCGTCCTAAGTACAGAACTCTGCACTTGTCCTTGTTGAACCTCATCAGGTTTCTTTTGGCACAATCCTCTAATTTCTTTAGGTCCCTCTGTATCCTATCCCTACCCTCCAACATATCTACCACTCCTCCCAGTTTAGTGTCATCTGCAAACTTGCTGAGAGTCCAGTCCACGCCATCCTCTAGATCAGGGGTCCCCAACCTTTTTAGGTCCAGGGACCGGTTTCGTTTGCCGGACCCTCCGCAGGCGTGCCTGCGGGAGGTCCAGCTGAGCCGCGGGAGCAGCGGACCTCCCGCAGGCACGACTGCGGAGGGAGCGCTCATCCCGCGGCTCAGCTGGACCTCCCGCAGGCATGCCTGCGGAAGCTCCACTGGGTCGGTTCGCGGCCCGGTTTCTAAGAGGCCGCGGACCGGTACCGGGCCGCGGACCGGGGGTTGGGGACCCCTGCTCTAGATCATTAATGAATATACTGAACAAAACAGGCCCCAGGACCGACCCTGGGGGCACTCCGCTTGAAACCGGCTGCCAACTAGATATCAAGCCATTGATCACTACCCGTTGAGCCCAATGATCTAGCCAGCTTTCTATCCACCTTATAGTCCATTCATCCAGACCATACTTCTTTAACTTGCTGGCAAGAATACTGTGGGAGACCATATCAAAAGCTTTGCTAAAGTCAAGGAATAACGCATCCACTGCTTTCCCCTCATCCATAGAGCCAGTTATCTCCTCATAGAAGGCAATTACGTTAGTCAGGCATGACTTGCCTTTGGTGAATCCATGCTGACTGTTCCTGATCACTTTCCTCTCCTCTAAGTGCTTCAGAAATGATTCCATGAGGATCTGCTCCATGACTTTTCCAGGGACTGAGGTGAGGCTGACTGACCTGTAGTTCTCTGGATCCCTCTTCTTCCCTTTTTTAAAGATGGGTACGACTTTAGCCTTTTTCCAGTCATCCAGGACCTTCCCCGATCCCCAGGAGTTTTCAAAGATAATGGCCAATGGCTCTGCAATCACATCCGCCAACTCCTTTAGCACCCTCGGATGCAGCACATCTGGCCCCATGGATTTGTGCTCATCCAGCTTTTCTAAATAGTGCCGAACCACTTCTTTCTCCACAGAGGGCTGGTCACCTCTTCCACATACTGTGCTGCCCAGTGCAGCAGTCTGGGAGCTGACCTTGTTTGTGAAGACAGAAGCAAAAAAAGCATTGAGTACATTAGCTTCTTCCACATCCTGTCACTAGGTTGCCTCCCTCATTCAGTAAGGGGCCCACACTTTCCTAACATACCTGAAAAAAACTTTCTTGTTACTCTTAACATCTCTTGCTAGCTGCAACTCCAAGTGTGATTTGGCCTTCCTGATTTCACTCCTGCATGCCTGGGCAATATTTTTATACTCCTCCCTGGTCATCTGTCCAATCTTCCACTTCTTGTAAGCTTTTTTTTTTGTGTTTAAGATCAGCAAGGGTTTCACTGTTAAGCCAAGCTGGTTGCCTGCCATATTTACTATTCTTTCTACACATCGGGATGGTTTGTTTCTGCAACCTCAGTAAGGATTCTTTAAAATACAGCCAGCTCTCCTGGACTCCTTTGCCCCTCATGTTATTCTCCAAGGGGATCTTGCCCATCAGTTCCCCGAGAGAGTCAAAGTCTGCTTTTCTGAAATCTAGGGTCCGTATTCTGCTGCTCTCCTTTCTTCCTTGTGTCTTCCCAGCTTCTTCAACTCCCTAGCATTTCTCTTGTGTAGAGCAGCCCTGGTCCCTACCTGTGTCCCGTATTAGCTAACTGTCCCTTTGCTAGCAACACATGTCCCTCAATATGCGGCTAATCTCCTAATGTAGATAAAACTAAACTGTTTTCAACCCCACCTCAGATATTTGCAACATCAACCTCTAGCCTTGTTTGGACTTGCTCTTTGGGGAGTTTGCTTCCATTGCTTCTCTGCAGGAGTCAGGAGGCCAACAGAGATTTTACCACAACTCATCTTGCCCTGCACTGAGTAGGGATTAGATGACTGAGTGGTAAGAACACTGGTGCCTCATCTGCACTAGCACTGGTGGAGTTTCAGCACTGCTAGTGGAACAAGGTCAGATTTCCAGTAAAAGTCTAGTTCACTTTTTGGGTCACAGGGATCCAAAAGTGTATTGTCAATCTCTGATTAGAGCAGGGGTAGGCAACCTATGGCACGGGTGCCGAAGGCGGAACGCGAGCTGATTTTCAGTGGTACTCTCACTGCCTGGGTCCTGGCCACCGGTCCAGGGGGCTCTGCATTTTAATTTAATTTTAAATGAAGTTTGTTAAACATTCTGAAACCTTATTTACTTTACATACAACAATAGTTTAGTTATATATTACAGACTTATAGAAAGAGACCTTCTAAAAAGGGTTAAAATGTATTACTGGCATGCAAAACCTTATTTTAGAGTGAATAAATGAAAACACAGCACACCACTTCTGAAAGGTTGCTGACCCCTGGATTAGTGTGTGGCCCATATTGCTCTAATTTTTGGGACATACAGATAGATAGTTATCCATAAAAACTGCATAGCTCAGTAACACTACTTTATTTTTAAATAAAACACCTGGAGAATGTAGAATAGCTGTATTGTCAAGTACGGGCAGTGATTATGTATCAGAGGGGTAGCCCTGTTAGTCTTTTGTAACAGGGTGCACAACTCACCCCTTTTCCTGGGGCCTGCTTGCTCTCCCCAATAAGTCTCAGAGAGGCTTCAGGGTTATGCAACACCCATGTCTTTATTTACTTAAGGTTGTTCCACCACCAGTTTCCATCAACAGACCAGCTTTTACAGAGTCAGTCTTCAGCTATGAGGCCTCCAGCTCACTGACTGACCTCACTTGCTGCCCCCTACCTTCTGACTCCCTTCCAGCCTTTATAGCCCTTGGATTGTCAGGCCAGCAGGTGTTGCCAATCCTTAGACTGGTATCAAACCTTTTCCATCAGCCCCAATCTGCTTCCCTTGACTGGAGCTGAGCAGGCAGGGGCTAATTAGATACTTTTTTACCAGCACCCTGCTACAGTCTGTATCCACAAAAACAGGTGCATCCGAAGAAGTGTTTTTTTTGTTTTTTTAACCGACAAAAGCTTATGCCAAAATAAATCTGTTAGTCTTTAAGGTGCCACCAGACTTCTCCTTGTTTTTGAGGAAGAAATTATAGATCTTTAGCACAAATTACAATGTCAATGATACCTGAATTATTAGATACCACTAATGTGATCAACACTACAGAAGGACAAAGTCCAGTTATGACCTCTTATAGTCAAGTAATTATAACTTTCACAAAAATATAAGGGTGGGAACCTAAAAATGTTTGACAACATTGGACAACATGTAGTTTTGGTTTATTGAAAAACAACACCTTCTAACGGTTTTATTTGTGTGAACTCCAGTGGATAGTGCAGGCCTATAGTCATAGGGAGACCACAACATTGGCAATATAGACATCCTCCACCCAGTTTTGTAACTGTGTTTCAAATCTGATTTGCTTTTCAAAGTTACCAATTGTGCAAACCATGATGGCTTCTGTGATGCAAACTTTAAAAAATGTAAGGCATTCTATTTTGATGATAGCTTTATTTCTAAGAGAAAAGAGAGTGAAAAATCAAAGATACTGATTTGTATTTTGGGAAACAAAACTATCCATCTTAAAACTGATCTATTGGATATGCACAATCCATCATTTTATTCATCTTTGAACATACTAAAACCTCAAATGTACTGAAGGAATGACTCACTGTTTATCTGACACATTAAAACAGCAATTCAGTTTAATTGCAATAACATAGGCAGTACCCAGAAACTCCTAGTATGTTGGCTGCTGCTTTATCCCCTTGAGACAACTGTAGCTAGCAAGAGACTGCTTAGATGTCTGTTTCGTGACACAATCCAAATTGGTCTCAATTGTCCACCCCCCACACACTTTGTTTTCCACCAGGAACTAAGAGAAAGGGTAAACAGCTGCATAGTCTATCCTAAGAAGTTATTTTAAAACCAATACCATGCTGATATGCAAGAGCAAAGAACTGCTCTCTCCCACTTGGAAAACATATCATAGGCAAACCTCATCCCAGATGAATTGAAGGCTGAGGTCTAAACTCACAGGAATGCGCAGTCATTAAACCCTGCCACCACCATTTTAATTAGCAGGTACTATAATGCTGCTCAGAGCAAATCTAAGGATTTTGCACCGGTGTAATTTAACACCAGGACAAAAGGGGAACTTTCCCTTATCTAGACAAGCTAGAAATGTGGTGGTGGTGGCAGCAGCTGCCTATCTAAGGTAGGGCACCCACTGTCACACCTCCCAGTGTTTCAAGTGACTAAAGCGGGACAACTGGTCATAGTCAATTCCTGTGGGCCATCCCCACTGTAGCCATTGGCCCCAGCACCTTGCACACCTGTGCCAGGCTCAGTCCCCATCATCCAGCCCAGCCTGCTCGGCAGTAGCATCACTCCCAATTCCTGATCTCCCCTGAGCCAGTGAGCATACCTGAGGAGTCTGAGTATACCCAGGAGCAGTTGAAGCTGCTGCCCTCCCTATCCTTTCCCCTGCCAATTGTATACAACATGTATACAGCATCAGGCACCACTGAATGCAGGAAGCATTCTACTTCAACCAGGACAGGGAGTGTTGGGCATCAAAGTGGGACAGTCACACAAAACTCAAGACTATTGGGAGGCATGCCCACTGTTGCTAACAGTCACAGGGCTAAATCAGTGCTAGCCCGGAGTTGACACAACACTTAAACACATGGCTAAAGTTAAATATGTGCTTAAGTCCTAATGAAGTCCCACTCTAAATGGGTCTTAATCAGGTGATTAAATTATTTAGTAAATAGTGGCTCAGTGACAGAGGAGAATTAAAAAATAAAAATAAAAAAAAACAAAAACAGAAAAGACCTATAGGAGCATCTTTTTGTTTGCAAGGTGCATGCTTGATGATAGATTCAGGATTGGATAAACACATAGACCTTTCAGGATCCCACTTCTTTGATCAAGCCACTGTGGAAGTCCGTACTGAAACCCCTTCATTCTTAAGCCAAAAACCTCATGCAAAACTTCTCTTGGGGAAGAAGAGGAAAAAAAAAAGATAGAGAAAATTGTAAATCTAATTGAGTAGAAAGAAAATTAAGGGGGAGAGAGAGAGAAAGAGTGGAATTACTATATTAGATATATTGAAATAAGGCTGTGAAATAACTTATATTGAGGAAACCAAATATTTTGTAAAGTAATCTTTTTGGAACTAAGGTTCCAATCCTGTGAAATATCCAATGAGGTATCCATTGAGCCAAATCCTCCACCCATTTAAATTAGAGTTTTGCTATAAAATTGAAATAAATAGGCCCAATTCCACATCTAGTATGGTTTTTCAGTCATAAGTACTTCATAAAATCAGGTCCTAGGGGCTGTAGGAAAATAGTATTCAAGTAAATTAAGTAACTCTTCTACACAGCTAAGAGCTGAGTTTAGCAGTTACAGGGACTTGGTTACAAACTTAGATTTATTAACAATTGCCATATTAGCATGCAACTAGACAGACATAGGATACATTATCCACAGTTAAATTTCATTTCCTTAAATCACTCAGTAATTAAATATAACCCCACTACAATGAGGAAGTAAGCGTTGTCTACAAAAAACAAGCATAGAAATTAATAAAACACCATGTTTCTTCTTCCTAATAAATCCTTCTCATAACTCCTCCCTCCAATCACTGCCATTTCTATCATCCATTTCCCCATTGTTCTCCCTCATCTTCCTCTCTCAATTAATTTATCATCCCTCTTTCATTTGTTGCTCTTTCTTCTTCTTCCAATCCCCTTTTTTGCATATCTTGTTCTGCATTCACTAGCAACAAAATGTTATTTGCAATGAAATAAAGGAGCAGTTTCTTCCCACTCATAAGAAGTTCTATTTAATTTCTTCCTCTAATACTTCAGCCCCACTCCCAAGAGGTGCTGTATACTCTTAAAGCTGATTGGCATTTAAGCACACACATCACCCCCAGCAGAAAAATATAAATATCTCCTTTCCTACTGTGTTTGTTTTCTAGCATTCAGGCCTGCAGTGCTACTGATATCACCATACTATCTTCCATCTGCTGTTTACTCACCTGGCCCTCTTCTATTTCACCCCCACAATAATTTGCATTTGCCAATTAGAGCAGAAGCAGTACTAGAAGCCTTCTGGAGTGTTAGGAAAGTCTGAGTATCCTGTCAGATTGGTTACCAGGAGAAAATAATTAGGCTCACCTGAGCCTCATTAGAAAATTAAGGCTCAGATGTTATGAGGGATGGGAATCAGTTCTCATTCAAAATAGGAGGGAAACCATCTTAATATGGGAGGGCTGTGGCAATAACAAAAGGGTTAAACAATTATATTAATCAGAAGGGCAAGTGCAATAGCAAACAGAAAGACATTTTTGGGCTAGTCTACACTGGTAATGCTAAAGCACTGCCGTGGCAGCACTTTAATGTGCTTTGTGTAGTGGCAGTGTAGCGCTCTAATAAAACCACCTCCACGAGGGGCATAGCTCCCAGTGCTGGGGCACTGTCTACACTGGTGCTTTACAGCACTGAAACTTGCTGTGCTCAAAGGGGTGCTTTTTTCACACCCCAAGTGAGAAAGTTGAAGTGCTGTAAATTGCCAATGTAGACAAGCCCCTAAGAGTAGGTGGTTTGTAAAGACAATTATAATGAAGAACTAATGAGTTAGGGAATAGTTATTCCTAGTACTGACTTATTCTGAGGTATATTAATAGGAATGTCATATATAAGACACAGGAAGTAATTGTCCCCCTCTACCTGGCACTGATGAGGCCTTACCTGGAGTACTGTGTCCAATTCTGGGTGCCACGTTGTAGAAAAGATGTGGGTAAATTGGAAAAAGAGCAGAGAAGAGCCACAAAAATGACAAAAGATTTAGAAAACTTGACCTATGAGGGAAGAGTTAAGAAACTGGGCATATTTAATCCTGAAAAAAAGATGACTGGGAGGGGACCTGGTAATAGTCTTCAACTATAGTAAGGATTTTTATAAAAAGGAGAGTGATCAATTCTTTACTATGGCCGCTGAAGATAGAACAAGAAGCAATGGGCTCAATCCCCTGCAAGGGAGATTTAGGTTAGATATGAGGAAAAACTTTCTAATTATAAGGATAGTTAAACTCTGGAATAGGCTTCTAAGGGAGGTTGTGGAATCTCCATCATCTGGGTTTTTTAAAAACAGGCTAGACAAACAACTGTCAGGGATGGTCTAGGTATATTTGGTCCCGCCTAATGCAGGGCCCTGCCAGCCCTACTCTTCTATGATAAGATCTTTTAGAGCAGGATAGTTTTTGCCTTTTAAGTCTCAAATATTTAATGAGACTATTGGAAGATGAGTCTAGATGTTGCAACTTGCTGCTACGGGCAGGTGAAACAGCTTTATTTTGCTTTCTGATGGCCTCGCTATTTCTTTAGAATTTGTTTCTAAAACACACTACTTTTCCCCAAAAAGTTTTCTCATAGAACATGCTCCCCTGGATACTCCTTAAGCTATCCAGTATATGGGATAGATTTTATATCATGTAACTAAGAGACCATGAAATGGAATAGTATAGAAATACATAATTTTAAAGACTCACCACCAATTTTCCCACCATGATTCCCCCACTGCTGAAGATTCAGCAACCTTTGGATAACAGGAACCACATTCTCCTTTTGTATTCTGGACTTTTGAGAAGAAAAATCAGAAACAAAACATGCAAGACCAGTTTAAATCATGGCAACAAACAAACATCTAAGACAATTTACAGCTCAAGCATCTTTCTCTAGGCTTCTCCTAGGGCCATACTTACAGGCTGCTGCTTGGCTTTCTTGTTGCCTCTGAGTCTCTGCCAGTTCCTTGTTTGCCCTCCCAGCTATACTTTTTTCCACACATATCCCTACTTGGTCAGAACAATTCATAGTAGAATCTTCTGGCCATATGGTCCTACTTTCTAGGCAGACTCCATTTTCCATTTTATGTGGGCCCTTTAACTGTTTAACTGTTCCTTATAGCAATCTTAAATGAAGGGGACGTTCACACATCAATTTTGACAATATTTTAATTCAGATAACAATAACAAGGTTTATCCCATTTTACAACTGTTGCCAATTGCCAATCCTAAACATTCATAATCCTGAGTCGGGACCCAAAAATCATGAAATTGGTTTATAAATCACAATTTTAAGTATATATATTAGGTCATTCACCTTCTAGTTTTTAAATATTTAGAATAAGCTTTCCCCCCTAGCCATGTGGGTTAGAATCTTTTCTTTTTTAATGAAAGCTGAGAGCCCTACATAATCACGTGATTCCAGGAGTTTGGGCTTCAAGAAAACAACCAAAATTGCAGTAGTGGACAATACTCTATAAATACACAGTAAGAGGCATTCTTTACCCTGAATTATTTACAAACCAATCAGACAGGCAAGAGGTTGTTGTTTTGCGGGGGGAGGGAAAGGTAAAGTGACTTGTCCAATGTCACAAAGCCCTGTCTACCCGACCCTTGCCCTGGGTATAGAGGAGGTAGGAGCACTGGAACTGGATTTACGTTGATCCTTGTGATCTCCCTGACATATTAAGATCAGGGCAACAATTACCCAATACCCATCCCTCTTCCCCACCCGCTGCCCATGGCCTGGTCTACGCACATTGCCTGCTGGGAGTTGTAGTTTTATTGAACAGGCGTCGGAGTTGGGCTGGACTACAAACCCCAGTAGCCCTCGCAACAGAGAGCGGCTCCCTATCACGATTCTCCGTCTTTCGTCATCGTGATTGGCTCCGAGTTACGCCTCTGAAACGTGATTGGCTGAAAGGACTTGTCTGTCACCAAGCGGGCACGGGACGGGTTGGGATTTTACAGTTAGACGAGGGTTGGGCGTGGCTGCTGTCCTCGCGAGAGGCAGAGCGGGGCGTGCGCTCGCTATTCTGCTAGCGGAGCCCGGAGCACAAGGGGGCGGGGTCCGCGTAGATCGCTCCGGCTGCCGCCGAGGAGGAGCTGGCCCGAGCGCCCAGCCATTCCCGGCACAGGACTGCGGCGCTGCCCGCACCCTGCCCTGAGGGCGGGAGCCGCCCCCACCCTGGGGCTGAACCGCCGGAGCCGGGACGTGTCCTCTGGGCCCTGGGTGGTAGCAGCGCCCCCCAACCCCGGCTTCTCCCTATGGGGAGCTCCCTGGCTCTGCAGCAGCGGGGGCCGAGCCCTGCGCGCTGATTGGAAACCTCCCTCGTCCCTGCCTGGACCTTCGCTGCCCGGGACGCAGGGGGCTGCCCAGGCTCCAGCAAGAGCAAAGCTCCGCAGCCCTCCTCACCTGCCGGCTCCCGCCCCGCTCTGCCATGGTGTGGGGCGGCCGGGCCCCCTGCGCCGAGAGCAGCATCTGCCCGGGGAGGCGAGACGCGTGGCGGCGCTAAGGGCGAGAACTGACAACGCGGGGAACATCCGCAGCCTGGTGGTGACATCCATGGGCTGGGCCCGCACTTTATTTTTCCTCGCGAACTGTTGTTGTTACTTCTACACGAGGCGAAGCCGGTGAAGGTTTGGGCGGCCTGGAGCCGATCAGAGAGCGAGGGAGGATGGAGGAGGGAGAGGTGAGGTGGGATGGGCTGTGCAGCAGGGATGCCAGCACCAGAGACGCTGCCTTGGAAAACATCCGGCAAGCTGTTTTGAGGAGAACAGCACAAATTTCTCCTATAAAGGAGGATCCTCCTCCTGAGTCATCGGAAGGACGCTTGGCTTCTGCTACAGCTCTGGAAAGTTTGAATGAGATGCTGGCTCGCCTGCTCATGCTTTCCAAGAGATGCCCCTTTAGAGACGTGAGAGAGAAGAGTGCGTCTATCCTAAGCAATGTTCAGGTAAGAGTCGGTGTCCTTTTCAGCAAACACCTCTCCAGCTTCTTATCTCTAAAGCGTCTTTGAATGCCTCACATTTGTAACTGGCGTTATCGTGATGCAGAAAATAACGTAAAGGCTGTAGTGCATCTTTATCTGTTAAACACAGGAAAGCTTTCGGTTTTGCCTCTAGACTGTTGTGATGTTCAGTCCGTTAATAGAATGACTATGTTAAGTTCTTAATACTATTTTGCAGCTAAGAATCTTAACTTCTGAATAACTTTTTATATAATTTGACATAACCAAAATACCGGCACAGTTTTGTTGTATCAAACGAGTATATAACACTGATAAAGGAAGTCATCTGTTGTTAAGAACTTCACGTTTTTACATGGGGAGAAATGCTTGGACATAATCAGCCCTCTTTGCAAATGAATTCCTGTGCAAGCTTTCACAATGAAAAGTGGGTTTGTTGTTGGGACACAAGTACCTTCAGGACTCAATATATGCCTGAATTATTATTTTAATATATTTGTCAGATGTTACAAGGGCTGTGATTATGCCAGTCTTGTTAATACAAAATCAAGAATCATTCACATGTTTGCCAACTAAAAATAAACAAGATTAGTATGGAAAAATATCAGATTTAAGATTGTTAGAAAATATCAAGATCTTTAAAAATATGCTTTTCCTTCTGAAGCTTATTTTTGAACTATAATCTTGATTAACAGGGCCATCCTTACCCATATGCAAAATATGCAGCTGCGTAGGGTACCAGGAGATTTGGGGCACCAAATTTCCTGGTGCCCTACGCAGATGCTTGCTGCTCCAGCGGCCAGCCCGATTCCCCCAGCTGCCTGAGCAGGCCAGGAAAGCTACCCCTGCTCCACTCCTGCCCTGCCTCTTTCCCCCTCAGCTCCACCCCAGCCCTGCCCCCACTCCACCCCTTCCCCTGAGCTCATGGGGCAGTGGGAAGTGGAGCGATTGGCCCCAGCCCACTCTGCTCTGCTGCAGCCGCGCTGCTGGTGAGTGCTGGAGGCGGTTCCCCCAAATCCCAAGTCCGGGAGCCAGGGGAGCAGAACAGGCTGGGGCTGGGTCACTCCACTTCCTGCCACCCCATGAGTGCAGGGTTGGGCCCACTCAGCAATCACTAGGCGGCAGGAAGTGGAGTGACCCAGCCCCAACCTGCTCTGCCGGTTCATACTGGGGGACTGTTCCCCTTGCACCCCAAGCCTGTTCCTGTCCCCCACAGACTTTGGGTGCAGCCACCCCCCACGCTGAGGCCAGCTCCCTACAGGAGAAGGGGCTGCATAGGGCACCAGAATGTCTAGGGACGGCCCTGTTGATTAATAAGGTCAGTCTGTTACAAATGAAAATATAAATCCCAAATCAAATAGAAATAATCATAATTGTTGGTGATAAACAAATTCACGAAGACTCAAGGGTTTGATCCTGGGAAGAACTAAATTAAACCTCTATAATTAAAGTTATGGTCTTGCAGTACCTGGCAGTATTGAGCTCTAAAACTGACATGTTAAGAATAGAAACTTTCATAGTTTCTTTGTTTTGACTCTTCTGAAACCTTCACAAATGGCTAGTAAATATTGTTATCCTTCCACCAAAGGTTATCACAGCACTTTAGAAACACTATCTTTATGCAATAGTTATTAACTTTTTACAGATGAAAAAATTGAGGCACAAATGTTTAGGTGGCATGAACTAGGCTACAAAGGAAATCTGTGGCAGAGCTGGACCTAGAAGCTAGATCTCCTGGCTCTGAGTTGTGCTGTTCTCCTGTCTCTCATTGCATTCGTAGACTTTTATTAATTTAGTTGCAAAATAAAATATAATTTCAAAAACATTTTCCTATGTTTATCTTCAGTTGGTTCTTGTTTTGTTTTTGTTACAGTTTGAACTAAGTACAAATGTAATCTTGGTTTGCAGATTGAGGGAAGAGGAAAGTTTTCTCTTCCCCTTGAAAATTTTTTCAGTGGTGTGTCATTATATGACCAGGTGATCTCTTTTGTATATAGACTAACTCATGCTGATACGCATATCAAAGCAACATTTTGGCAATCAGAATGATAAATCCAAGATGGTGCATGAGGAATCACTTTCAGATATCCTCATATTAACACTTATTTGTTTAATTCTTTAATGATAAACTAAATTAGATCCAGAGATGTAAGATTGAAATATTGTTAAATCAGTATTTTAATCCAGTTAAAAAAAAATCAGATTAGGAATAAGGCCCAACCTTTTAACACTGAGGGTAATTAACCATTGAAAGAAACCAGACTAGATGCCTTTCTGACACACACATTATTGGGCACAATACAGGGCTGACTGGGTGAAGTTCTATGGTCTGAGATATACATGAGGTTAGACTGGATGATCTAATGGTCCTTTCTGGACTTAAAACGTATGGAACTATGAAAGATTCTGAAGTGTTTGAAAATTTAAACCTTGTTTGGGGATTTTGCTATGGGCCTTTAAAAAGCCAAGAAACTATCTGGCAGAATGTTATCAGTTTGCTAAGAGTTTGGATGTAATAGTTCCAAATCAGAAGTCCCATGACCATATATAAGCTATTGTGATTAAAAAAATAGATAATGGATGATAGATGAAAGGGCTACAAGATAGCAGACTGCTAGCTCCTAAAGAAAGAGGCTACAATAAAGATCTCATAGTGATCTTAGTTAGTTTGTGTGAGATTTCACTTTCTCCTAATACCCACTTCTTTGTTTTCACTTATTCTACAAGTGTGTTTCTTTTCAATGTTTTGGTAATTACCTTTGAAGCCTGGTGTTCTGATTAATTTTTTATGCCTATAAATCAATCCATAATTTTTGTTACTGTCTCTAATCTTTGAAGCAGTAATTTGGGGAAGTGAGGTAGAAAATCAAATTAGTTTGTCAGCCCCTTAAAGAAGCCACTAATATTTTAGAGGGGAGTCTTGTGGAGATACTCTTATTTTCATCTGAAAGTAAAAGTTGAATTTGGTGGCAGTACCTGTAGATGTTAATAAAACTTCAGAGTAAATTCCACTAAATGGCCTTTGTCCAATAGGTATGTGTGAGAGGCCACGGCGGGCTCCCTGAATGAACCATAATGAGTTTTGCATCAAAATTGTATAATACTCATAGGATAACATTGCCCTTGTGGTTGTTTTGGAACAGTATTGCTGGGAGATCAGGACTGGATTATTTCTTCCATTTTGTAGACGGGTTTGCTGGCTGTGAAACTAAGGACAATATTACATACCCATCATCAAGCACCATTTTGGCCCAAGTCCCTCATCAGCTACATTTTGCAATGAAGAGAAAAATAAATGCTTTATGAAACATTCAGTTTACCTGTGAAACTTGCTATTTTTAGATTAACAAAGGAGTAAATAGCTCAGTGAAATTAAAAATAGTTTGATGTTTTATAGGAATAACATCTGAAATTTTAATTCTAAAGGTCCTAGATCTCTCTCGCTCTCTTTACATAGCTATATCTCCATATAAATAGAACTGGAAGGGACCCTGAAAGGTCATCGAATCTAGCCGCCTGCCTTAATTAGCAGGACCAAGTACTGATTTTTGCCCCAGTTCCCTAAATGGCCCCCTTAAGGATTGAACTCACAACATGGGGTTTAGCAGGCCAATGCTCAAACCACTGAGCTATACCTCCCTGCCCCCCAATGGTAAGTGGCCCTCTGAAAAGGAGGCTTTAGGGGGATGATGAGAGAGAAAGAAGGGGAGAGACATTAAGGGAAAAACTCATCTGATCCTTGAAGATCTGAAATGTAAATATACTCTACCACTAGGCTAGGAGCACACACTTTTATGCAAATCAAATTCAAAGCTTGTACAGACAGTGACTTGTTTATACTGCTCTATATACTGTACACTGAAATGTAAGTACAATATGTTCTAATTGATTTATTTTATAATTACATGGTAAAAATGAGAAAGTAAGCAATTTTTCAGTAATGTGCTGTGACAACTTTTGTATTTTTATGCCTGATTTTGTAAGCAAGTACTTTTTAAGTGAGGTGTAACTTGGAGGTATGTAAGACAAATCAGACTCATGAAAGGGGTACAGTAGTTTGGAAGGGTTGAGAGCCATTGACTTAGGTGATTGGCCAGGAAGGATGTTGCCTCTCGGGTTCTATTGAACATCAGAAGAAGTGTTCACCTTACCCGTTGTTAGATTTCCCCTGTGGTGCCAAGGTAAACAGGTGTCATTCTCATTTACTTTGAGCAGTTCAGATGTGCTGGACACTCACTGCACATAATTAAGCTTGGAGTGAATAACATTTCTGGACTGGGTCTTTGGTTGTCCAGGCAGTTTAGCCCAGTGAATATGATGCAAGAACAGGATTGAGGAGACCTTGATGCTATTCCAAACTCCTTCAGTTACTTACTGTGTAACCTTAGCCAAACCACTCTGCCTCAATTTCTCCTATTCAAGATGAGGGTAGTGATGCTTTCCTTTGTTAACCACTGAGCTTTAAGGAAAGTGGTAGAAAAAAGATAAGTGGTGTTGCTGGATAACAGGATTTTCCTCCAGGGTGTTTCAGTATATTATTTGGGTAGTTTAAGTTGACCCTGCTACTGTATGACATTTAATGCTTAATTTGTAATGAAAGAGGTGCCTGAGCTCAAGCAATTTTTTTTACTTTCATAACTGGTGTGGCAAGCCTAGAGGTGCTGGGGCACTGATGGTACTGTCAAATATTTTCATGTTGACGTATGATGCTTCAAGTCATTCAGTAATAGCGGAAGCTTCCCTCAGATTAAATTCATAATCTGTTCAGGAAGGATTTGTTTACATATCCTCTCTTTCTAGGCTAAAAAACAAACCCAACTGGTAAATGCTAGTCTCTTTACAGATTAAACATGTAAAAATCCAGCACAACTTCTGTTCATTTACTAAACAGTGGAGTACTAAGTGAACATATGTATTTTTTTTTCTGCATTCTCTTCTACCAAACCAGTTTGAATGTATTTTCTGTATCTTCCCAATCATTCAGAGTGGCTGGGGAAGGGAATTAGTGGTCTGCTATTAGAGCCTCTCCTAAAAAGTCCTGTTGCCATTCTATCCATATACTAATGCTGAAAATAGTTGCAGCAATATTTGCTTTGTTAGGTGCTCTTGGTACTGCCAGTACTGAAAGAAGTATTGAAGACAAGATATGACTTGCCTAAAGGAGAGCTCCTGTTTCTGAGGCTGGCAGAGGCTACAAGTATTATGAGTATTGATCTTAATCTTCCTGGTGGAGAGAAGCTTCTAAACCTCTTAACCAACATCAAACAGTCTGCTTCATGAGATGCCTAAAGTTTCTCATTTACTAGATGAAGCAAATTCATTAGCATCAAGGAGGTAATAAAAGCCTCTTTTATTATGCTTATGTATGGAGTGTTTGCTTGCATAAGAGAAGTATGTCAGGCATGTGTCTTACTTTGAACAGTTTTCCTTAGGACTTGTCTACACAGGGAGTTTTTCGTGAAGTGTCTTCGGTCTGTTCTTTTTAATAAAAAAAAAAAATTAACACTGTACACACAATACCATCCCATCCTATGAATTACATGGCTTGTTATTGCGAATTGTATAATCTACTTTGGAAATGGATTACATTAATTGTGGAATGAATTAGTGCAGAGTAAAGTTTTGTTGGTGCATTTTATTTCACCATGACTTGATATTCCAATTATCCCACCCAGAAACTTTTCATGCCAGGACACTCTTGCCTGTTTCCTTGTGTGCCTTCTACTGTTCTGGGGTCACCTTGACAGGATGTCACCTTCCTCATTTAAACGCTTGTTTGCAGGCAAGATCATCTCCGTATGTAATTGCAAACTCCTGGAGTTGCATATCGCATCATGTAATACTGTTAGAGTGGCTATGCCATATGCAACTGCCTGGAGTAATGCAGATGTACTGGGTTTTCTCCGCATTTGGGGGAAAGAGATAGTAGCTTGCCTTAATCAATGACAGCTATCACAATAAGCATACATATGCCCTTACTGCTTAGCAAATGCCTGTGAACGGTCACTTCTGGAACAGTGTCAATACTACGCCAAAGCAAGGACCTCACTCAGGCTTACAAAAGTAGAAGACAGTAACAGGATGTCTAGCAACACTCCAACTACCCATCCCTACTTCAAGGAGTTGAGAGAGCATATTTCCTGGGAGGCCATAATTGAAGCTCAGTTTCTTGTGGACAGTACCGAAGGTAGTGAGGCTGTGGACCCTAGGTCATCCACAACTTTGAGAAAGAGGAGATCTCCCCTGAAAGCCAGGATCTCTTCTCCCACACAGGAGCCTGGGGTAGACTGAGGCGATGTCTACACAAGGATCTGCAACCTTTGGCACGTGGCCCATCAGGGAAATCCGCTAGTGGGCCGGGGCAGCTTGTTTACCTGCAGTGTCCACAGGTTTGGCCGATCGCAGCTCTCACTGGCTGCGGTTCACTGTTCCAGCCCAATGGGGGCTGCGGGAATTTTTGCATTTAAAATCAGTAGTTCGGATTGTCCTTTCTTAAAATGGGAGTGAGTAGTTGTGAGAACATACCAGGTCTCATTGATCAGACTTCTGAATTCTGTGCTTATGGGGATATGTTACAACCCATTGCTTTGAGATGATAGAGAGAAGACTGTATATGAACTTGTTGAAACTCTGCGTGTTAAGATTCTGAAGGCTTGAACTAATGGAGTCAGGTCCTGCTGCTAAATTCCGTTCATGTTGCTGTGGTGGTATACTATAAAGCTGGGAGGGAGGAGAAACAGTTATAGCATCTGATTGGAGTCCACTTTATTAGGAAGACAGTCTTTTCAGAGCACGCTCTCTGATTGGAAAGGCCAATCTGCAAGTTGACTGCCAGACAAGAAAAACTGTCCAAGTGAAAAGTCAGTGTTCAAGCAAACAACTGAGCTCCTGGAAATTGCTTTAATAAACCTGTCAGTTCTTCAGGAAAATTAACTCACTTTTGCTGCAAAGAAACGTGTGCATGACAGTTTGAGTCAGAGGCAGAATATCCAGAATTTGTGTGATTCTTGTATGTCTCGCAACTAATTCTTAAAGTGGGTGTGCCTCGCTGTTTGGAGTAGCTCACAACTGTGAGTGCCAGTCTCGGGTCAGACTGTCAAAAAACAGGGCAGACACCCCAAACTGATAGTATATTTTGTAATTAGACTTTTACCAAGTCAGTAACAAATGTGAACTCCTGGATCACTATATTAGCTTTACCATGGAGTCACAGGCAGTCCCTTTAGGCTCTCCAGCCCATTTGCCACCCAGACAAACTGGACTTTGTGATGATGCCTCTTTATACCAAATATCACATTAGGTTACTCCCAAACCCAAGTCACTTACCCTAGGTCAGTGGATACTCTGTCTTACACCAAAGACAATGCTGGCAGCAAATTTATCTAGTGAACAAGGTCTATTAGCTAAGAAAAGAAATAAGTTATTGAGGTTAAAACAGGAAAATACATTAACAGGTGAGCCAAAGTTTGTAAATCCAAAATGTTAACAGAGTTGTAGTAATCTGCTAGATTTCCAAAAGTTCCTCAGGGTTATCCAAAGTAATTCTGGGGATCTCTGTCCACTTGTTTGGTATTCTACCTTGTTTAGAATCTAAAACAGTTCAGAGATGCAGGATCATTCCCTTAAACCAGTATTTCTTCTTCAAGAGATGTCCCTGTGGGTGCTCCACTCCAGGTATTGGTGCGCCCCTGCGCCTTCACTCAGAGATTTTGACAGCGGTACTCGTACTGGTCATGCATGCGCAGAGCCGGCCCCACACGCTGAGCATGCCTCAGTAGTATGCGTGCGCAACTGGTCGTCTCCAGTTCCTTCTCTACTGTCCCTGGCCTGAGATGGAGCTCAGCAGACTTGTCAGAATTTTCTCTCACCTTGTTTTAAAATAATGTCCTTGTTAGCTTAGCTTCCCAGTAGTAGTTTGATATGACTTCCCCTATTTCCTTCTCTCTAAAAACAAAAAAAACCCAAACAAAACCCTTTTCCTTTTTCCTGTCAGCGGCAGCCGCTTCCGACATGCTTGGCTCCCCAGGCTTTAAGCGCTACTCTACCTGCCGCAATGCCATTCTCATCTCCGATGGCCATTCCCAATGCATAAAATGCTTGCGGGGGAAAGCCCACATACTTCCCCCCCCCCCCCGCCAAAATGGGCCCACTCCAGCAAACTAAAATCCAGGGCACGTAAGGACAGGGAGCTGAGACTCAAACTGTTCCTTATGCAGAAGTCCTTAGGACCAGCCTCGGACCCGGCTCCAACTCGCTGCACACCACAGCCCCCGCCTCAAAAAAGGAGAGAGAATTTTCCAAGAAGCGGCAGCCTCTCTCCCCTGTAAGGGATGCTCCGAGAGCCAAAAGTTCGCTGGGCAGGTCTACAACCTCTTTCCTGGTGTTTCCCCAACTCAGCACTTTTGATGCGCCGGGCTCAACCCAGCTGCGGCGGTAGTGCGACACCCCAGTGCCGAGGGTTCAGGCTTCTAGCTGCCTGCCTCTCACGCGGCACCATTCGGCACCGCGAAAGATGCAGTGCTGACACACATTAGTCTGCTTGACCCTCCGCAGGCTGCTCTCACTATGGCAGCACCGTTACCCTCTGAACTTGCTGGCAGTGATTCAAGGCTCAGGACACTGGTGCAGACGAACCCTCATGCACAGCAAATGCTTCTCATGCAGCCCTAATCACAAAAAGGTTCTGCAGCACTGCAGTTTACCCAGTCAAGGGACCTGCAGGTGTCATCTATCCTGCAGTCAGCCCTACTTGACACCTCCTTCTCTCCGGGAACTCATGCAAGGTCTCAACAGCTTTCTCCTGCTAACTTCATACTTCTCCTGCCCCCTGGTTTGCAAACCCATTGGGTGCACCACCCATGCCCTTCCCACCACAGTGGCAGTATTGGGCTCCATGGGCACTTTATACTTGGTATCACACTCGATATGCCACCAGAGGCAGGGGCGAGACCTGCTTGGTACCGCCAGTAGATGAATCTGCCACTGAGTCACAACATCAGGCAGCCACTTCACACCTGCAGGAACAATCACAGTCTACCTCCTCCAACCCAATAGACCCAGTAGTTACACCAGACGAAGCAATACTTCATCCTCCACCGACGTCCTTGGATGACTTTCTTTCAAAATTTCAGGACAACTTTAAAAGAGCTGCCAGTGAGCTAAGGATTAACCTGGAAGAAATTCCTGAACAACAACACGAGCTAACCGACATCCTGCAACCATCTACTTCTTCCAGGATTGCATTACCTATAAACTCAGCCATTGTGGGACCTGCCAAAGCCATCGGGTAGGCTTGCAGATGGTGTTTGCCAACCTGCAAGAGAGCAGATCGGAAGTATTTTATCCCTTCCAAGGGTTTTGAATTCCTTTTCATTCATCCAGTGCCAAATTCACTGGTAGCAGAAGCAGTTAACCAAAAGAACAAGCACCAGTTTCCTTGCTCCATCCTATCTGACAAGGACAGTAAGCAATTAGATCTGCTCGGGTGTAAGGTGTATGCGTCTTCCACTTTACAATTCCGCATAGCTAATTATACAGCCGTTCTGGCAAAATATGACCAAAAAAACTATAGTAAACTGATGGAATTTATTGCTGACATTCCAGAGGGGGGGGGAAAGCAACAATTTACAGCCATAGTTTCTGAGGGACAAATCATCTCTCATACTGCTCTTCCAGCTGCCCTTGATGCAGCCAATACTGCAGCAAGATCCACTGCCACAGCAGTTGTGATGCACCAAGATTCATGGCTCTTGTCCTCTTCCTTTCCTCGGGAGGTCCAAAATACCATCGAGGATCTCCCCTCCAATGGCGACAAACTCTTTGCATGAAGGACTCAAGGGCAATGCTCCAGTCTCTAGGAATCCAACCAGAAGGCGACATATATTTTAAACTAACGGATTAGCTAAAATGTACACATTTAAGATATTCTTTGAGAATCACCTCGATAATCTTAGTGTTTATAAAAATGTCAGTTTTTTAGTAAGCTTATTTTTAGTTCTGATTTTCTGAAACTTAAAATGACTATAGTTTTTAGCCTGTGTAAACTCTAATTTCTGTGGGTGCTTTTTAAAAAAAAATACTATTCTCTTAAACTGTGATGAAACAATTTTGCAGTGCTTCTGTAGTACAAGTACAGGAGTATTTGCATTCATTTCTTTCTCCTTCATTTGGAGTTTGTGGTGTCTCTCTCTCTCTCTTTAAAACAAAAAATGTAAACAAACCATATATGTATTTGTTTAATTCAGGGCTCTTTGTTACAGTGTTCAGTCTAGAATAAAGAGTTTTTTGGTGCTTAAGTTTGTCACTTTGAACTAAGCAAAACTAGCATGATTGCTCTGAATTGTGAAGGTAAAACTGATTTGGTGTTCAAGTGTTATTCATTAAAGCATTTGTTCTCTAACAATTACCAGACTGTCTAGTTACAAAAAATATTACTGTCAGTAAACAGTGGCCAAAGTACTGCTAAGAACTATAAATGGTAAATAAAACACTAAGTAGCTCACTTCAAAAACAAAAGTACAAAGTAATTTAGGCCCCCATTGGTGGTTCGCTAATGTATCAGCAATTCCTATGAGGCCTGACACACCAAACACATTGACGTCAAACAGTGCTGTTTGAGAACAGGTCCCTGGCCTTCCACAATGCCCAGGCTCAAAAGGTAGAGAAATATGCTCCTCTGGCCAGAATCTTGAGAGCTAAGGGTTACCAGGTCCAGACACACACACGGATCGTCGGAGCTTTGGGCGCAGTGCGTGTGTCTTTACCTGGTAACCCTAAACTCTCAAGGTTTCGGCCAGAGGGGCATATTTCTCTACCTAACGATCGAGTGCTGAGAGAATGCAGAATTGGCCAACCCTACGCTCGGGGTGTCGGACACCATCAGGTGGTCAAGGCACATCATCAATACCAGGAGGGATGAGCTCGAGTGCCGATGAGAAGCGCAGTCAGGAAAGTAACTGAAATACTTTCCTCATGGATTGTATTTCAGTTACTTCATGTATAGTTCATGTATACCGAAGTATACATGAACAACCTACCTAATTCTCAATTACTGAGGGACAATCTCCACTCTGATATATTTTGCTTTCCACAAACAAATCTCCGTACAACTTTTCATGAGTGATGTACCCGATATTCAGATTCTAATATCTAAACTGTATTGTTAAATCTATTCACCTAAATTTGGGTTATTGCTGTTTATGTACTCTATGCATCATATGACTTTTTAAAACAAACTTTGTATTTGTGGATAATCTAAGCACTATACCTAGATGTACAGACACTCTATTCTCAACCTATGTATTAGCTAATTTTTTTAACATTAGCTTTATTTATAAAGAATGTTGTGTGGTATCAAATTAAAGCTTACATCCTGTTGGTCATTGTAAGCATTGTGAGGTATAGGTATTGGTGGTGTTCAAGAACTTATGTTTATATTTAAATTATGTAACCAGGCAGGGTTGATAAACAAGGGTCTCCCAGACAATGGAATGTTAATTTCCCTGTCTGCTTAGGTCTCTGATGTAAAATCAAGCATTGTAAATGCCAAAACCGATGGGAGCTGCAATCACATGTAAGTCAACAGAAAAAGCCTGGGGGCTGAGGGGAATATGAAATCAGCATGGGGAGACATTGGAAACTGAAACCATGGGGATGGAGGGGTTGTCTTATTTCTGGTCTTTAAAAAACAAAACAAACAAGCTTTCAGGAAATATAAGGAGACATAAAACTTTGTTATTCATCACTGAGGCAGCAAAAAGAACAGAGCTTTTTATATTCCTGAAAACTGGATCCTGGCTCTGCAATAGATGATGCTGTAAGGTTGCTTTAGGCGAGAAACTTGTCTGAGACCAATTTTAGCTTGTTAAAGTTTGGTTTAGTTTCTTAGTGTGGAATACTTCTATTTTTATTTTTAACCATATATTTTCCATTATCCTTACTCAGTATAATTTAAGTCAGGGGTTCTCAAACTGGGGGTCACAAGGTTATTACGGGGGGGGTCGTGAGCTGTCAGCCTCCACCTCAAACCCTGCTTTGCTTTCGATATTTATAATGGTGGTAAATTAAAAACACTTTTTAAAAAAATATATATATTATAAAGGAGGTCAGACTCAGAGGCTTGCTATGTGAAAGGGATCACCAGTACAAAAGTTTGAGAACCACTGACTGAGACAGGATCAGGCCAGATGAATACAGGAGAGTATTCCTTTTGAGTACCGGGATGTGAGCTAGTTCACCCACTGCTGAAAGCCCCTCCTCCAGCCTAGGGAGGGGCTACTAAACCCAGAACCCAACTGAGTCCAGGGGACAACAAAGACAACGACAGGAACAGGCGTGGGGGTCAAAGGGCCAAAACTAAGGAACCGGAAGGGGACACGGAGCAGAGAACCCCGGACAGCACCCACTGCTCCTCGAAAACATTGAGAGAGCCGGCGGACGTTGCCCAGAGGAACTCTGCCCGGATACGTGAACGGATGAAAACGAAAAACGGGCCCACAGTCGCAGCCCCCCCCCGCCAACCTCCTCTCCCTGGTGTTACGAATGGCCACCTTGGCCATGGCTAGGAGGAGGTTGACGAGGTGGTCCCGTGCCTTCCTGAGGCCTCGGATTGGGTGTGCGTAAATAAATAAGTGCGGGGAAAAGTGCAGCCAAAACCTCAATAAGAGGTTCTGGAGGAGCCGGAAAAGGTGCTACCACCTGGCGCACTGAAAGTTCGCGTGCGCCAGGGTCTCCCTCACACCACAGAAGGGACAGGCTTCAGGGACAGTGGTAAACCGCGCCAAGTACACACCCATGCTCACAGTTCCATGCAGGAGCCGCCACTGATATCTCCGGTGGGCCGCGGGACTAAAGGGGAATAGAAACTGGCCTGCTGGGATTCCCCACCCTCCGCTGCTGGTAAAAGGTCCTGCCACTTGGTGTCTGGGTGGGACACAAGGGTGGGGTAATGAAGTGTGTGCAGCACGAGCGTGTACAGATGGTCCCTTGGCGCGGTTTGGAAGACCGTGCTCCCTTGTGAGGGTGGTCCTTTCTGGTGTGACAGGGCCACAGCGGGAGATGGATCCATCGCCACGGGAGGTTTCACCTTCTGGGCGGGGCCCTTGCCCTTTTTCGTCCCCCAGCCCTTCCCAGCGGCTGAGGAAGCCGTCTCAGAAGTGGAAGCGGCAGAGGTCACAGCAGCAGCTACAGAGTCTGAGTCCCTATCCGTGCCCACCGCCACCAGTGCCTCAGTGGCAGTGCTGACAGGTAACCTGGCAGCAGCAGTCGAGGCTGCCATGGCAAGGGATGGTGTGTGTGGGGGGGGGGGGGGGGACTGAAAGGGACTGAAAGGTCCCACTCCCCGAACCACCCACCACAGGAAAGGAAGGAGTAGGACAGCCACTAGGGCAGGGAAAGGGAAACGGGGGAAAAAAGGGCGAGGGGAAGGGAAGGAGGAAAACTGCTACCACACCCCACCCTGTAGGCTGAAAGCAGGGTGGAGGGGCGCCCACAGAAAAGGACAGAGAAAGACAAAGGATACAAAAAACCTCCCCGCACAAGATGTGAGGGGGGGAAAGGCTCCCCCGGCTGCACTAAGGAAAGGAAGGGAAAACTAAGACGACATGGGGAGTGTGCATCAGTGATGGAGTCAATGAAAAAAGAGTGTGTGCGTCTCAAACGCCAACAGCGGAACGTGGGCACGCAGGCAATAAGGGCAGACCGGGAGGGAGGGCAAGAAGCAAGGGGGTGGAATGCAGGGGAGGGCCAAATCAGGTGTGCCTCAGGCATGGAACAAAGAACAGGGTGGGTTCAAAAACAACCAAACCAAAGAGGGGAAAATAGGGCTGGCAACCACGCCTGCACCACGGGACAAGGGCGAGACAAACAAGCTAATCAAGGAACAAAAAACAAAACAGGGCAAACCAGAGCAAACAGGGCGGTAGAAGGAGGGCAGGTGGGAAAGGGGGCAAGCAGCTGCAAGAACAGGGCAGTGGACGAGGCAGAGAAGGGGGCCCACCGGCCAAATGCAGCAGGGGAGGGAGGACAAAGCCCAGGGAAGGGAAGGCAAAGGAAACGAGCACCCATGGGTGTCTGAAAAACAAATACCTGTTTGCTGCCACTACTTTCTCTGGATGGTTAGAAGGGGAGAGCAAACTGCTGGGCCAGGGAACAGAGAGCAGAGTCAGAAGGCAGGTGGAAAAGTGGAGGAGGTGGTGGCGGCGGTGGCAGCAGGAGGGGAGTGGCTGGACCAGGAGGAGGGCTCCAGGCCGCTCCCCACAGCAAAGGCACCTACCACCACAGAAGCAAGGATGTTACAAACCCCCTCCACAAAACAGACCTCCTCTACTCTCTCCTCAGCTCCAGCAGCAGTAACAGCTCCCCAGCAGCGGCAAGGGCAGCAGCAACCCAGCCAAGGGAGGCCCTAAAAATGATGGAAAAAGTGGGGCCTTGCACCCCCCCTTTGAGGGTCACACCAGCAGAGTCCTCTCCACAGCAATAGCAGCAGCCGGGGGGGCAACTGGACAGCAGAATGGCTTCAAAAGAGTGTCAGGCAGGTATCTCAGCCTTCAGAACAAACAGGTCCCTTGTTCCTTGGGTAAGGTAATGGACAGTTCCAGAACAAGCAGGGACTTGCTGGAACCAATTAAGGCAGGCTAGCTAATCAGGGCACCTGAGTTTAAAAAGGACCTCACTTCAGTTTGTAGCATGCATGCGAGGAGCTGGGAGCAAGAGGCACTAGTAGCGGAGAGTGGGAAAGCGTATTACTGGAGGATTGAAGAGTACAAGCATTATCAGACACCAGGAGAAAGGTCCTGTGGTGAGGACAAAGAAGGTGTTTGGAGGAGGCCATGGGGAAGTAGCCCAGGGAGTAGTAGCTGTCGCGCAGCTGTTCCAGGAGGCACTCTAGACAGCTGCAGTCCACAGGGCCCTGGGCTGCAACCTGGAGTAGAGGGCGGGCCCGGGTTCCCCCTAAACCTCCCAACTCCTGATCAGACACAGGAGGAATTGACCTGGACTGTGGCTTCTACCAGAGGGGAAGGTCTCTGGGCTGTTCCCTGACCCACATGGTGAATCTTTGAGGCAAACAAATCCTCCAATAAGCGCAGGACCTACCAAGATAGAGGAGGAACTTTGTCACATGACTTAAACCTCATCTCTTTTAATAAACTTCTGTTTTATTGTAAGTAGATTAAGCAAAGTGTGAACTCGTTTGAGCCAACTAAGTTGGTGTGTACATTGTGACTGGAGGTAGTGAATTTGGTAATTTTTCTTGTGTGTCCAGTGACAAGGGTTGATAACTCCAGGGGAATGCTGGGAATTAGGGTGCACCAAGTGTTACCTGCAAGACAAAATAAAAGGGCCATCAGGGTCCTGAGAAGTGTGCCAGGGAGCTATCATCCAGTTTGGCAACAGCAAATCTCTTTCGCTGAGGCAGCGGGGTTACATGGTAACCTGCAGTTTTGGGCATGCTGAGAAAGTGTCACACCCTGACCCTATAAATACTTAAATGTGCTTAACTTTGAGCAGTCTCATTGATTTGGGAATACTTGCAGTACTAACGATAAGCACATAAGTGTCTGCAGGATTGGGGTCTTAGATATTATCCGTGTACATTCATTTTGTTGCAAAGTTAAAACACTATTTGTAGCCAACTTCTAGTATATGTATGAGATGTGTATTTTTACTTTGGCGTAAAATTCTCCATCTACCCCGATATAACACTGTCCTTGGGAGCCAAAAAATCTTACCGTGTTATAAGTGAAACCATGTTATCAAACTTGGTTTGATCCACTGGAGTGCGTGGCCCTGTCTCCCCTCCGCCCCCTTCGAGCACTGCTTTACCACGTTATATCCGAATTCGTGTTATATTGGGTCGCGTTATATCTGGGTAGATTTGTACTTCGGAAGGATGGAATGACTACTAAGGTATACTTGACGGGGAGGATTCATATCTTGTCACTTGTCAGTTTTACTTTTAGTTTATTTCAGCAGTTCTCAAACTTGATTGCACCGCGACCGCCTTATTACAACAAAAATTACTACACGACCCTGGGTGGGGGATGGAGCCAGAGCTGGAGTCCCGGTGCCCCTGGCTGAAGTCCACAGGCCTCGGCTTCAGCCTGGGCCCCAGCAAGTCTAACGCTGGCCCTGGGAATGCCATTAAAATGGGGTCGTGACCAACTTTGGGGTTCCAAGCCATAGTTTGAAAACTGCTGGTTTATTTGATTTCATATTTCATTAGCTTTATAATACAGCTCAATGTAAACATAATTAAACAGCTGTTCTTGGTGCTATTTACAGCTACAGTTGAATAGTATTTTCACTGACTTTGCTATACCCCTCTTATGATGGCATCATAATATGATTTATATCACATTTAAAGTATCTCTTATTGGTGGTACCATCCCATTACGTTTTTCCCCTAAGAGTCTTAAGATGTAGATATATCTGGGTTTTTATCTGAGACTTGAAACTGAAGAGGGGGTTGCATTTTTCATCTTGGGAGTGTGGTAAGAGAAGAAGGATGAGATTTTTAGTCTACTTAGTTGAAATGAGGCGGGAGCCTGTGATCCCAGATGCACCAGAGATATGAAGAGGTGATGGGATTTTAATTCCAATCTTTGCTCTGGGAGCTGCACATTTGTTTCCATTCTAATTTCTAGTTTTCAGTCACCCAACTTTATTAAACACTCACTCATCTTTTGGCAGATGCTTTTCATGTTTGATCTCTGCCTAAAGCTGATTTAAAAAGGGGGGGGAAGGGGGAGGGGTTAAAATACTACATTTTGCTTTAGGTAGTTTTTTAATTTGTCTTCATAATAATGGAAGAGACTTTTTTGATTTATACCAACAGTTGAATGGTTCTATCTGTAGATGTGCAGCAGCACAAATGTAGCTATTGGGGGGTGAACTCATCACTAGGCCGAATTAGAATGTTCTGCCTTGTACAGTGTTTACACTCAGTGAGTTTACACTCCACTTATGTGGAGTCCTGCCTTTATTGGTTCAAAATTGTATTCTCTTTCTGTGCATACCCTTACAGATGGCATTATATGTGCCTAATCATTAAACAATAAAGTTCCCCATAGTATTCTTACATGTATCTGAACAGACCCAATAAAACAGTGGCACTTCACTTAACAGAAACCAGTGTGCATGCATGGAATATGGCTTTTTAAAACTTTTTTTCATATCAAAACTGATTTCAATTGGACTATTGAAAGATATGTCCACAACCTAAGAACTCCCTTCCAAACTTCAAGTTTTACCTCCTCCTGAGTTGATAGGTATGTTGTTTTTATCACAATTAAAAAAGAATCACACTGTTATCAAACAGGTGAAACATTTTTGCTCAGACTTTCCAAAACCTGGTTCCTGGGCTAAGAACAAACATGTAAAATTTCAGCTTCCAAAGGAATCAAAAGCATTTGAAAATGACAGTTGTGTAGTCTTAACCATGTTGCTACATTCTCTGCCTATTTGCTGGTAAAAGGTAGCATGCTTTTTTCTAGTTGGTCTTTTACATTGCTTTTTGGAGCCTTAGGATCTTTCTTTGTACCACCTCCAGATTTCCTCCCCTTCACTTCACATCCCCTCACACTTGAGGGCAGTATAAATTCATTATTGAGGAAGTAGAGTATTCTGGTGTTTCCACAAGCGCTTCTTGGAGATATAGACTAAACTGATTATTTTACTTTTTTTTTTTTCATTTCTCCCTTCTCCCAACTTACACAGAGGGTGATTTAGTGACATAGATGTAGAACTCCTTATGAATGGAATAAGAAAGCCAACAATGTCTTTAAAATCTAGTGCAGACAGTTCTATAATTCAAATGATAGAAGTTGCTATCCTGAAAGGAAGTTATTAGCCTGACTCAGACAGAATTATAACTCTATTTTAAATGCAAGGTGTAACAAGATGCAAATGTCTAATCCTCATAACTGGCTTCAGAGGTGAAATAGAACCAGCAAACAAGGCTGGAGGAATTGCCCCCCCCCCCCCCCAAAAGTCAAGTCTGAGACCAAAGGCTTAAAATAGTAGTCCATATCCTGATGAGTAAACATAGGATGAAGCCCAGAAGTTTTCCTCAACACTTCTTTTTACTATTTGGTATTAATACAATTCTTTGAAAGACAGTGAAGTAACTCCATTTTTTTTTCACTCAAGTGGACCATACAGGAGCTAGATCATTACCATCAAAAGGAACATAAATGCTTCCAAGTGTATATTCAGACCAAATGTGGTAAGCTTTTGCAAAAGGACAGTTAAATGATGTAATACAGTATACTAAATGTGCAAATACTTCTTGTTTTCTCACTCTTGTGTCAGCCTGACAATACTGTATCCAATAATATATTTGTCAAGTGGCACTGTGCTTCATCTTAGTTCTCTTGATAGCATTTGATTCGAGCTCATTAGTCTTGAGCACTAGTGAACCATATTGGTGGTGGTCGTCTGCTAAATGTTTGCCATAATTCTAGATTTTCAATCCGATTCCTGCAAAATACTGTGTTCTAGAAAGTTCTATGTTTATAATACTGTAAAGTTAGTTAACTTGGCAAAGTGTTGAGATCTGACATGTAGAAAAAGCAAAAGACTATGCTGTAACTTTTTTTTTTAATAAACAGTCTTGTCTTACATTCATAGTCTTATGTGGAAGGCTGAGCACATATTAGGGAATAAGTTGTGTGTCCTTTCATATGTTCCCACCATCTGTTCCTTAAAGAAGTGTTTTTTCTTCACTAACACGCTGGAAAGGAAGAAATATAAAAAATAAGCCAGACCACCAAGTTTGTAAATTGGCGCTGCAGCCAGTCATTGCTGGGTTAATCTACCAGCAATGTCCAGGATAGTTCATTCCCCTTCTTCCCTGCAGGATAGGATTAGGGTTTTAGTTCATACTGAAGGTTATTCTAAGTGATGAATATGTTTGAAGATGGCTGTGACAAAGTAGGAATACTTTGTAATATATTTGAGGCCTGTTTGTGCCTCAGTTCCCCTTTCTGCTGCATTGTTAGTGGGTGGAAGGAGACTGCTCTCAGGGAAGGCTACGAGATAATAGTCCCCCTATATGTCTGGGGCTTGTCCCCATATCAGTGAAACATTTGAAAAGACAATGGCAAATCAAATTGCTCTGACATTGACCCCTAAGAAGCAATGACCCAGGGGGATTTGGATTTTCCCACCTGCCAGCAGAGAGGTGGAACAACATTCCTCTCCTGGAGAATAAAGGACTGGGAAGGTGTGAGGTTGGGGTATAAGTGTTGGCTGTGGGAAGGGCTCTCACCTGGAGTCTGACCAAGGAGATCAGCCAGACACAGAGACTTTGAACCAGCAGCCAAGAACTGATCCTTGTAGGACCCTCTAGAGTCTAGAACACACCTGTTTGATGCTTCCCCATTTACAATTACATTTTGAGACCTATCAGTTAGCCAGCTTTTCATCCATTTAATGTGTGCCATATTAATTCTGTTGTGTTATAGTTTTTTAATCAAAATGTCATGCAAATTAAAATGCTTTACAGAAGTCTAAGTATGTTGCATCAACACTATTACATTTATCAAACTTTGTAATCTCAAAAAATCAAGTTAGACAGGATCTATTTTCCATAAACCAATGTTTATTGGCATTAATTGTTACCTCCTTGAATTCTTTATTGATGTAGTCTTGTGTTCTCCACTCCATTGTCTTGCCTGGGATTGATAATCAGACTGACAGGCCTATAGTTACCCCGGTCATCCCATTTAGCTTTCTCTCATTCTTCTGAAACTTCCCTATTGTTCCAAGATTTATTGAAAATTCAACATTAATGGTCCAATGAACTCTTCAGCCACCATTAAAAAAAAAAAAAAAAACTAAAAAAAAAACCACCCCTCTTGGTTGCAGGTTATCCGTACCTACTGATTGAACATCCTCATGAATTACTGTTAGAATGGAAAGTGTCATTATCTGACTTTCCTCCAAATACAGAATATAAATATTTATTGAATACTTCTGCGTTTTCTGCATTATTATTGATTTGATTCTCCTGTTTCTATCTAATAATGGACCAAAGACAGCAGTTAAGATTCTTTTTGTTCTTAATATACTTGTTGTTGTCCTTAACTCTGCTGGCCATAGATTTGTGTGCTTCCCTTATCAGTTTTATGCAATTCCTAGCTTCTGTTTTGTATTCATTACTATCAAATTCTTTTGTTTCATTTGTTTATTACACCTCTACCTCAATATAATGCGACCCAATATAACACGGTAAAGCAGTGCTCCGGTGGGGTTGGGCTGCGCACTCTGGTGGATCAGTGCAAGTTCGATATAATGCGGTAAGATTTTTTGGCTCCCGAGGACAGCGTTATATCGAGGTAGAGGTGTGTGTGTGTGTGGGTGTGTGTATATATATATATATATATATATATATATATATATAGATATATATATATATAGATATATAAACTATTTTTACAGCTGACTTTGCGTCCTCTCTAAGCCAGTTTTTGGGGTGTGTGTGTTGTGTTGTCTCCCCCGGTCCTCTGAGGTTTTCTTCTGGTCAGAATCAGTAGCATCTCTTCCCTGACTTCCCCCTCTCTTATTCAGCTCCTGGGCAGAAGAGAAGCAGCATGGGGAGGGGTGAAGGGGCAAAGAGAGAGTTGTTAGTAGTGTTGGGGGACAGGACCCAGCCACTCTCTCTCCCGCTCTCTGTTAAAGCCTAGTAGTACATAAAGGCAGGGCTCACCAAGCAGGGCAGGGTCTGTGTGCTTAGCCTTGAGGCTCTCCCGCAGTTCTCTGCTCATGTGTCCAAGCCTGAAAACCACAGTAATGGAGGAGCTTCTTGCATTATCAAGGACTCCTCCACCAGTCCCCAGAATCCTGTGAATCTCAATCAGTTTGTAAGAGTTGGCAATACTGGAGATCGATCTTGTCTTCCTATGTGACCTGTACAGGGCATATCACATTGGCACTATATAAGCAATACTCCACTTAGCTTGCACGTGCTTTACATTATATCTGAGGAGATATCTGAGCCATTAGCAATGATCTCTGAAAAGTCATGGAAGATGGGAGAGATTCCAGGGGACTGGAAAGGGGGTGAATATAGTGCCCATCTATAAAAAAGGAAATAAGGATAACCCAGGGAATTACAAATCAGTGAGCTATTATAAGGTGGGTGCATAACTGGTTGGAAAACCATTCCCAGAGAATAGTTATCAGTGGTTCACAATCAAGCTGGAAGAACATCAAGTGGGGTCCCACAGGGATCAGTTCTGGGTTCAGTTCTGTTCAATAGCTTCATTAATGATTTAGATAACGGCATAGAGAGTACACTTAAAGTACGTGGACGATACCAAGCTGGAAGAAAATGTAAGTGCTTGGGAGGATAGGATCAAAATGATCTGGACAAACTGAAGAAATGGTAAATAGGATGAAATTCAATAAGGACAAATGCAAAGTGCTCAACTTAGGAAGGAACAATCAGTTGCACACATACAAAATGGAAAATGACTGCCTAGGAAGGAGTACTGCAGAAAGGGACCTGGGAGTCATAGGGTATCACAAGCTAAATAAATTCAACAGTATAACACTGTTGTAAAAAAAGCAACCATTATTCTGGGCTGTACTAGCAGGAGTGGTGTAAACAAGACACAAGAAGTAATTTTTCCCCTGTACTCTGCACTGATTAGCCCTCATCTGCAGTATTGTGTCCAGTTCTGGGTGCCACATTTTAAGAAAGATACGGACAAATTGGAGAAAGTCCAGAGAAGAGCAACAAAAATGATTAAAGGTCTAGAAAACATGACCTACAAGGGAAGATTTGGGGGGGAGAATGGGTTTGTTTAGTCTGGAGAAGAGAAGACTCAGGAGGGAACGTAACAGTTTTCAAGTACACCTCTACCCCGATATAACACGACCCGATATAACATGAATTTTAATATAATGTGGTAAAGCAGCACTCCGGGGGGGCAGGACTGTGCACTCCGGTGGATCAAAGCAAATTCGATATAACGCAGTTTCACCTATAACACGGTAAGATTTTTTTGGCTCCCGAGGACAGCGTTATATCAAGGTAGAGGTGTATATAAAAGGTTGTTGCAAGGAGGAGGGAGAAAAATTGTTCTCTTTAACTTCTGAGGATAGGACAAGAAGCAATGGGCTTAAATTGCAGCAAGGGCGATTTAGGTTGGACATGAGGAAAAACTTCCAAACTGTCAGGGAGGTTAAGCACTGGAATAAATTGCTCAGGGAGATTGTGGAATCTCCGTCATTGCAGATTTTTAATAGCTGTTTAGATAAACACCTGTCATAGATGGTATAGATAATACTTATGTGATGGGTTGGGTCACAGAAACCCCTTTGCGACTGCCACCTGATATGCTGGGACTACCTCTGAACCTGTTTTCCCTGTCAGCTTGGGACTTCAATACCTTGCCTTGTTTGAGCCAGACATGCTTGCCTGCTGCAAAAACAGATCCAGGACTGAACCACATCCCCCACAAGCTGTAGGCTTAACTGAAAACAGCTTAAGAAGTGCCCTTGTCTCCAGGACCCAGATACCCAGCTACCAATGGGGTCCAAACCCCAAATAAATCTGTTTTACTCTGTGTAAAGCTTATACAGGGTAAACACACAAATTGTTCAGCCTCTATAACATACTGATAGAGATATGTACAGCTGTTTGCTCCCTCAAGTATTAATACTTGCTCTGGGTTAATTAAAAAGTAAAAAGTGATTTTATTAAATATAAAAAGTAGGATTTAAGTGGTTCCAAGTAATAATAGACAGAACAAAGTAAATTACCAAGCAAAATAAAACAAAAATACGCCAGTCTAAGCTTAATACAGAAAGAAACTAAATGCAGGTAAATCTCACCCTCAGAGATGTTCCAATAAGCTTCTTTGACAGACTAGACTCCTTCCTAGCCTGGGTCCAGCAATCACTCACACCCCCGTAGTTACTGTCCTTTGTTCCAGTTTCTTTCAGGCATCTCTTTGGAGTGGAGAGGCTATCTCTTGAGCCAGCTGAAGACAAAATGGAGGGGTTTCCAGGGGCTTATATAGTCTCTCTCTCTTGTGGGTGGAAACCCCTCTCTTCCCCTGTGCAGAAGGCGGGGAGGGATAGCTCAGTAGTTTGAGCATTGGCCTGCTAAACCCAGGGTTGTGAGTTTAATCCATGAGGGGGCCACTTAGGGATCTGGGGCAAAAATTGGTCCTGCAAGTGAAGGCAGGGGGCTGGACTCAATGACCTTTCAAGGTCCCTTCCAGTTCTAGGAGATTGGTATATCTCCAATTATTATTATTTATTTTAATCACAGCTACAAGATGGAGTTTTGGAATCACATGGGCAAGTCACATGTCCATGCATGACTCGGTTCTTTACAGGCCGACGCCATTGCCCACATGCTAACCTGAACATTCTCAGGAAAGCTTAGATGTGGATTGGCATCTATCAAGGCCCATTGTTAGCCAAGTACTCCCAATTACTTGAATAACCCCTTCATGCTATGTTGACCAAATCTGCCTCAGCTGCTTTCTACAGCAAATGCTTTAAATACAAGCATAAAGCCAACTCTCATAACATCAGATATAAAAATGATACATACATACGAATAGGATGAATACATGCAGTAGAACATAACTTTATGCCATGTAACGTATCTTTGCAATCAAGCATGAAGCATATTCCAGTTATGTCATATTTACACTCATAAGCCTATTTCTATAAAGCATTATGGGGTGCAGCATTGCATCTTAGCCCTACCATGAGTGAAGGGGACTGGACAAGATGACCTCTCGAGGTCCATTCTAGTTCTATGACTCTGATTGTGCAGTGTTGCTAGTTCATCAAAGAACTTTGAAGTAATTGATATATGCTGTTGCACAATATTTTAGGAAGAGAAAATAGTGGTAGGGCAGGAGTCAGTGGGAGGAAATGAGACAAACCACTTCTAACAATCTTAAATTACGAATGTCTCTGGGAAGACACTGTTTAGTGCCACTGTTACTTAGTAGAAAATACATACATGACTAAGTAGTAGCTGCTTAGATTTAAGATGTAGCTGAAAAGGCTGAAAGCATACAAATGCGGTAATAGAATTTTGTTTTCTTCTAGATGTTTAAAAACTTTAATTTTAACACCTAAGAGTATCTTTATCAGTATACCACTACAGACTCCAGTATTAATTTAATTATTAAATTAATGTCTTGCTAGAGAGACACAAATTTAACTACTTATGGTTGATATTCATACATTCTGGTAACACCCAAAAGTCCCAATTAAGGCCCCATTTTACTGGGTGCTATGCAAAGGTAAAATGAGTTATTGCCCTCAAATTCATTTTTTTTCTTTTTATGAAGTATTACTAGTTTTAGCCCTTGCTTTAAATTGTTCAGTACAGAATCTTATCTGTTTAATATGAAATTTTAAAGATTGTTTAAATTTACTTCCCCTTTTCCAGTAAAAGTTAATTTGAGGTTTTAAAAAATGACTGACACTTAGATTAGTTGGCAATAATCTAAGGGAAGGGAAGGAAAGGGAGGGATAGTTTAGTGGTTTGACCATTGGCCTGCTAAACCTAGGGTTGAGAGTTCAGTCCTTGAGAGGGCCATTTAGGGAACTGGGGTAAAAATCTGTCTGAGGATTGGTCCTGCTTTGAGCAGAGGGTTGAACTAAATGACCACCTGAGGTCCCTTCCAACCCTAATCTTCTATGAATAGGTGTTTTAAGTGCTACCAGTGTTTGCATAAGCTTTACTTTATTACAAATGCAAGGCTATAGCAAAATAATTAAAGAGGAACTGTCAACGTGGAAGTTAGGCTACTTCAAAGTGAGTTAACAGATTTAGGTATTATCTCCATGTCTATCTTTTTAAAAAGCCTTTTCTCTTCCCTTTTGGTCTGAGAGACCCAAAGAGGGGAAATTGATTAAGACCCTCATCCTGCAAAGACTTCTATATGTGCTTAACTTTAAACACATGAGCTATCAGACGACTGCTTCAGACTTTTTCTCTACATAGTGACAAGCCATCCTGTAGGTGCTCTCTCCCACCTCTTACAGCACATCAAAATGGCAGGGAAGCTCTGGCTTCAGGCATCTGGACTGGGAGTTAGTGAGCTCTGTTGATTTCCAGTATGACCTCAGACAAGTGAGATTCCCAACTTGTCAGTTTTCCCCAACTGTAAAATGAATATAATGCTTACTCACCTTTACAAAATGCTTTGATATCTACAATTGAAAGTGCTGTAAATGCTAAGTTATAGGGTTTTTTTCTGCTTAAGATCCAGTGCCTCCA
This sequence comes from Mauremys mutica, assembly GCF_020497125.1. Lineage (NCBI taxonomy): Eukaryota > Metazoa > Chordata > Testudines > Geoemydidae > Mauremys > Mauremys mutica. The sequence goes on along the minus strand of NC_059074.1, from coordinate 83,789,692 downwards.
ATTACTTTACACACAGTTGTACTATGTGTAAAAACCCAGAGTAGACAAAACTTGACTTTAACAATCCATGGATCCTTTGAATGTATGTTTGTAAATTCTATTCGGGGCACCAACAGTTATTTTTTTTTATTTTTTTTTTAATTTTTTTTTATTAAATGAAAACTTGCATGCAAAAACTATTTCTTTTTTTAATAGAGTCCCTGTGGGTTCTCCACTTTAGGTGTCAGTGCGTTTCTGCGCCGCAGATCAGAGATTTTTGGTAGCAGTGCTTGGTCAGGGCACGCGCCTCATGTAGCATGCGCAAGACCTGACCCTTCAGTTCCTTCTCACTGTTCTCGGTTGCAGACGGAGCTCAGTGGCAGTGCTGCCTTTTCTTTTTCTTTCTATAGAATTGGATTAGTTGTAGTTGGATTAAATTGTGTTTAATTTAGCTAGTTGTTCTTAATTTTTTTTTTTTTAAGAGATTTTTTTTCCCCACTCTTTCCCCGTTGGGAAACTTTAAACCTGGGTGAGCCAGGCATTTCGTCTGTTTAATGATGTGACTCTTGCTGTGAGGTGATGTCTGTGTCAGATGGCCACTCATTATGTGTCTGTTTGGGGGAGACCCACGTCCCTCAGAAATGTGCCCATAAGTAATCTTAAAGCTAGGACAAGGCATGACAGAGATCTCCTCCTCAAGATTTTAATGGAGAAGTCCCTTCAGACTACCCCTCGGAGACCAAAATCGGTATCAGCAGATGGTTCCCCAAACACAACCTCTGCTAATGGGAGTGGCTCAGTCTTCCAAACTGTCCAGAAAGCGAGCTGCAACCTCCCCAAATAGGGACACTCAACGAGAAATAAGAGGTCCCCAATGAGGTCGCTCTCCTTGGTGCCGAGCTTGAGTAGAGTGAGCACTTTTGAGGCTCTGGGCACCTCGGCACCATCCCTCTATGGACCTCTGCTGAGCTCCGCCGCTCTGGATCAGTCAAGACACTCCTCCTCCTTGGTTCCAACCCCCCTGGTGCGGGAGTCGGCAGAGAGATCATTACAACATAAAATTCCACCCCACTGGCACTGACTCAGTCATCAGCACCGACAGACCAAGAACAGCACTGACCATCTCAACAAAAGCACCAACTGCATCTATACCTGCGGCACTGCCGCCACAGAAACAAGCAGTGCCGCAGCAGTATCTACAGCACAAGGATAAAGCAATCACCTTGGTGCTGCAATTACCTTTGCTTGGTACCGAGGGTCTAGGCTAAATAATTGAGCAATTATCCACTTCTTCTGCTCCCCAGGCCATCTCCAGTGATGAAGAGGAGGAAGTATGTAGAAGCCATTTCTTCTCCCACCACTCTTCACCCACGGGATGAAGATCTCCATGGGAAGCTGCTAGGACCAAATCTCGCCAACCTTGTGAGATGGAGCAATGGTACAGACAACCCTGGATGTGTCCACCAATGCACTAGGCCCTTGACCCCACCCCAAAGGGAAATTCGTTCTACACCTTCTCCAAATAGAGAGATGACCGAAACATGGGGACGTGGAAGAGGAGGAGGAAGAAGGTTCAGACCATGCAGACACTTCTCCAGCCCATAACTCCTGGTCCTCCAGCTATACACCATTTGCCATGCTGTCCTGTATGTGAGAGTAGGAAGATTCTAGGTAGCTTTGACTTAGTGTTGTGAGTAAGACTCGAGTAGTACCACTTCTTTAAAAGTGAGGTATCCCTGCAGAACCCCACTTTCCAAAAGCTGGAAAATCATGGCACTCCAGCTCATTGCTGTAATTTTGGATTCACTTCTATGGGAAAAGTCCCCTTTAGCCACTTTTAGATGATTCAAAGTTTTGTTTAGATTTGGAAAGACAAACTTGAATCTAAGCCATATTTATAGCTGTACATGTTTTTCTTTTCTGAAATTCAGATGTACTTAATATAGGATGTTTTTGCCATCACTGTTGCTGTTCATATTTGTTTCATCTGCTTTTCTATTCTGAAGATTTACCACACAGCCTGATCTTTCCCCTAAGCAGCCATCCATCACTGGGATTGTAGACAAAAACAGAAAAAACAAGCCTCTCTCCTTAGCTGGGGTCGGACATGGAGAAATGTCAGCATTGTGTTACAGCTTTGTGATTGGTTGAGCAGGAACATCACTGGACTCCATTTATTTCCTAAAAATAAACAAGGTGTTTTTAGTATTTCATGTAGAAATCTTTAATGGTGCTTTTAGTATCCAAATAAACTGAGCAAAGATACTTAACCTCTTTGGAAGCTCTCTTGGGAGTTTAATTAAAGGGTGAAACAAATTTGTGATTTCCCCCCCCTCCCCCCCTTGAGAGCAGTGAATCCTATGTGGGTTGTTGTCTAGATATGTTTTTTGTAGGTGGATGGTATGATAGAGAATCCTGTTTTCTCAGATTTTATACTTAAGATGGAAGTTATTTTTCAAACTTTATAATGTATTGACATAACCCACTTTAAGTATCAGACTGTTTATCTTTAAAGCTATTTTTCTGATGAGATCTCTATTAAAAATGATCAACATGGTAGTTTAGATGCAGTATGGCCTTTCTCTTTGTTTGTTTGTGATTGTGCACTAGTGAGGTAAGACATGTGAACCAAAGGCATTACTTCCTCTAGTAACATAACCTCAGTGCATGCTTTAAGTTTTCTTGGATATTTACTTTTATAATTGGGGATTTAAAAAAATACAACTCATCTAACAACATTGTGTGCATTGTATGATTTTATAGAAGCATTATTTAAGCAGGTATTTGCATGGCTGGTTTGAGGGTTCTGTGTTGACACTAGAGACCTTAGCACAGCACAGCTGTACCACTCTATGCCAATGGAAGAGAGGTCTCCTGTCAGCATAATTAAACCACCCCAATGAGTAGCAGTAGCTGTGGTGGCAGGAGAGATGCTCTCCTGTCAACATAGCGCTGTCCACACCGGTGCTTCTGTCAGTGTAACGTATGTTGGTCAGGTTTTTTTTTTCACACCCCTTGATATAACGTCCATACTGGGTCTTCTAGCTCAGTATCCTGTCTTGCAGCAGTGGCCAATGCCAGGTGCCCCAGAGGGAATGAACAGAACCTGTAATCATCAAGTGCTCCATCCTCTGTTACCCATTCCCAGCTTCTGGCAAACAGAGGCTAGGGACACCATCTCTGCTCATCCTGGTTAATAGCCATTAATGGACCTATCCTCCATGAACTTATCTAGTTCTTTTTTGAACCCTATTATAGTCTTGACCTTCACAACATCCTCTGGCAAGGAGTTCCACAGGTAGACTGTACTTTGTGCGGAAAAAATACTTCGTTTTGTTTCTTTTAAACCTGGTGCCTATTAATTTCATTTGGTGGCCCCTACTTCTGATGTTATGAGAGAGTAAATAACACTTCCTTATTTACTTTCTCCATACCAATCATGATTTTATAGACCTCTATCATATCCCCCCCTTAGTCGTTTCTTTTCCAAGCTGAAAAGTCTCAGTCTTATTAATCTCTCCTCATACGGAAGCCATTCCATACCCATAATCATTTTTGTTGCCCTTTTCTGAACCTTTTCCAATTACCGGCCTGTAATTGCCGGGGTCACCTTTGGAGCCCTTTTAAAAAATTGACGTCACATTCGCTATCCTCCAGTCATTTGGTACTGAAGCAGCTTCCTGCTTTTATGTACTTAAAATTTTTTTGCTATTACTCTTTGAGTCTTTGGCTAGTTGTACTTCAAATTCTTTTTTTGGCCTTCCTACTTATATTTTTACACTTCATTTGCCAGAGTTCATGCTCCTTTCTATTTTCCTCACTAGGATTAACTTCCACTTTTTAAAAGATGCCTTTTTGCCTCTCACTGCTTCTTTTACTTTGTTTAGCCACGGTGGCTGTCTTTTGGTTCTCTTACTATGTGTTTTTTTTTAATTTGGGGTATACATTGTAAGTTGAGCCTCTATTATGGTGTCTTTAAAGTTTCCATGCAGCTTGTAGGGATTTTACTTTTGGTGCTGTACCTGTTAATTTCTGTTTAACTAACCTCATTTTTATTTTGTGTAGTTCCCCTGGACTTCAATCTCTTACCTAGCAGCCTAAATTTGGCCTCCAGGACCTCTCTACTCTCCTTCCCTATGTCATTGGTACCTGCATGTACCATGACCACTGGCTCCTCCCTAGCACTGCACATAAGTCTATCTAGATGTCTTGAGAGATCTGCAACCTTCACACCAGGCAGGCAAGTCACCATGCGGTTCTCCCGGTTATCACAAACATAGCGGTCTATGTTTCTAATGATTGAATTGCCCATTACTAATACCTGTCTCCTCCAAATAACTGTTTTACCAACAAAAATGCTAGTGTAGAAATAATCAGTAACCTACTTGCCCTCCAAAAATGCCTTTCCCATCCAAGGGAGGAAAATAGTATGAAAAAAAAAGACCTTTTTTGTAGTAGAAATGACACAGACACACACAGCCAGAAGGCTCATGAAATCTTGCTAGGTTTTTATTTGTTTTTTGTATTTTTTTTAACAAGAACTTTCATCCTTTTAATTTGGCAACTAGCAGCTGGAAAGCACTGTGCAAAAGAACAGCAGCCACAGGGATTATCCTGCTGGAGAAGGGACAAAGATAAACAAGGGCAAAAGGGGAGGATATGAGAGAGAGAAGCACAGGATCAGAGGGAGAGCAGAGACCAAATGGAGGCTGACTAAATACCAGAATGGACTCTCTAAAAAAGTAAAATATTAGTTGGATTAGGATTTAAACAGATTGCAGTTCGTTCTTGAATATTTACATCTTAATTACTTAGGAAGTAAATGGTTCTTCTTTAAAATGTGAATTTAAAAAGTTGTGTTTTGGATAAACATCCATATTTTTCCTAAATCAACTGAAGTAGTAAGTCAGTTGTTTAGATATGGAAGCAATTGACATTTTTTATGGGGATCAGTTATACTATTACTGTTTGTTTATCTTCTAGTCTGAAGGTAAAGAACCTCCTGTTCTAAAAATCTCATGTATTTTCTTGCAAAAACAATTAACCCCCCCCTTACTTAAATTTGAGACTCCTTGCTTTTGTAACTGAGGTGATGAAGAAATAATACTCTTAGGAGGGTAGAGGAATGATCCAGCCAAAAATATATGAAGACTTCTGATCTTGCAAGCCCTGTAAAGTTCCCTTAATCAGCAAAATGATTGGCTTGCCACAGAAGCCCCAAAAGAAAAGAACTCTAATCCTGTATCTGCAAGTTGTGGAATAGGTATGAAGGAGCAGCCAAGCGTTAATGCAATTGAATATTATAGTATTAATTCTTGGGGTTGTTTTTTTGTTCCTTCCCATAGCTATACACCAAATGGAAGTTACACTTTTTATTTGTGGGAGGAGGGAGAGGGGCAGGGAGGAGAGGACAAGAATGCATGTTAATATATGATGAGGATGGAAGGATTGTGTGACTGGGATATGCAACCAATCTTTTTCCCTGATAACTGATGGTCATGAAGGAAGGGGTAATTCTCTGAATTGCGCATGATTCTTTCCCTTCTCTTTTTGCTGAAAGCTCTGTTTGGATGGGCATAGAGAGCCCTTCATATCAATATCCCTTAGGGCCCCAGTTTATTAACATTCGGCTGGCATAGACCAAGAGCTATAAAGGCTAATTTATGGGATGAGACCTTGAATAGATTTCAAGTTATCCTTTAACTTCAGAAAGTGAGTTTGAAATTAGAGGAAGGTATAGTACCTACTTGTGACTCCCCTGCCAACTTTTGTGGATTTAGAATCACATTTTCTTAAACTAATTTTTCCCTATTGCTGTGTGAAAAACCTACACAAAGTGAAACTGACTATACACAGTGCATTGGATAGTACTTTAAGTAAAACTGAAATGATAGGTAAAAATAGTTTCCCTCCAATCCTTTAGTTGGAGTAATAGCTGTTAGTTGAAAGAATAGTAGGGTTTAAACTGATGCAAAATACAATATCAATTTCTTTTCAGTAAGCTGCACTAGTGCTAAAAGTGAACCTAGTGCTAAAAGTGAATTTCCAGGTTCACGGTTTACTGTGTGGATGACGTTTGCAGGGCCGGCTCCAGGGTTTTTGCTGCCCCAAGCAGCAGCCAAAAAAAAAGGCGCAATCTGCGGGAGCTCTACTGCCACCGCTTCAGTCTTTGGTGGCAATTTGGCGGCAGGTCCTTCGCTCCGAGAAGGAGTGAGGGACCCACCGCCGAAGAGGCGGACGTGCCACCCCTTCCCTGTGGCCACCCCAAGCACCTGCTTGCTGGGTTGGTGCCTGGAGCCGGTCCTGGACGTTTGCCTTCCCTTTCACCCAGGTCAACGGTTCCGCACTGCCTGTGGGAATGTAGAGGAACCAGCCAGTGCCCTTGGGCAGGGGGGCCTTTAGTAAGGATGGTGTCATAAACAGATAGTTAAGGGTTAAGGTCTGTTTTACCTGTAAAGGGTTAACATGTAGTACCTGGTGACCACCTGACCAGAGGACCAATCAAAGATAAGATTTTTTCAAATCTCTGTGGAGGGAAGCCTTTGTCTGAGAGAGAACTGTTTTTGGATCTAACAGAGGACAGTCATGTCTCCAAGTTCTCCTGGAGTAGTTTCTACTAATTAATAGTGAGTATTAATTAGAAAGGCGAATTAGTCTTATGATTTGATTTCTATATTTGCAATTGTGTGTTTGCTAAAGGAAATGCTTTATTCCTGTTTGCTGATATTGCTTTTACTGAGAAAAGGGGGAGAGGGGATTCTCTCCAGAGATTGATAAGGTTATACCCTATGAGTGTCCAGCTTGGGCTCATAGAAATTCTGTAGTTTCTTTTTATTCTTTAATAAATTCTTTTCTATTAAGGACTTGTTGGTCTTTCCTTGGGTGGATTCTCAGGGAAAGGGGAGGGGGAGGTATCCCTCTGTAGTTGGATCCCGGTATCTCTCCTAGGAAAAGGGAGGCGGGGAGGAAGCAGGGGGAATGGTTTGTTTCTCCTGGGTGTGAGAACTCCATGGATTTGGGGCTCTTGGAATCCCCTAGGATTTTGGGGAAGGACTGTGTCTCAATTCACATTTCTTAATTGAGTGGTGGCAGCGAGAAGGAACCCCACCCTAAGGGTTAGGGTGGTGGCAGAATACATGCGGGTCCCCATCTTTGAACCCACAAGCTCAAAGTGGGGGTGAGATCCCATGACCTGGTGGCAGCTTACTAGATCTAAACTAGGATTTTAGTTTAGAGGGAAACCAAGTCAGGTCCCCACATTGGAGCCGAACAGCTCCAAGTGGGGGTGAGACCTTTGACATGGTGACATGCGGGTCCTCACTTTGAAACCGCCCAGTTTCAAGTGAGGGTAGACCCATGACAGATGGTGTTTTACTTTTTAATCGCCACTAAAGATGATCATTGGAAGTTACCAATGTATCACTACAACATTGAGCCCAGCCATAGGGAATGAGTACAGATTGCTGTTGCTGCTGCCTTGTTGATGGAATGGGTTCTTCCTTCATTTCCACTCCTTTCCTTTCCCTTCCAGGAGAGGGTTGAGGGGGGAATTAATCCCCTGCAATAAGGAGATGGTGGCAGCCAACTTTAGTTATACCCTACTACTACATATTTTTCCTCTTATGGAGTACCAAAGGACCCAAGTACTCCTGGTGATGCCAGGAACAATATCAAAAGGGCAATATATGCTTATGGGCATGGTTCAGTACTGAAGCAGTATTTGAACATTTATCTTCAGTTTGAAAAAATCTTAGGTTTCATAATTCATGCTATAGTACTTATTCAGCTTGCATTAAAATTTGAGTAAAAATCTTGGAAAGGTTTCCATGTTGGTGTCTTCTGGTATCATGTTAAAAAAAAATCAATTTGTGCGCATCTTTTTCTTTAATTTTATTTGTAGGTTGACAGAAATGTTCTCTCTTAAGTCTGGAAAACTTCTTCTGTTTGGGGACTGGTGATTGCTGGCAGGCAAGAGTTCCAATTTCTGCACACAAGGTAGTGTCTCCAGATTATATTTTAGGAATACATTAGTTCTCAATTCAGTGGCTATCTTTTTTTTTTATAGTCTAAGGTGAAGTAGTGTATTTTTGACTTGCTGCTTTAGCACCCAGGAAAAAATGATAGTGAATGCATTGAAATGCTTTTCAAACCCGAACTATTAAGTCCAAATTCTTCCACCTATGTGGTAAAACTTGTAGAGTCATAGTAAAAATACACTGGGTTTTTGTTTTCATAGAAAAGTGCAGTAGTCTTAAATGTTTAAATATTATGCTTTTGTACTTGCCACAGCAACTGCTGTGCTGACAAGAGACACACAATATATGAAAGGTGGGGCAACTAAATCTTGGCTTGAAAACTACTTTCCTTTAGTCTGTTTTAGCATATGAAACAGTGCTTGTTTAAACAGCATTATCTCAGAAAAGATCATACTTCACATCTCTGTCTCTGTGCAAACCGTTGTTTACCATAATGCCTACAGTAGATTGTGAAATGTTGCTCTTGCATCTAATTTATGCAAACATCAAAAAGGAAGCACTGGACTTCTATAGCATCAGGTGATCAAAAATTCAGATAGAAACAGTATAAGACACAAGTGCAAGTTCATATTAATTTAAATTATTTGCTTTTGGTAACATTTTAGTGCTGGACACAGTTGTTTAAGAAATACACCCATCAAGAGCTGAAAGACCTGGTTTCTGGTTTCTGCTCTAACACTGGTTGCCTGGCCATCCTTCATTATGTCAGTACTCTTGATGTCTCCACTTCCCTATTTATAAAATGGGTGCAAAGGTGTAGTTCACAGGGATGCTGAGCTGTTCTGCGATCCCAGGATGGAAAAATCTACCTTAGTGACTACTTATGGGCGGGGGGGATGAGAGAGAGGAAATGAACCATGAACAACAGATGTCAGTCGTATCGCTGAAGGCACTCAGACATGATGGTGATGAGTACAGTATAACAACCTATATAGAATAGAATTTGAAAGTCTATATTAAAAAAAAGCTTGAAAGATGCTTGCTTCATCACCCTAATGTAAGTATCCAGTGGTTAGCTCTCAAGGTTGAGCTGCTATGAATTTTGTGGTTCCACTTCATGCATTCTATTCAAATTTTTTAAAGTGAATTTTAATGTTCAGTGGATCATTATGTGGGATGAAGCAGATATCTATGGCACTAAACTTTCTTTATGCCTTAGGTATGTCTGTAAAAGAAGTGGCTTGTGGGCGCTGCCCCCCCGTAGCTCTCATTGGCCATAGTTCCGGGCCAATGGGAGCTGGAGAGTCGGTAGGCAGCACACGGAGACCTCTGTGTCCCCCGGGGCCACAGGTGTGTGCCGGCTGCTTCTGGGAGCGGCGTGGGGCCAGGGCAAGCAGGGAGCCTGCCTTAGCCCTGCTGCGCCGCCGGACTATTAGTGCCTAAAATCTCCCGGTTTAGCTTTGGTAGCCTCCAGGAGATAGAACCAGGAGACTCCGGGCGAAAGCTGGAGGGTTGGCAACCCTACAAGAGACTGGAACAGTATATAATTGCTAACTGGTATAATTGAGAAAAAAAATGGCAGTTTGAGGCCTGGTTTATACTACAAAGTTAGGTCAACATAAGCCGCCTTGGTGTTGACTTACTTGTCTCCCACTGATTGTAAACTCTCCATTAGGCAGACATAGGAACACCACCTCCCTGAGCAGCGTGGATTGATGTACTGAGATTGATGCAGTGCAGATGTAGACACTGCGTTACCGATGTCCATCCTAACAGTCCTCCAGCATCTGTCCTATAGTGCCCAATGCTGACAACTCTGGTCACAGTGGTGAACTCCACTGCCTAAGGGTCTCAGACTAGAATTGCCTGCCTTTAAACCTTGCAAATTTTTGAAACACCTTTTCCTGATTTCAATGAGCCCACCGAATAGCTCTGTTGTTCCGTGCAACTGCCTAGCTGACCACGTCCAGCTACATGTTCCAGGCGTGCTCCAACCTGAAGTAGACAGTAGATATTGCATCTCCTGGCCTGTGAGAAGAGGCTGTGCAAGCACAGCTATGGACCAACTGGAGAAATTAGGACATCTATGAGAAGATTGCACAGGGGATGCCTGAGAAGGAGTATAATAGGGATCAGCAGCAGTGCTGCATGTGAAAGTGAGTGAACTGAGGTGGGCATATTGGAAGGCCAGGGAGGCCAACTGTTAATCCAGTGCTGAACTGCAGACCTACCACTTTTACAAAGAGCTGCATGCCATGCTTATGGAGATCCTCACTTCCAGCCTGCACACCACTGTGGATACTTCTGAGGAGCCTGAGTCACAGGCCCCTGGCACAAACCTCAAGGACGAGGAGGAAGAGGGAGGAGGATGGGGGACATGTGACTGGTGGGGGCCCAGCTCTGCCACAAGCCAGGACCCGCCTGAGTCTCCACCACAGTCCTGTCAGTCCTGGCAGTTGAGTACAGGCGAGGCCAATGCAGGGGAAGGAATCTCGGGTAAGTGTGTAAATTTATTTCCCTTTACAATGTTGGTGACCCCAACTTAGCAAGACACAGCTATCAACTTTTCATGAATTTACTTGTACTAGAAAAGATAACTATCTCTCTTTTATATTGCTATCTGGTTTTCATGCCCTGTAGAGTTAGGCGGGGGTCCATGTGGAGCAGTTTATATTCAGAGATGTCCCTTGAATCCTTCCAAGAAATCTCAGTGCAGCTTTCATGGAGGTACGCTACAATCCTCTCCTGAAGGTTTGTAGGGATGGTACCCTTATTTCTTTCTCTGTGGTAGGTCACTTGCCCACTCCAGTTCGTGATTACTGCAATGGTGCCTGCCAAAGTTAACAGGCTAAAAGCATACAGTAATTCCACACTTAACATTGTAGTTATTTTCCTGAAAAATGGAACTTTAAGTGAAACAATGTTAAACAAATCCAATTGTCCCATAAGATTTAATGTAAATGCAGAGGGTTAGCTTCCAAGGAAATCTTTTTGGGGCAGACAAAAGGCATTATACTGTATATTGTACTGTGGCTAGGAAGTGCCCGTGGCGTATCCCACACAGGCACAGCCCACTGCAGGCAAGGACACTAGGAAGCACCTTTGCAACAGCAGCAGCAGCTTTCTGGGAGAACAGGCTTGGATTTTGCCAGAAATGCTCCAGGCCCACCTCTTCCCACCCCCACCCCACTTCCTCTCCGGAGTACGCCACATTCCGCCCCCCCCGCCCCAGTCCTAAGTGCCGCCAGACAGCTGTTTGGCGGCGCTTAGGACTTTCTGGGAGGGAGGGGCAGGAGCGGGGAAGCGCTGTGTCTGTTTGGTGGTGGGGGAAGCGCTGGGAGGGAGGGGGAGGAGGCGGAGAAGCGGAACTTGTGCAATGCTCCCTTGTAAAGTCGCTGCTCTTCCACAGAATCTTACAAGCAGGCAGTTAAATAACGTTATAAGGGAGCATTTCACAACTTTAAACGAGCAGGGACGTAACATGGAAACAACGTTAAGTGGGACAATGTTAAATGAGGAGTTACTGTACTGTCCTGGCTGGCTTTGGATTGCCAGGAGCAGCTGTGCTCTCTGTGCCTTTTGTTACCCTTAGGAGTGAGATATCAACTGAAATCACCACTGCCTGTGGAAAGTGGTGCACCTATACAGTGCCATTGCCCTATACTCAGTTTCACGCAACTGAGTAATTCCCTCTTCATTTCCCTTACTCCTGGTGATCCATACACACCAGGGCTGGAGCTGTGAGTGGTGCTGTGCATAAGCACTCTGAAGCAGAAGGGTCAATGAGCATGTCTTGTTTAAAATGTTAGGGAGCAAGGGAACGGAGTTCTGAATTGTTACTTTTTGCTTTCTGTTGTGACTATACTGATAATCAGCTCTGTTTTATCTGTAGCTGCTGCTGTTGTGCCTTGAGGGGTTCCCCCTCCACACCCATGGAATGCCTGAGCCAGATAAGGAGGCGAAACAAAAGGACTCGGGATGACACATTCAGCAAGATCCTGCAAGTTAGTACTGCATCTGACTGTGCAATATTCATCCTCCAGGCTTCTGTTCAGACTGTATGGAGAAGAAAAGAGAGGAGGGCAGGAGAGGCCCAGGAGTTGGAGAGGGAGATGCAACAGGACATGATGGGACTTCTCCGGTAGCAAACACAGATGATGCAAACTCTTGTGGACCTACAAGTTCAACAATCGCCGTCTCACCTCCCTTTGCAGTCCATGGAGAACTCCATTACAGTACCTCCCTATGCCCTCTTTCAGCATTCCATTATGGCTTCAGGGGTTGCATCTCTATCCCTATTACTGCACACCATGGGAGATTAAGGACAACTACAGCTTCACATACTGAACTGAGAGAGCCCCAATTGATATATGTGTAGTGTGACGGGGTCGGGCCAGATGACTATAGGAGAGTGGTCCTATTGAAAATTCCAGGGGTCCTGTTGGGATACTGGAAGTGGGTGGGCGGAATTCCAGAAGGCAGGTATGTTAGCCCCAGGATAAGCAGGTCTCATTTCCCCTGGTAATTGAACAGTGGTTACTCCAGGGTAATTAGGACACCTGGGGCCAATCAAGGGCCTGTCAGAACCTGTTATCTGACTGAAAGGGAGGCTTTTAAGTGTGCAATAGGAGCTGTGGGAAGCAAGCATGCCATTGGAGAGCCAGATGGTGCAGACACTGACAGATGCCAGGAGGGAGATCTCACAGGTACAGAAGTGAAGAGCAGGGGAAACCCTGCCCAACAGGGTGTACAGCCCTTCCGGGCCCCAGAGGTTTGAGGGAAGAGACCCTGCCAGAGGGGAGAGACTGAACTGTCTGGCTTGCCGCCACTACGCCTGGAGGAGCTACCAGAGACTGAGGTTTCCCTTCCTCCCTCCCTCTCCTCCCCCCCTCCCCTAGTCAGGAACCCCTGCTCCATCAAGGTGGGGACAGTAAACCCAGGGGCATGGGGAAAGTCCCAGGGAGAGGAATCCCCCAGCCCGCTGCTAAGAGGAAGCACAGAACCCACTGAAGTGGAGAAGGAGCTCTTCCACAGTAGCCTAAATAGAAGTGAATGTTCCTCACTCTTCTTTAAGCACTGCTTCATGAACTTATTAGTTTCCATGTTTTGCTTTTAACTTACACAATTTTATTTTGAAGTGTTTTTGTTACTCAATAAAACTGTTTGGAAAATATTTCATTTTTAGTAGTTCCCAACATGTACTGAAGAATGCCTGGTAGTAGTGAAAGCACCCACTTGTTGCACATTGCGATACAACTCACAGGATCAGTGACACAGTGTAATAATCATAAATGTACAGCAAGCAGCACAAAATAAATAGGTTCATTGTTGGTGTTTTATTCATAGATGTGCACCACCAAACAATTCCTAACAGGGCCCCCAAATTGTAGGACAGGTTGAGCACAGTACACCACAACCCATTACCGTGGCTCGCTGTTACAGTGCTCTTTCAAGGCCACCTGAGCCATATGTGTTGAGCTCTTCTGATAGCCCTTGTTGTCTGGCTGTTGAAACTCAGCAGACAGCAGCTCCATCTCTACCCCACAGCAACTTACCCCCTTTGCTTCACAGATTTTATGCAGGACACTGCAGGAAGCTATAACAATTGAGATATTTTTCTTACTGAGATCCAATCTTGTGAGTAAACAACATCAGTGCCCTTTCAGTCTATCAAAAGTGCATTCAACTGTCATTCTGCACCTGCTAAGCTGTTAAATCTTTTGTTGGGGCTGTCCAAGTGGCTGGTGTACGGCTTCATGAGCTGGGGTGCAAGGGATAGAGTGGGTCCCCCAGGATCACTGTTGGCATTTCAACATCACTAGTGGTAACCCACCTGTTAGGAAAGAGAGTCCCTGCTTGTAGATTTCTGAACAGTCCTGTGTTCTTAAAGATGCAAGCAGCATGCACCTTCCCTGACCAGAAGTGTCCCTAATGATCCACTGATGCTTGCATAATGATAGAAAAAGAGTACATCAACAGAAATGGCTCTGTGACAAGGTGTTCTGGTGCAAAATTGGAATTGAATCCTGCTCATGCTGTACAGTGCAGTCTGCATAATGTTATGACCTATATCATTTGTAAGTCATATTTTTTTTAGCAAAATCCATTTTTACTGGTAAGCCTGCACAATATCAGGAGTAAATGTGTATTGACAGTGTATTCTATATTTTTCCTTACCAAAGCAAAATAGTTGGGAAACTGTCTCTGTTGGAATCACATTTCCATGTACAATGGGACAGTTCACTTTCTGTAGCATCCTTTCCATTCTGTATTTCTTGTTAAAGAATCATAAGTTGGCTGTGATTAATTTCAGAACAGGAAACATCTTGATGCCCTCAGTGTTTTAAGTGAGAAATGAGAATAAATTCTTAAGGGGAAGCTAAGTAACAACCTCCCACACAAGTATTTTTTCCCTCTCTATTTTCTATATGATAGGTATTAAAATTTAAGGTTCTTTGCCCGTGTATGACTGCTTCCAACTTCCATGTATCAACTCAGTAGATAACTTTTTCTGTGCTATGTGATGTCTTGGTTCAGTTTTGATACTCATTTTCATACTCAGACCTAGAAATATAGCATACAAATAAGTGTTCTGGTTTTGTTGCTACTGGTCAGAACTTGGATGGGTGGGATATATGGGGGAGAGGTGGTAGCAAAGCCTATACCTAAGCTGCCAAAGGGCTGGTTCCTTGCAAACAGATTTTGTACTATTATAACTAGATCTGTTTAGAAACTGACCCCCACTAGAGGGTTGTACCATTTTAATTGTTTGTCTACACTGCATGGGGGGTGAGGGCGCAGCATGTGAAAGAATACTTGAGTGAGGTTTAATCTACTTAGCTTGGCTACCAATAGCAATCAAGTTGTATAACAGTGCCAGGTACCCTGGGTAATTACTAGGGTGACTAGCCTGTACTGAAGTCCATGTTTCTGCAGCTTGACTGCTACCAGTACTGGAGCTAACTAGCCGTAAATTAGTAGGGTATAAAGCATATGCTGCAGTTACACTTCCAACTGTGACCAACCAAGTGTGGGCATAGTTATATTGGCATAAAGATGCTTACATTACTATTGTTTATTCTGTGATAGTTTCCTCGGGCTATCCATAGCAGACTATTCCACATCACTATAGATTTTTAACCTGCCAGGAAAATTTTTCTACTAGCCTGAATTTTCTTTTTCAACCAATTTTTCCGGTTAACCACAATATACAGACATAACAAATTCCTACATCATGTGGAGATAGAATTAGATATACCAATTAAGTACCTTTATACTGGTATAGCTGCTTTAACTGTGTGTCTAACTCCATATACTGGTAAATCTACATAAATTTTTTGTTGACAAGTCCTAATATTTTTCTTTATAAAGGATTCTTGTGACCTTGTCTTTGAAACACTATCATGCTTCCAGTGTCTGCAGCAAGCCTTGAATGTTTGTTGGGGAGAAACCAACAGAGCTACAGAAAGTGCCTTTTTCCTGGTTCCATGAAATACCATTCAGATTTAGCTAAGATATGAAGTATTAAAAATAGGACTTCCCTTGTTTCACTTGCAGACTTCACAAAAATTTTGGAAACATGCCAGAATCACTGAACATTCCAAGACCAGGTTTGCACTGTTGCCACGGCAGCACCATCCCCATCACAAACTGCACTGGGAATACCAGGCAGCTCCTGGGCTGACTGTAGCAGAATGGGAGTGGAAGAGAGGCAGAATGGGCTCTGTCCCCCTGTAAATCCTCAGACCCATAACTTAGGCATTGACACTATCTTCCTTTCCGAAGGCAACATATAGGGCAGAAGGCCTCCTAATCTGGGAGATGAAATGGGAGGGAGATGCTGGCTGGCTTCCCCTTAACCAGCAACCCACCCTGCTGCAGGTGACCAATCCTAATGCTGCCAACAAAGGCCAGTCCTATAGCTCAAGGTAGTAGTAGTGTGCTCTCCAATGTGTAGGGTTCAGGGTTTTAATCCCACTGACTCATGAGTGGAGTTGTCACATATAATATAATTTGTCTTTACCTTTTTCCTTTTCAAGCAACCAAAAAACCCTAGGAAATGTTATGTATGCATATGCACACTCAACCTATCTATATTGGAAGAATTTTATTTAAGTTGTACAGTCAAGCAATCTAAAATTAGGAAATGCCAGATTTACAGTTGTTTGTGCAACCTTAAATCTGTTGTATCGCCCCCTCCCGCCCCCCCCCCCCGGTGCATATGTATTATGATATAGCCTTTAATTACTCAATGAAATAAGTTTTTTTTCTCCCCAGGACCTTTGTCGGATTCAATGCACAGACTGGACATGGGGGCAACTGAAAAGCTGGCATTTCCTAGCTTTTTAAGTGCTTGACTTTAGAAGAATACTCAGGTTATAATATTTTTGTATGTGTAATATAGGTCAGAGAATATCGGAGTAGCAAAAGGGAAGTCCCTGTATTCTCTCACATTGTCTCAGCTCTCTGGTGGAGCTCAGTTTATTGTTGTAGTCTATTCCTCAGTTCCTGTGAGTTCTGGAAATGCTGATATTGCAGAAAACAGGAGTGTGGTCAAGAGCAACATACAGCTTGTTCTATTTTAATTGCTTCCTTCAGCTTTATTTATATAGTGATACATTGTGTATTGTATCTGTACAGGATAGAGGGAAAATATAAATTGTAATTAATTTTTTTATTTTAATATGTGGTTCACAGATTCAGATAGCTAAATATGAAGCTATAACACATCCTTTCATAGCATAATTACAGCATTATACAGCAATGAATGAAATGCTGCACAACTGAAAACCAGAGCCTAAAATAGGGGATTAGCATCAGTCTTCCTCTGTCTTGTACTTCGTGGTCCATATCTTTTTCTTAATGTTAGCTGAGCCACAGAAAATGTGAGTTTGCTTTGCAAGATTGCACAAAATGATCATTCACTCTGTACCTTTAAATCTGACATTAGATTGGCAAAGAACCCCAAACTCTAGAGGGTTAAACATCTGATCTCTCCCAGTAGTCTTGTCTTGGCTGTGACTTTTGCAGTGGCCTGACAGTAAAAGAAAATAAAGCTATAATGTCAGTGCTGCCAGTTCAGATACAGGAATAGATTTTTTTTAAACTATCATAGTCTGTACACTTTGCAAAAAGGGGGTATCCTTTAAGCAACATTTAGTCATTCTTCCTACGTAGGCTGGATGTGTCTTTTAACTTCCGTATGAATATGAGGTATTTACCAGCATACAACTTCCAATCAGATGATAAACAGGTGTTCATAACAGAATGGAACAGACAGCCAGTAAAACATTCCCACGGTACTAAATTAGCACTTGATTGTTTTATTTTGAATGGTAAAGGAAAACTACAATAATTTACAATAATACATTAGAGAGCAGAATAATATTAACTAAATAAGAATTCCTACATTGAAAATGAATGTTCAAAATACATTTTTTTAGTAATATTAGTCACTGTTTTAGTATCTCTTTCAGTGGATGTGATCATTCTTAGTGAGGCTGCCATTTTAATGATGCAGCATTGTACTTCACAACAGGAGGCACAGTTTCATGAGACAGCATAACACTTAAATTCAAGTTCTATTAGCAATATTTGCAAATCAAAGTCAGATTGCATAAGTACGTTCTTAAGACACTTCAAAAAAAAGTATAAGCTAAATTACCAATTGGTTTAAGTAGCTGTAAATTACCAAAACATTAAAACTAGGGCTGTCAAGCGATTAAAAAAAATTAATCACGATTAATTGTGCTATTAATCTCACTGTTAATAATAGAATACCATTTATTTAAATATTTTGGATGTTTTCTACATTTTCACATATATTGATTTCAATTACAACACAGAATACAAAGTGTGCAATGCTCACTTTATATTTTTGATTACAAGTGTTTGTACTGTAAAAAAAAAAAACCCAAAATAAATAGTATTTTTCAGTTCACCTCATACAAATGCTATAGTGCAATCTCTTTATCATAAAAGTTGAACTTACAAATGTAGAATTATGTACAAAAAACTTGCATTCAAAAATAAAACAATCTAAAATTTTAGAGCCTGCAAGACCATTCAGTCCTACTTCTTGTTCAGCCAATCACTCAGACAAACAAGTTTGGTTACATTTGCAGGAAATAATGCTGCCCGCTTCTTGTTTACAATGTCACCTGAAAGTGAGAACAGGTGTTCTCATGGTACTGTTGTAGCTGGTGACCCAAGATATTTACGTGCCAGATGCGCTAGAGATTCATATGTCCCTTCATGCTTCAACCACTATTCCAGGGGACATGCGTCCATGCTGATGACAGGTTCTGCTCGATAACAGTCCAAAGCAGTGTGGACTGACACATGTTCATTTTCATTATCTGAGTCAGATGCCACCGGCAGAAGGTTGATTTTCTTTTTTGATGGTTTGGGTTCTGTAGTTTCTGCATCGGAGTGTTGCTCTTTTAAGAGTTCTGAAAGTATGCGCCACACCTTGTCCCTCTCAGATTTTGAAAGGCACTTCAGATTTTTAACCTTGGAGCAAGTGCTGTAGCTGTCTTTTTAGAAATCTCACATTGGTACCTTCTTTGTGTTTTGTGAAATCTGCAGTGAAAAGTGTGTTCTTAAAATAAAAAACATGCTGGGTCATCATCCAAGACTGCTGTAACATGAAATATATGGCAGAATGTGGGTATAACAGAGCAGGGGACATACAATTCTCCCCCCAAAGAGTTCAGTCACAAATTTAATTAATGTATTTTTTTAATGAGCGTCATCAGCATGTCCTCTGGAATGGTGGCCGAAGCATGAAGGGGCATATGAATGTTTAGCATAGCTTGCACGTAAATACCTTGAAAAACTGGCTACAAAAATGCCATGCAAATGCCTGCTTTCACTTTCGGGTGACATTGTAAATAAGAAGAGGGCAGCATTATTCCTGTAAATGTAAACAAACTTGTTTCTCATAGCGATTGGCTGAACAAGAAGTAGGACTGAGTGGACTCGTAGGCTCTGAAGTTTTACATTGTTTTGTTTCTGAGTGCAGTTATGTAACAAAAAATCTACATTTGTAAGCTCAACGTTTATTATAAAGAGATTGCACTACAGTACTTGTATGAGGTGAATTGAAAAAAATTCTTATCATTTTTACAGTGCAAATATTTGTAATAAAAATAATCACTTTGATTTCAGCTACAACACAGAATACAATATATGTGAAAATGTAGAAAAACATCCGAAATATTTAATAAATTTCAATTGGTATTCTCTTGTTTAACAGTGCAATTAAAACTGCGATTAATCATGATTAATTTTTTTGAGTTAATCGTGTGAGTTAACTGTGATTAATGGATAGCCCTACATAAAACACCAAACAACCTACCTTTAAAACGTTTTCTTAAAAACAGACTAGACAATTTTTTTGTTCTAGTTGTGTGCTGTGTGTGGAGTCTTCTATTTCTGTAACCCAAACTGTCTTCTGACTGTGTCTCCATCATATTAGACTTAACATGTCCCAAAAGGAACTCCATATTTTTCCTCCAGAGTCGACACACGACTTCCATTCTGCACCACTGTTGACCATAGGCGCCGACTTATATGGGGCTCTGGGGCTTTAGCCCCATGAATAAATCCCAAGCAGGGGCTCTGCCCCACCAATGTTTTTTCTCCCCTGCTTGGAGCGCCCCCCCGCCGCTGCCGCCGCCGCCAGGGCTGCCCAGAGCCCTTTAAATCCCAGCCGCGGCCGGGAATCAGAGGGCTCTGGGCTGCCTGCTGCAGCGGGAAGCCCAGAGCCCTCTGATTCCCGGCTGCGGCTGGGATTTAAAAGGCTCTGGGCTCCCCGCGGTTGCAGGCAGCCCAGAGCCCTTTAAATCCCAGCAGCGGCTGAGATTTAAAAGGCTCTGGGCTCCCCGCGGTTGCAGGCAGCCCAGAGCCCTCTGATTCCCGGCCGCGGCTGGGATTTAAAAGGCTCTGGGCTGCCCGCCGCAGCAGGCAGCCCAGAGCCCTCTGATTCCCGGCCGCGGCTGGGATTTAAAAGGCTCTGGGCTGCCCGCCGCAGCAGGCAGCCCAGAGCCCTCTGATTCCCGGCGGCGGCTGGGATTTAAAAGGCTCTGCGCTCCCCGCGGTTGCAGGCAGCCCAGAGCCCTTTAAATCCCAGCAGCGGCCGGGAATCAGAGGGCTCTGGGCGGCCGGCTGCAGCGGGAAGCCCAGAGCCCTCTGAGTCCCGGCCGCGGCTGGGATTTTAAAAGGCTCTGGGCTGCCCGCCGCGGCGGGGAGCCCAGAGCCCTCTGATTCCCAGCCGCGGCTCGGATTTAAAAGGCTCTGGGCTCCCCGCGGTTGCAGGCAGCCCAGAGCCCTTTAAATCCCAGCCGCGGCTCGGATTTAAAAGGCTCTGGGCTCCCCGCGGTTGCAGGCAGCCCAGAGCCCTTTAAATCCCAGCCGTGGCTGAGATTTAAAGGGCTCTGGGCTCCCCGCGGTTGCAGGCAGCCCAGAGCCCTCTGATTCCCGGCCGCGGCTGGGATTTAAAAGGCTCTGCGCTCCCCGCGGTTGCAGGCAGCCCAGAGCCCTTTAAATCCCAGCCGCGGCCGGGAATCAGTGGGCTCTGGGCTGCCTGCTGCAGCGGGAAGCCCAGAGCCCTCTGATTCCCGGCCGCGGCTGGGATTTAAAAGGCTCGGGGCGGCCCGCCGCAGCAGCCAGCCCAGAGCCCTCTGATTCCCAGCCGCGGCTCGGATTTAAAAGGCTCTGGGCTCCCCGCGGTTGCAGGCAGCCCAGAGCCCTTTAAATCCCAGCCGCGGCCGGGAATCAGAGGGCTCTGGGCTGCCTGCTGCGGCGGGGAGCCCAGAGCCCTCTGATTCCCGGCCGCGGCTGGGATTTTAAAAGCTCTGTGCTCCCCGCGGGTGCAGGCAGCCCAGAGCCCTTTAAATCCCAGCCGCGGCTGAGATTTAAAGGGCTCTGGGCTCCCCGCGGTTGCAGGCAGCCCAGAGCCCTCTGATTCCCGGCCGCGGCTGGGATTTAAAAGGCTCTGGGCTGCCCGCCGCAGCAGACAGCCCAGAGCCCTCTGATTCCCGGCTGCGGCTGGGATTTTAAAGGCTCTGGGCTCCCCGCGTTTGCAGGCAGCCCAGAGCCCTTTAAATCCCAGCCGCGGCTGAGATTTAAAGGGCTCTGGGCTCCCCGCCACAGCAGGCAGCGCAGAGCCCTCTGATTCCCCGCCGCGGCTGGGATTTAAAAGGGTCTCAGCTCCCCCCGGTTGCAGGCAGCCCAGAGCCCTTTAAATCCCTGCCGCGGCTGAGATTTAAAGGGTTCTGGGCTCCCCGCCGCAGCGGGCAGCCCAGAGCCCTCTGATTCCCGGCCCCGGCTGGGATTTAAAAGGCTCTGGGCTCCCTGCGGTTGCAGGCAGCCCAGAGTCCTCTGACTCCCAGCCGGGGCTGGGATTTAAAGGGCTCTGGGATCCCCGCGGCTGCCAGCAGCCCAGAGCCCTTTGAATCCCAGCCTCTGTCCGCTGATTGCCCCCTCCCCAGACCCCTGCCCCAACTGCCCCCCAGAACCTCCACCCCCTATCTAAGCCCCACTGGTCCTTGTTCCCCAATTACCCCCTCCTGAGACCCCACCCAACTTCCCCCCCCAGGACCGCACCCCCTACCTGTCCCCTGATAAACCTCTTAGACTCCCATGCCTATCCAATTGCTGCCTGTCCCCTGACTGCCCCTTCGAACCTCTGCCCCATCCAACTCCCCCTGCTCCTTGTCCCTTGACTGCCCCCCGGAACTCCCTACCTCTTCTCCAACCCCCAAACCGCTTACTGTGCCACTCAGAGCAGCGTATCTGGCTCCATGCAGCTCCAGACAGTTGCTGCCATGCTCCCCCATGGAGCCCACAGCCCTCTCCCACCCCCAGCACCTGCCTTCCAGATTTGAACACCTCAAAATTCAGGAGTGCTCAAGCTCGGTTTGGGCAGCTTTTACTTCATTTCTCCCAAATCAGTTTCCCCTGCAAGGTGCCAACTGAAGGTGTTGGAGAACAGAGAGATCAGGTGGCCTCCTAATGCCTGGAAAAGAGACAAAGGCCGGAGGAGGGAGTGTCAGTGCCTGTGCGGACTTCTGGGAAGTGCACGGTGTGGAAGGGGATGCTGTGATGCTTTGGAACATCTCCATACAAAGCCAGTCAGGACTCTGGGGGAGCCTCCTCTCTCGGAGCATACTGTCTCCAGGGCAAGAAGCTTACACCTTCCTGGGTCTGACCTCGGAGCATTCAGCATGCCCTTCCACGTCATGCACTTTCCAAAGTGAGTCTGCCCAGGCTGGTCCTGGGGCAACCAGAGGTCGCTGCACCCCAACTCTGCAGTCAGATGTGACTCTCAGCCAGACAGTAAAACAGAAGGTTTATTAGATGACGGGAACACAGTTTAAACAGAGCTTGTTGGTACAGAAAACAGAACCCCTCTGTCAGGTCCATCTTGGGGGGTGGGGAGCCCAGAACCAAGTTCTGGGTCTCTCCCAATTTCCCCAGCCAGCTCCAAACTGACACTCCCTCCTCTGGCCTCTGTGTCTCTTCTGGACAAGGAGGCCACCTGATCTCTTTGTCCCCAACACCTTCAGTTGGCATCTTGCAGGGGAAACTGAGGCACCCACACAGTATTCAGAGAAAATATTAAGAACATTCCCACTTCATCACAACAGATGCAACAAAATATAATACTGTATATTGAAGTAGGCAAGTGCTGCTTCTGACTTTCCACTTTTAATTGACCCTTGTAATCTTGTGGCGCTGACGCGTTGTAGCTTCATTTTATATCGGCTTACAGGGCGGGAGCGGGGGGGCACCACCATTTTGGGCCCCACCAAAAATTATACAGACCTGCCGCCTATGCTGTTGACAGCTCCATCATCCTCCCTATTACTCAGGCCTTTAAGCTGGGGGCCATTTTTAAATTTTCTCTCTCCTTTGCTACACCCATCCAGATTGTGTCCAAAGCCTGTTGCTGCTACTTCCACAACATTTCTAAGATATGATTTTTTTTTTCCTGTCTCCATAGCTAAAATTTTCATTCAGGCATCCTCATCTCCTGTCTTGATCACTGTAACCACTCTCCCAACTAGCCTCTCTGACAAACACATTATGCCCCTCCATTCTATAGAAAATGAGTCTCTAAGATAGTCTTCCTTGCCATTTGTTCTTCACTTGTCACCCACTCTGCTTTTGAATCTCTCCACTGCATGAAATTCAAAGTTTTTGTTGTCATCAAAACCCTGCATAACTCTACTCCATCCTACTTACTGGTTCTTGTCTCTGCTCACCTGTGACCCTCATCTCCTCTACTCCACCAATAATGCCAGCTTTATCATGTTGTCTGTTTCTCACAGCTACCTCAATGCTTCCTTCCCTGCCATCCCATGGAACACCCTTCCATATCTTGTCTCCCAGGCCTCTACCCTTTTGCCATTTAAATCCCTCCTGACTACCCACTTTTACTGTGACACCTATAAAATAAACTGACTGATAATGGTGAGAGATGTGCAACTGGAAGTAGTTTTATAATTCTAACTCTCCAAAAATAGTTGTATTGGCAAGATGTGGCCAATAACCCCAGTTTGTTTCCCTTTCTCTTACCCTTTGTCTGTCTGTCTGTCTTTTAAATTGTAAACGGTTCGGGGCAGGGACTGTGCCTTTCTTTGTTCATATATATTCTGGACATTGCCAGAAATAAATTAATTATAACAGTAATAAGTTATAGCGAAAGGTATTCTTTGAGACTACTGATGTACACAGTCTTTGGTATGTTGAGTCTTATGAGTGCTTTCAGCTACCCCAGAACGTGACTACTAGCCAAGTTATGAACACTTGAAAGTGGCTAATTGCAATTAGTTAGTATAAATTTTAGCTGTTCAGAATTGGTAAAAAATGTTTAGGCCTTTAAGAAGTGTATCTTTCCACTATGAAAAATAGTTCCTGTTCTCTTATTCTTTGACTAGGGCGGGGGGAAAAAACTACAGTTTGCCATAGGACCAAGCAGATTTGGAATTCTAGTTTAAAATCATTAGAGGAACCTTTAGTATTCAAGATTAGAGGGTTTCATTTGTTCTTTTTGGTGAGCAGGTCCCATCTTTGTACAGCTGTTAGTTAATATGCTGCTATAATGTCATCAGGCCCAAAGAGCCTGTCAGAACATGACTTTAGAAAATGTCGCTGTACCTTAATGTAAAATAGTTGCTATTGCAGAGGTGAAGAAACAAAACTGGAGTTTGCTACAAACCACTGAAGTTTGAAATAAACCTCTGTTGATGTAGGGCAAAATTTTTAAAGATCCTAAGTGACTTAAAGTAAGTCCCATTTTCAAAAGTTACTTAGTGTTAGGCATTAATAACCCTAAGTATCTCTTGATAGCACTTCTATGCATACTTGCAGTACTTTTTTTTAGAGGAGTGAATTTCAGTTGAAGGAACCTCATTGAGAATACCCTCCCAACAACTCTGCCTCTCTTATATCAAGGGAGTTCCAGCTCAAGTACCTCTACTTATTTCAGCATCAGCCAAGGAAAGATGCGACTTCTCAGTTAGACAGGTCCCAAATCATTTAGAGCTTTATAGGTCAAAACTCACCCCTTAAATTTCCCCATAAACCAGTAAGAAGCCAATGCAATAAAGGTGGTATTCCTGGAATTGGTTTGATTGGACAGGGGGCTGACGAGTTTAAAGCACAATCATACTATGAGTGCTAGGGACATCAGTCATACTGTTCTTTACTATCCATACAACAATTCACAATTGAAATGTTACTTCCTTAGTACTATGATGTTCTATTACTAGTTTTCCACTGATCCGTAGTCTCTCAAGATATACAGGACCTGAATTTCTAATTTAAAGAGCAAGCAGAACTTTCCTCCTCCTTTTAGTAGTGGAAAGGGGAGATAAGAACACGATTTTGTTGTCATCTTAAAGTCACAAACCAGTTTTTAACTGCTTTGCAGTTCATGTTCCAGTAGTACAATATAAATACTTTAATAAACAGTCAACTTCTAAAAATAAATATTTGCCAATTTGTATTATGTGCATAAATATGCACAATATTGCAATATTTGATCATAAATATTCCTTTAAACACACATTCTACCAAACTCTTGCTTTTTATTTTGAGCTAGTAATGAACAGTACTAAGACTGTATGGCAGATTAACCTTTTGTCCTTTTTGGAGGCTTTTAATTTGTCAAATTCTAGAACTTCCTCAGTTTGGCAGATCACACAGAGTGGGGGAGGCTGTTTCCCCTTCATACTTGCTTTTGCCTCTGTCAAACCACAATATCACAGTTCAGGCAATGCACTTTTGTTTTCAGTAGGTGTATTATCTTATCTGAGGTATGGGGAGGTTATTTTTGCGGCAAACAACCCTCTTAATGCCTTAATGGTTGCCTAACTAACTACTGTCCTGTTCCTTTCTATACGAGTTCTGTGGACAAGCATTTTCAACAGTAAAATGGTATAGTTATAACTACCAGAAGATCTTGGATTACTATATAATGGTCTAGACAACTGTTAGTTTTGAATTACAACTAAAGATATGTGGAACAAGAATAGTATGGATTATTTTTATGTGAATGTCTGTCTGGATTCTGCATATGAAATTTGCTTAACTGTTCATAACTTTTTAAAAAGTTTGAAGCAAAAGGACAAATTCTAAATCTTGCTTGTATTCAGCTTGTTGTTGATCCAATATTAGTAGATGTATGAAGTTCAAATACCTATAGTTAGAATAGATAGGTTAATGTGGGAGTTTGTGGCATATGAAATAATTTTGATGAAAAACAGCAGACAGGAAGCCTAATATATTAAGATCGGTGTGAAGATTTTGAAAGTGAGTCTTTATGGTTGAATCAGGTTCATAGATCTTTCTTGTTGCCTCTGTGCTGCAATATGTCTGACCACTGCCTTAATGAGATAAGTCTGTTCAAGACAGTGGCTGCGTTGTGATGCTCTCTGACTTGAGAGGTAAGCAGAAAATTGAGTCCATGGTGTTGACTGGCAGCATGGGTAGGACCAGAAACGATCCGTAAAAGTCCTATGAAGGCAAGCGAGGAGTTGTCTTTCTCTTTGTCTATATCCTCATCTGAAATGTGGGGATATGGGCTCTTTCACAAACACCCCTCTCTTCTTCACTAGGATTTAGTTGGACCTTCAGCCCCTCTGCCTTCCAACATAGAGACTAGCTGCCCTCTTCCCTCCACATGCAGACTATTTGGAGGTTTTCCCTTTCAGTCACACTTAGGTTCTCTACTCTTTTTTCTGCCTTCCCCTAGAAGAGCTAGCTAGAAGTCTTTTTTCACCCTCCTTCCTCCATAAAGGGCCTAACCTGCTACACTCATCCACATTCTTGCAAGGGTGTGCAGCTCCACCTTATCTACTCCCATCCCCATCCCCACACAGGAACTTGTAGGGAGTTTCCACACCTTCTTTGAGTGTTTGCATATGTCCATTCCACTGTAGGGGTGTGGTTGCCTCATGCATAGTAATCAGAACATTTTCCCTCAGTGGTACCCTTTGGGGTGGTTTGAACTCCTCTGTCACCTCATGCCACTGTGTGCAGCAATAAGAGAGTGGTGCCGCACCCAACCTCCCTCTGTTCCTTTCTCACTGCCAGTGACAGTTGTCAGAGCAATCTTAGAGTGAGGGAAGCACTTTTATGATAATTAGTCTCTTTGTGTATATACCCTCTAATTGTTAGGAATTAGTTAAGTTAGTCTTTAGCTAGTTTATATGGATAGCTTTAGTTTTAGGTTTTTTGGACGAAGTTTCTGAGTACCAGGCTTGTTGCCAGAGTGATGCCACACTCACCAGGGTTTAAGTCCTGCCACACTTGCATTAATCCCATGCCGGTCAGTGACCCATACTCAGCCTGCTTAAAGTACTTGCAAGAATTCCATAGCAATAACAAGTGTCACATCTGCAAGGGATTTAAGGCTCACTCAAAGAAGGACAGAACAGTGAAGTATCTGCTCATGAAAGCAGCACTTCGGTCCCTCTCAGAATCACCACACACACAGTTCTCAGAGTACCATAGCCATGGTGTGAAGCGCACCAGAGATGTCTGTGGCTCCTCAGTCCTGTACCAAAGAAAAGACCCAGACTTTTCTCAGATTTAGTACTGTACTCAGTCATCAGTCCCTAAGCCTAGTAAGGGCAGAAACTCTAAGAAACATGTTGGGAAGAGTCTTTCAGTGGAGCAATCTTCAGCTAAATAGAAGTGATTGCTACCTCTGGAGCATGTGCCAGGTCTGTCGAGAGCATCCCCTGAAAGCTCTCTGAGACAGAGTCATCAGCCTCTGCTGATGCTGACCACCCCAGAAGCATATGCAGCTGGGAGAGAATTACATAGTACTCGGTACTGGTATCTCTGGCAGTACAAGAAAGTTCAAAGTTGGTACAGATGCCTGCGGGTCTTACCTCACCGTGTCAAGAATTCATGGTACCATTACCTACCAAGCCTCTGTAAAGGCCGGTACCGTCTAAGGGCAAGCCTCCGATGATTTCTCTGGTACTGACTAGCTCTGCATCCCTCCTTCCCCCAATGTCAGATGGTTCAGACTCTTCATCTTCCAGTTCAGTGGTACATTTTGTCTGTGTCCCATTCAAGGCAGGGGACATACCCTCCCTCAGAGACCTGGGAACCGTGGGCAGTGCAGCTGTCTTAACACTGGCCTGCTCCTCCTTCCAAGTAGCAATAGCCCATTTAAGGTTGGGTCCCAGCTGTGTATCAGTTGCCATTCTGGACACCATGGAGAGTTTCTCCCTCCTGCTAAGTCTTCCCTACAGCTGTCTCATTCTGGGTCATCGAGACCTCTCTGAGGGTATCATCACTGAGAATGTTATTCTCTAGTACTGAGTACCAACATTGGTACTGAGGACCCAGCACCAATTCAGGCAGCTTCCCAATTGCAAATCATGGAGTAGCTACCATCTCAGAATCCTGTGGCATCCTCTTTCTTGTCACCAGACAAAGCAGTTGAGGCAGTAAGCAATTCAACACCACTAGAAGACCACCGAGCTAATCAAGACCGTTTGAGAAGGGTGGCCTCTGTTCTTGATATTCAGGCAGAGGAAGTGTGTGAAAGCTCCCACAAGTTGGTGGACATCCTGATATTGGTGGCCCCTACCAGGGTAGCTCTGCCAGTTAACAAAGCCATTATGGCATGAGGCAAGGCACTCTGGCAGAGGCCGCCCTTACCTCCTGCAGCAAAGTGAGCTGAAAAGAGGTACTACATCTAAGGGATATTAATATTTTATCCCCTCCCTTGGATTCCTTGGTGGTAGCAGCTGCTAATGAATGGGAGAGACAAAGTCACTAAATATAGACTCCAAAAGGCAAAGAAGTGAAGAAGCTGTACTTGTTCGAGCCGAAGTTTTATTCTACAGGGAGACTGCAGCTCAGGATTGCAAACCAACACATACTCCTGAACCACTAGGATTTCATCCTCTGGGAGATCATTATAAAATTTAAAGACAAGCTGCCAAAGGGTTGTAAGTAGGAGTTTGCAGTAATTATGGATGAGCGCAAGCTGGTTGCCAGAATGGTTCTCCGGGCAATATAGATGGTGCAGATGCAGTGGCTCGAACTATGGCATCAGCTATTACCATGAGAAGATGTTTGTGGTTACAGTGGTCTGGGCTCCCCAAAGAAGTCCAGCAGATCATCCAGGACCCCCCTTTTGAATGTCCCTCTTTGTTTTTGAATAAAATGGATGATAGGCTCCAAAATCTAAAAGATACGAGGACAATACTAAAATCTTTCAAAATCTATACTCCAGTGACAAAGAGGAAACAGTTCCATTCGCAGTAGCCTTACAGGCACCAGAGTTTTGCAGTCTCAGGACCTGCCAAGGAGAAAGGACAGGGATTATTGGACATTTGCAAAGCAGCGACTTGGTTATCAGTTCATACTTTTATGTCTCATTATGCCATTGCCCACCAGTCCAGTGTGAATGCCAGTTCTGGATAGGTTGTCCTTCAGTCACTGTTCAGGTAGACTCTGAGACCATCTCCCTATTGTCTGTTTGTGAGTGGAATGGACATGTGAAGCACTGAAGAAGAAAAGATTGGTTACTTTCCTTTCTGTAACTGTTCTTACACGTATCCATTCCATGACCTGCCCTCCTTCCCCTCTTTGTCGAAGTCTCTCCTGTATGAAGGAACTGAAAGCTTTCTAGGGTGGAGCCACCCTCTTCTACCAACATGCAGTGATGTGAGGAAACAGAGGGCACTCAAGCCACCCCAATAGGTGCCAGAGATGGAAAAAGTTCTCTGATAACTGTACACGAGGCAAGCACACACCTACAGTGGAATGGACATGGCAATACAGAAGAATGACAGTTGGAAAAAATGGTTACTTACCTTTCTGTTTCTCACACTCATATTGTGGATTCTCCAAGACCTCCACTCCACCCACCTTGAAGGGTTGTTGGGGACTACCCATCCTCCTTTGTGTCTCTCTCCACAAACTTACGTGGAAATCTTGCTGGGGGCATCTGAACTCCTAGATAATGTCCCCTTGCTCCTCTCCTCTCACTGTTGGGACACTTTCTGGGGATCAGTTCTTTCTATTATGAGGTTTTCCCCAAGTGCATGAACAAAGTTGCTGTGGGCAGAAGTAGCTGTTTGGGCTCTCCCAGCCATGGAACAACTTGTTTGGTTGGAGTGTTTGGGAGGAGAGTGGTAAGGATCAAGTTTCTAGCTAGAACAGAAGGGGGCCATGGAACAGCTGAGTTATCAAAGGCATTAAATGCTCTCTAAGCACTCTAGTCCTTTGTTAACATTAGTAGCAGGAAGGACCCTCTAGAGGAACAATGGGTCTGTTAAACTCCTAGAATTAAGGCCAAAAGGGACCCTCATGATCATCTAGTCCAGGGGTTGCCAACATGAGCCTGAGAAGGAGCCAGAATTTACCAATGTACATTGCCAGAGAGCCACAGTAATACGTCAGCAGCCCCCCATCAGCTCCCCCACCCTGCCTCCTGCCCACCAGCAGCCTCGCTGATCAGTGCCTCCTCCTCCCTCCCCACACCTCCCGATCAGCTGTTTCATGGCATGCAGGAGGCTCTGGGGAGTGGGGGAAGGGAGAATGAGTGAAGGCACAGCAAGAGAGGGGGTGGGAGGGGTGGAGTGGGGGCAGGGTCTGTGGCAGAGCCAGGGTTTGAGCAGTGAGCACCCCCTAGCACATTGGAAAGTTGGTGCCTGTAGCTCCAGCCCTGGAGTCGGTGCCTATGCAAGGAGCCACATATTAACTTGTGAAGAGCCGCTTGTGGCTCCCGAGCCACAGGTTGACCACCCCTGATCTAGTCTGATCTCCTGCACATTGGAGGCCACTGAACCTCACCCACTCTTTCCTATAATAGACCCAGAAGCTATGGCTGAGTTACTGAAATCCTCAAATCATAACATAAAGGCTAAAGTTACAGCAAGTCCACCATTTACTCTCATTTAAACCTGCAAGTGACCCATGCTGCAGAGGAAGATGGAAAAACCCTCTGGGTCTCCTGGGGCAGAAGGCCCCAGACACCCTGAAACAAGTGTTCTTTTTCCTGCACCACACTACAGGCACATACAGCTACCCCACTCCCGATAGTGGTCGCATAACATCTCCCCCTGAGATCACTCTGTATGGAAGATATGATGGTGGGAACAAGCAACACTTCATACAAGTGCCAGAGTTGTTGCCAAAGGTGGGTAGGGGAATAGGGGCAGGGCACAAGTTTGTTTCACTGTCTCAGGAGATGGAAGCCTGAACGCTTTGACCTGCTCCTTTGTGGTCAGTGTTAACTTCTGGCCACCTTGTCAGGGCAGCTCTTTGAAATGGTGTAGACAGTAATAGGGAACAGGAATATTGTCTCAAAATGCTTTCAGGGTATAAGATTGGTGGGATTCTTTCTCTTACCCCTGAAGGAGGGATAGAATCTGGGAAGAAATTTGGAGGGACTATCCAGTTTCCATCTGTGCTTCCAAACCTTTCCTGAGGGCATGTCTATGGACTGCACTGAGAGGAAAGAGAAATGCCAGAGAATATCCTCTGCCTGGCCTTCTGTGGCAGGTGAGATCAGACCCTGGATAGATGGTTCCCAGGGGCAGTTGAAAAGGGAGCAAGAAGAGCTGTGTCTTGTCTCTCACCCTTGCTGCTCCCCATCGTCTGCAGTAGCTGAGGGACTGTTGGTGGGGGCAGCTGGGCTGTTTGTTGCTGCCTTTCCTGGTGGTAGCTCTGTTCCCTGCTATGGTACACCTCTACCCCGATATAATGCTGTCCTTGGGAGCCAAAACATCTTACTGTGTTATAGGTGAAACCGCTTTATA
Source organism: Mauremys mutica (assembly GCF_020497125.1). Classification (NCBI taxonomy): domain Eukaryota; kingdom Metazoa; phylum Chordata; order Testudines; family Geoemydidae; genus Mauremys; species Mauremys mutica. The sequence goes on along the minus strand of NC_059074.1, from coordinate 83,758,437 downwards.
TCAAACTTGCTTTGATCCGCTGGAGCGCGCAGCCCTGCCCCCTCGGAGTGCTGCTTTACTGCGTTATATCCTAATTCGTGTTATATCAGGTCGCGTTATATTGGGGTAGAGGTGTATCTGAAAGCCCTATGGAAGAATCAGTGTTCCTGAGAGTCCTTAAATCTCCTGCTCTCCCCCCTCCTCCAAAAATAAAGTCTGTTATAGCTCAAGTGGCATCAGTGAAGACAATTTTATGCTTTTAAGACACACATGAGTTTAAATATCTTGCTGTATCTCTATGAATAATTATATTTTACATTTATTTGTCTAGGCTTGCATTTGTTACCTGTAGGTCATTTGTTGTGCTTTTATCCAGAGCAAAAGAGAACATGCACAGTTATCAACAATATAATACATACAGCAATCGTGAAAACAAATTTGTGTTTTTTTTAATGTCCATCATATTTAAAATAAGAAGCTAAAATTCTTATCACAAGTCTACCTCAAGTTTCCTTTTGCACTCAACAACATAAGTCTGTGACTTCATAGGTACTTTCACTATTGCTGCTCCTGTAGGATGCATTCTGTATGGTTCAGATTACAGATTGCTGTGGTTCAGTTTGTTTTAGTAAAACAATGTGGCAGTGACTGTAGTGATTAGGGCCATTCCAGATGTGCATTAGTCTTTTGTGAGTTTAATCAGCCCTTGTATCTTCCATTACCAAAAGTATAAAATACTAATTACGTATTGTAAAATCTACTGCTATTGGCTCTTTGATACCCCTGAATAAATGTCAAAATGCTCATTAATTGTATGTGATGTACCTTTTTCCATCTTAATTGGAATTGAGTATTGAGGTTGTAGTTCTAATCTGAAACACTTCCCACCCACAACATACAATTATCTCCAAAATACTTCTTTTTAAATAAACCCTTCTTTAACCCTCAAATGCATAGCAGTTAGTTCTTCCCTTTAAAAATGTGGTCATTGTTTTGACCCTGTAGATTCAGACTGTGGGAAAATCTTTGTGAATGTTTACTTTAAGCTCCCCCCTCCCCCCATTAAAAATTTAGCTGTCTGTTGAACTCCTTGAATACACATTTTTACAAACCATCTTCATATATATTGATGCAGATTAAAAATATAATAGACTGCATTTCATTTCATCAGTATGGAGGAAGGATGTGGAAGATTACTTCTGGGTTTCTAAAACTCTTTCAGAAAGTAGTGAGCCACAGTTCCAAGTTGCTTCTTCCAGCCTCTCAGTTTCTTTGGCTGTAAATCTTTGTCCTGATGAAAGCAGGCAAACAGCTTTGACGCCAGGCTGGAATGGAGCAGTAAGTGCCAATGTGGAATCTTGACTCTGGATTATATTTAGCTGAGCATTTTGCTGCAGCTGTGTTATTAGCTAACAAATTTTAAATAGGGCTTTGCACTTTGTTTACTATTGCTGTGGAGGACTGGCAGAACTCATACAAATTCCTTAGTCCTATATTGAAGTCTTCAACTCGAGGAATTTTAAAAGGTTGGAGTTTAGGATGTTTGATATGAATATACAAAATTGGGCGATGGGGTTAAAAGCAATTCTTGACAAAGATTGTTTCACGTTTGGATCTTTAGATTCTTAGGTTAGTCCTTCCTTCCCTTTCACCACTCAATTTACAGTTTCTGGTCCAATATGATTGCAAAAACACTATTTTTAAACTGTATTTCAGTGAAACCAATATCTTTCTTGCGTTAATCCCATCAAATGGAGTTCACTCTACAAGTCCTCTCCCTCCAAAGTGCTCTATTTAATGCCATATTCTCTCTCACTTTGCATGCTAACTTGCCTTCCTTTATGACATCCTGCCTCTTCTTCCTGGATTGTCTCTATCTTTTTCCTTCAATTTTGATCTGATGGACTTTCTTACCTACATAGTTGTCAGTAGTGTGTCTTATGCAACCAAATCAACTGAGCCTACATTACCTCACCTTTTCACTTATAGGTGTTACATTGAGCATGTCTGACATACACATTCCTCACATGAACATTTTTGCTTACACCACTCATCCATCTCAATATTTTCCTTTCTGTGGAACAGATAATTTGCTCATGTTTTCTTCTTTGTTGCCTAACGCTCTGTGTCGTACATCAAAACTGGAGTGACCACCATTTTATAGACTCCCTTTTAATCTTACTGGTATATTCCTGTCACATACTACACCACTTACCTCTCTCCATTTGAGCCAGGCATTTATTATCCTAGCTCTCATTTTGTCCAACATTTTCCTGGATTCTGGAACCCATATACCTGAAACTTTACAGCATTTGTATTGTCGGCCATCTAGTATCAAGAATAATTCTTCAATGTTCACACTTATTGAAATTATACACCATATACTGTTTTTCCTCTGCTTATTTTGAACGCTTTCTAACATGTCTCTCCATTTATCACAGGGGTTTTCAAACTGGAGGCTGTGACCCCTGAGGGAGTCATGAGGTTATTACGTGCGGAGTCACAAGCTGTCAGCCTCCACTCCTTAGCCCCACATTTCCTCCAGCAAAATATAAAAAATGCCTTTTCAATTTATAAGGGGGGGGGTCACACTCAGAGGCTTGCTGTGTGAAAGGGTCACCAGTACAAAAGTTTGAGAACCACTGATTTATCAAGATCCTTTTCTAGACTCACTTTCTCCTCGCTGTATAGAATGATACCATCTGCAAACAATTCTGTATGTTCCTTGTGGGTATCCAGGATCATAGTAAACAAGAAAGAGCTCAATGCTGATCCCTGATGCACTCCCACCTTTACCAATAGTTTGTATTTCACCACTAGAAGTTCTGACTATTGACATTGCACCTACATACATGACTTGAACAAGCCACACATAATACTCTGGTACCATTTTCCCCTCATACCGCACCAGATGTCTTCCCTTGACACTCTTTTCAAAGGCCTGTTCCAGATGCATGAACACCAGTGGCATTGAAACAATTTTTATAGTGTGGGTGCTGAAAGCCATTGAACAAAACTGGAAACCACTTTTAGCCAGAGGGTGTTGCCACACCTTCCAGTTCCAGCACCCTGATGAACACCATATAAATGTTTTATCTAAATGTTTCCAATCGCTGCCTCAGTGCAAAGACAGCATCCATTGTGGACCTTCCTGGCAAGAAGCCATATTGATTTGCACTAATATCTTCTTAATTTCTTAGTCTTATTGAAGACCCTCTGTATTTCATTGTACAATTCATCAGCTTCATACATCTATACTTTGTATGGTTGCCAGCATCACGTTTTCCTTTCTATATTGACATCAAGGTAGTTTTCCTCCATGCATTTGGTATATTTCCCCATCTTATGGTTAAAGTGAAAGGGGATGTCAGCAGATGGATGCCCTTTATTCCAAGCTTTTTCCATGCCTCGATAGGGATTCTTTCTTGGCCTATGCCCTTATTATTTTTCATTGCTTTTATAGCATTTGCCATTTCATCTGGTGTGATTAGGCTCCACTGCACCAAAATTAATCATTTTAAAGTTGAATTACTCTCTTGGGTTTTCTTCATTTAAAAGCTGTTCAAAACACCTTTTTCCATAGATCCTTTGTGCAACTATCATCAGTCAACACCCACCAGTTTCATCTTTGAATCTCACCTCCTTTATGTCTTTGGTACTTCTGTCACGTGCGTTCACCAGTCTGCACACAACCACCCCATAAAAACTTGCATGAATAAGAATATAATTTATTTATACTTGATTCGTAATAGGCATAAAATTACCGTATTGTTCCGAGTATAGGCCGCTCCTGATTATAAGCCGCACCCTTAAAGTTTGGTGCTATTTTAAAAAAAATTAAATTTTTAACTTTTTTTAACTTAAAGAAAATCTCAGCCGCAGCCGGGACTCAGAAGGCTCTGGGCTGTCTGCCGCGGCGGGGAGCCCAGAGCCCTTTAAATCCCAGCCGCGGCCGGGACTCAGAGGGCTCTGGGCTGTCTGCCGCGGCGGGGAGCCCAGAGCCCTTTAAATCCCAGCCGCGGCGGGGAATCAGAGGGCTCCGGGCTGCCCGCCGCGGCGGGGAGCCCAGAGCCCTTTAAATCCCAGCCGCGGCGGGGAATCAGAGGGCTCTGGGCTGTCTGCCGCGGCGGGGAGCCCAGAGCTCTTTAAATCCCAGCCGCGGCGGGGAATCAGAGGGCTCCGGGCTGCCCGCCGCGGCGGGGAGCCCAGAGCCCTTTAAATCCCAGCCGCGGCCGGGACTCAGAGGGCTCTGGGCTGTCTGCCGCGGCGGGGAGCCCAGAGCCCTTTAAATCCCAGCCGCGGCGGGGGATCAGAGGACTCCGGGCTGCCCGCCGCGGCGGGGAGCCCAGAGCCCTTTAAATCCCAGCCGCGGCCGGGACTCAGAGGGCTCTGGGCTGTCTGCCGCGGCGGGGAGCCCAGAGCCCTTTAAATCCCAGCCGCGGCCGGGACTCAGAGGGCTCTAGGCTGCCCGCTGCGGCGGGGAGCCCAGAGCTCTTTAAATCCCAGCCGCGGCGGGGAATCAGAGGGCTCCGGGCGGCCCGCCGCGGCGGGGAGCCCAGAGCTCTTTAAATCCCAGCCGCGGCGGGGAATCAGAGGGCTCTGGGCTTCCCGCCGCGGCGGGCAGCCCAGAGCGCTCTGATTCCCCGCCGCGGCTGGGATTTAAAGTATTTTTATTGGGTTTTTTTTGACAAGATCCCGCTTATAGGCCGCACCCCTAGTTTAAAGACTTAAATTAGGGGAAAAAAGTGCGGCCTATACTCGGGACAATACGGTATATGGCTAATTAAAGCATAGCACTACAGTAAAATAGAATCAGGAAGAAAATTTCCCCTCCTCTTTCACCTCCCCAATGGAATTGGCATTGCCCAACTAGCCAGACACTTTGGTTTTTGCCTCCTTTAATACGCCCAGCATATGCCACTGCTAAAAACACTAGATTATAATGTTTAGCACTTATGGATGCTTTATATGCTCAAAGGACTCTACAAATACTTAAATAATCCTAGTACCATCCCCTAAAATAAAGTGAATATTGTCCCATTTTACATATGGGGAAATTGAAACAGCGATGAAGCAACTTTCTGAAGGCTACACAATGAAACATTTATGGAGCTGGGATTAAAACTCAGGACTTTACAACTCTTTGTTCCATGTTCATCCATCCAGATCACACTGCTTCCCAAGATTATATCACTGGTTTGTTCCAATATGGCAATTTTTCTTACAAAGACATGTCCATTCTAAAATAATGTGGTCTAAAACCAGTAGTAATGGATGACTGCTTATCCTGACTGATTTCTTCTTTTATATCTTAACCATGTTTCATCTCAAATACCTTTCAACCAGGAAAATCATTAGATTTGTTTGCTTTCTAATCATGTAAAATTGAGTCCTATTTTTATTCCACTATCTGTAAAGACTTTTCAGTTGACTGTAATCACTTTTAACACATAGTTAAAATATCTTCAACAATGATTATAGGCAGTGATCATTTAATAATGCAGTTTCAGTTAAGCATATATTTTTTCAGTGGAATGTTGCTACATTAAATATCTTTAAACTATTCACATACTATCACTGGCTTCTCTATGGTAGTCTTTATTTTGGGACACACTGGCTTAAGAGTAGCCAGTAATTAAATTTTCTATCATTGCAGCATTAACTGCAAAGTCAGCTTTGGACTGATGATCCTTTATTAACTGCTGTTAATTCTTATACAAGTTTTATGGGTGATTGGAGATGCATTTTTGGAGAGGAGAATTGTTGGAAGATATCTGGTTCTTCATTTGTGAATGATCGACATCTTGCAACTTGAGGATGTTATATAATTCCAACCTTATAAAGATGTGTCAAATTGTTTGTAAATAATTCAGCTGTTTGACTTTATTATAACCTCCTCTTACAATGGAATGAAACTGAATACTCTATTTAAATCAGTGCAGTGAAAACACCTGATGTAATTTTTTAAATGAAACATTTCGACTTTTCATTTCAAAACATTTTTATTTTGAATTTTAGCTTATTTAATTTTGTTTAAAGGGTGAAAACCTTCTGAAAATGAAACAATGTTTTGGTTCGGGTTGAGCAGATAATTTATTTGACCTAAAACTAATAAGCTGTTATGGGATAAGAGGGAAGGTCCTCTCATGGATTAATAACTGGTTAAAAGATAGGAAACAAAGGGTAGGAATAAATGGTCAGTTTTCAGAAAGGAGAGAGGTAAATAGTGGTGTCCCCCAGGGTTTGTACTGGGACCAGTACTATTCCACATATTCATAAATGATCTGGAAAAAGGGGTTAACAGGGAGGTGGCAAAATTTGCAGATGATACAAAACTACTCAAGATAGTTAAGTCCCAGGCAGATTGCAAAGAGCTACAAAGGGATCTCACAAAACTAGGTGACTGGGCAACAAAATGGCAGATGAAATTCAATGTTGATAAATGCAAAATAATGCACATTGGAAAACATAATCCCAACAATACATTAAAAAATGATGGGGTCTAAATTGGCTGTTACCACTCAAGAAAAAGATCTTGGAGTCATAGTGAGTAGTTCTCTGAAAACATCCACTCAATGTGCAGCGGCAGTCAAAAAAGCTAACAGAATGTTGGGAATTGTCAAGAAAGGGAAAGATGACAAGACAGATCACCTCTATATAAATCCATGATACGCCCACATCTTGACTACTGTGTGCAGATGTGATAGCCCCATCTCAAAAAAGTCGTATTGGACTTGGGAAAGGTTCAGAGAAGGGCAACAAAAATTATTAGGGGTTGAAATTAATAGGCAGCAAGTTTAAAACAAATTAAAGGAAGTATTTCTTCACACAGAGCACAGTCAACCTGTGAAACTCCTTGCCAAAGGATGTTGTGAAGCCCAAGACTATAACAGGGTTAAAAAAAGAACTAGATACATTCATGGAGGATAGGTCAATCAGTGGCTATTAGCCAAAATGGGCAGAGATGGTGTCCCTAGCCTTGGTTTTGCCAGTATCTGGGAATGGGCGATGGGGGATGGATCACTTGATGATTACCTGCCCTGTTCATTCCCTCTAAAGCACCTGGCCACTGTTGGAAGACAGGATACTGGACTAGATGGACCTTGGGTCTGACCCAGTATGGCTGTTCTTATGTTTTTCCCTCAGCAGTATCCATAGGAGACCGGCTCTGGCACCCCCTGGAGTGGCGCGCATATGCTGTGGCATATAGGGCGCTGCTGGCCCCCTCCACCCTCAGTTTCTTCTTGCTGCGAGTGATGGTGCATGGAACTGTTGCTGCTGCAGCTAGTGCTGTTGCTTCTTGTTCTTTCGAACCCATTTATCTCTTGTATATTATTGTATATTGTTTCTCTCTGGTTTTAGTTTCCCTATTTGTTAGAGATTGAGTAGGTCCCAAACGGGACTTCGCCTCAGGACGGGGCATGCCCCGGTCCCCAGGCTTTAAGTCCTGTGATCACTGTAAAAGGCCCATGCCCATTAGCGACCCACATAACAGTTGTTTATGGTGCTTGGACGAAGGTCACATTAGTGATACTTGCAAAATCTGCATGTCCTTCAAGCCCAGGACGAAGAAGGAGCGTGACATTCACTTTAAAGCATTCCTTATGGAGTTTCTCCTTACCCCAGTGCTGGAGCAGCGCTCCAATTTGGCGCTGAGCACCATGACCTCGGTGTGCAGCATATGGCCAGTACCGTCTGCGAGCCGGCACTGGTCCCTTTCCGTGGCTCCAGCAAAGAAGCCCAGGAAGATGGGGCAAGGAAGGTCTCCAGCTTTCCGCAAGGGAAAGGACAGGTCAGGGGTGGACCAAGGCCCTGTCTTGGGCACCTCTTCACCCCCTTTGGGAGCTCGGGCCCCAGCTCCGCTCTAGAGGGGCTCGACCCGCAGTAAGCAAATGGACAAGCGCCCGTTTTGAGGGTACGCCCGAGGGTGACCTACCGGACTGTTCCCTGGATCTTTCTTCCCCTCTCTTTGCCAACCACCTTTCTTCCGACCTCCCTGCATGGACATCTATAACATCAGACTGGTGGGTCCTCAATATGGTGGTGCAGGGTTACACCCTTCAGTTACTTTGTACCACCACTTCGTCCCCGCCCGCCCCCCCCCATCCCTCTTCGAGGACCCTTCTCACAAGAGTCTTCTCGTGCAGGAGGTAGAGGGTCTACTGCAGTTCAGAGTGGTGGAAGTAGTTCCTGTGGAGTACAGGAACAAGGAGTTCTGTTCACAATACTTTTTTAATCCCCAAGGCCAAGGGCAGTCTGCGGCCCATACTAGATCTGCGGGGATTGAATTTAGTGAAACTGAAGTTCCGCATGGTCTCCCTGGGGGACCCTACCAGCAGGGCTGCCGACAGGGGAGGCAAAAAGTGCAGGGACATTAAAGCGCTGTCGTGGCAGCGATTTAAGGATGGTCCTTTGCTGCAGCAGCGCTGGGCCATCAATCGGAGGGGGCGCAGCAACGTTATAGCGCTGCTGCGGCAAAGGACCCTGCAGCGCTTTAAGGTCCCTGCCCCTTTTGCCCCCCCAAAGGGAGCAGCTGCCCTGGGGCTGGCGATTTAAGATTTAAGAGCCCAGGGGCTCTGGACGCCACTACCGCAGCAGCGGCGTCCAGAGCCCCAGGCCCTTTCAGTAGCCAAGAGAACCCTGGGCGGCACGGACCAGGCGACCTGGAAAGGCTGGCTGGGGGATGCTGACCCCCTAACCCCAACCCTTCCACTGGAGGCCCTGCCCCTTCTGGGAGCCAGAGCTGCCCCCGCCCCGTACCAGTAAGTGTCCTGAGTTACTTTCACACCTTTGTACTAGTAATAATGTTCTTATTAGATTACACATTTGAATTTATATTCTTGCAAAGAGTCGTTAACAGATAGCCTTGCAGCATTTGAGACTCTGTGAATGCGTATGTAATCCCAGATAATTATACCTGTCTATATATAGATACCTTAAGATATTTCAGCATGGCCCTCTTAACCCGTGGTCTGTTAACATGCGGTTGTGACGGCTTGACTCCCGACATACGCATGTAAACTGGTCTGTACTGTACCAAGTGCAGGTGGTGGCTTACGTCAGACGTTGCAGTATCCAGATCTACCCGTACCTCAACGACTGGCTCGTCCAGGGCAATTCCAGGTCCAAGGGGACATCGCAGTGCTGCTGGCCACATGCCGTCACCTTGGTCTGTTGGTGAACAACACAAAATCCACGTTAGTTCCGGTACAGCAGATAGAGTTCATCGGAGCGGTGCTTGACTCAACCTCCGCCAGAGTGTTCCTGCCGCTGGAGAGGTTCAGGGCATTAGCGGACCTTATCCTGACCACGGCCAGGGTTTGCCTGCGTCTCCTAGGTCATATAGCGGTGTGCTCATATGCTGTGTGCTATGCCAGGCTCTGGATATGATCCCTGCAGCAGTGGCTGGTGACTGTCTACTTCCAGTCCAGGCAACACCTGGAAAAGGTTGTCACCATTCCCACAACGATACTCACCTCACTCTGATGGTGATCTGGCCCAGGGGATGTCCTGGAAGGAGTCCCCTTCAACAGCACTCCCCCCTCAGTCGAGTTGGTCTCGGATTCCTCGGATCTCAGTTGGGGGCGCACCTTGGCAATCTCCAGACGCAGGGTATGTGGTCCTGGAAAGAGATGACGTTACACATAAACATCAAATTGCTCAGGGCAGTCCGCAGGGCATCTGTGTTTCTTTCCTCACCTGTCAGGCAGAGTGGTCAGAGTCTTGACGGACAACACAGCCTCAGTGTTCTATATCAACAGACAGGGTAGCTCAATCTTCGGCCCTATGCCAAAAGGCACTCTGTCTTTGGGGCTTCTGCATTGACCACGGAATCCATCTAGAAGCGTGTCACCTCCTGGGGGTCAGAACGTGTTAGCGGATCACCTAAGCAGGGACTTCTCTCACCACGAGTGGGCGCTCCACCCAGAGGTAGCCGGCATGATCTTCCAGAGGTGGGGATCTCTCCAAGTGGATCTGTTTGCCACCGCTTCTGCTCCAGATGGGGTCTGGGCACGGGCTCCCTCTCCAGTGCCTTCCTCCTGTCCTGGGCGGGAAGCCTGATGTATGTGTTTCCCTGATCCCACGCATCAGCAGTGTCCTGGCGAAAATCAAGAGAGATAAGTCCCAAGTTATCATGTTTGCCCCAGCATGGCTGTGCCAACCACTGACTATTATCATAATTTATATGACAGTCTCCAGGGACCAACTGAGAAAGTGGCCCCATTGTGCTAGGAACTGTACAAACTTAGTCCTGTCCCAAAGAATTTACCTCTAAATAGACAAGACAGACAAATGGTAGGGAAAAGGGCTATAACCTATGAGCATCGTTAACACCGATAGTCTGCAAATGCTAGGTTAGTATCACAGTATTTTTCAGCTTTGAGTGAAGTTAAGCAAGGAGGGGTTTATCTAAAGAAAGGGAGAGAGGGTCTTTAAAAAGGATGGGGGATAGGGCAGGGCAGGAGGCTACCATGGAGGACAGCTGGGAGGAGGCTGAGGTCAGCTGTACATAATTTGTGGAGAAATCATACTTTGTGCACAACATCCATCCTATAGACTAACAGACGTTTTGCAGCATGAGCTTTCGTGAGTGAATACATGCATCCGAAGAAGTGGGTATTCACCCACGAAAGCTCATGCTGCAAAACGTCTGTTAGTCTATAAGGTGCCACAGGATTCTTTGCTGCTTCTACAGAACCAGACTAACACGGCTACCCCTCTGATACTTAACATCCATCCTATCACTTTCCCATTAATTCCTAAATCTAAAAGAAATTCCAAGCTTTTCCTACATTCTGGTCTCTTCAGCTGTCCACTTCACTGAATGACCTTTGTGTCCTGAGTTATGTGGAAACCTGAGTTAAAAAGGGTTCCTATCAAGTACTGGATCTAACAGCTCACAACCAGACTTGTTATGGGATGGATATGGGTAAGTTTAAGGAGAAATATGTAGCAGATCTTAAATAGGTTTTTTTTTTTTAACTTAGTTGGTGGGGATCCCTTAATCAATCTGACCCAACCCAATAAGAATAAGTACTACCAGATTCCATTACATAAATGTAGTTCAGAAATTAGTGGTTTATCTAAAATAACCTGTAGTGCAACTCAGTAGGGCAAGTCACCAGTTTTCTTTTTGTCTGGTTGTGTTGGTCAGTGCTAACAATGGAGATATTAACAGAAGGATTGCATAGGAGAAAAAAAATCCTTTAGGTCTACTAATCTGTAATTCTTAAGCGTGTTCAAAAACTCCTTGAGCTTTGGAATATTCTTTCTAACTCTTTCCCTACCCACTTCTTACACAATAGCAAAAGTACTTTAGTAAACAACCTTCAAATTAGGGTAAATACCTAAGATGATATGGTCTGCATCTCCCTGAACAGCAGCAAGCCATGGAGGTTAGCAGGCTGTATTGTACACAAATTGTATTCTATCCCAGAGTAAAATATACAGTATAATTATAACCAGGGGTGAAAGTAAAATACAGCTCTTACCGGTATGGATCCCACTCTGTGCGCCCCCACCCTGTCATAGGGGCAGGCCCTCAGACGGAAGGGGCAGGGCCAGGGGTGGAAGTAAGTTACATTTCTTACCTGTACAGTCCAAACACAAGCAACCCACCTCTCCCACATACTTCCTGGATCCCTCCCATTGCATGACTTAGATATAGAAAATAAAGCTACTATTACTACTACCAGTACTGTCTGTAATAAAACTTTACTATTGGAATAAGCCTGAAAAACTGAAAATTCACTGTCACATTTTTCTCCTTGTCCTCTCTCCTCCTCCTCCAGCCAGGCTGCCCGATGTGGCTAGGCTTCACGTTCCCCTGACCCCCGCACTCAGCAGGGGCAGCAGGGGTTCCCCTCTAGCTTGTAGCAGGGAGCAGGGGGACTGGCTGAGGGAGAAGCCTCCCCAGGTAGTCTGCTGCCTGCATAGGAACAGTTTAAACTCAGCTGTTCACTCCCTGGTCTGAACTGCGGGATTCTGGGCTATTTCTGGCATCCTTGTTAATTTCACTTCAGGGTTGTTGGGGGGGAGGGGGCAGTGGGATGATGAGACCAAGGCAGGGGCAGAATACAATAGCCGTTTGAGCTTAAATCCAGAGGTAATAAAAGCCAGTGGAAGGGGAAAACTCACTCACATCCATTTCTCTCCTCCCTCCTCCTCCAGCCAGGCTGCCAACAGGGCTAGGCTCAGTGCTTCCCCCAACCCCCGCACTCAGCAGGGGCTGCAGCGGCTCCCCTCTAGCTTGTAGCAGGGGGACTGGCTGAGGGAGAAGCTTCCCCAGGTAGCCTGCTGCCTGCATAAGAACAGTTTAAACCAGGGGTAGGCAACCTATGGCACACGTGCCGAAGGAGGTACACGAGCTGATTTTCACTGGCACTCTCACTGCCCGAGTCCTGGCCACCGGTCCGGGGGGCTCTGCATTTTAATTTAATTTTAAATGAAGCTTTTTAAACATTTAAAAAACCTTATTTACTTTACATACAACAATAGTTTAATTATATATTATAGACTTATAGAAAGAGGCCTTCTAAAAACATTAAAATGTATTACTGGCAGGCAAAACCTTAAATCAGAGTGAATAAATGAAGACTCGGCACAGCACTTCTGAAAGGTTGCCAACCCCTGGTTTAAACTTAGCTGGGAGTTGAGGGGCGGGGTGCAGGAGGGCTCTGGGCCAGAGCCTGAAGCCGCTTACCTAGAGCAGCTCCGGGGTGGCAGTGGTGCACACCAGGGCCAGGGCAGGATCCCAGCCCCAGCAAGCAGGTGGAACCATGTCCCTGCAGCCCTTGGGAGAGGGGGATGCAGAGCTCTGTGCGCTGCTTGCTGCTCCTCCAGGTACCTCCCTCTGAAGCTCCCATTGGCCGCGGTTCCCTGTTCCCAGCCAGTGGGAGCTGCAAGGGGGGCGGTGCCTGGAACCAGGGCAACACATGGAGCCCTCTGCTTTTGTCCTCCCTCCTCGGCCGCAGGGATGTGATGCCAGCCGCTTGAGGGAGCGACGCGGGGCACGAGTGGGGCAATCCACCGTAGTTTGCCCACTTCTGGCCTGGAGGTGGGCCGGGGGGGCGTGGGCCGCGTATTGGGCCGCAGGAAATAGCCCCGCAGGCCGCGTGTTTGAGACCCCTGCTATAGATGGCGTTATCAGGAGGTTCACAGTGATGTCACACACTCTAGCATAAGTCTTCCTCAAACCATTGAAGCAGTTGTGTGTGTGAAGAGAGAAAATGTAATGAGATTGATAGGAGAATTATACCCTATACTGGGGGGAGAAGGGGAACTGATACAGCTCTTTCCTTTAAAATCACTTGATAACCATACTAGTATTCCATTTGGGTTGCAAATTGAATTTAGCTGATATTTTGATAGTTGACAGAGGTAACATAAAACAAATTTGCCTTTGTAGCAGCTCCTATTAAATGTTTGGAAAGCACTATATAAATTCTAAGTATTTATTATTGCATTCTGGCTCTGATGTTGCAGCAAGCTGTTCATGAGCATGTTCTCATTTTAATAAGACTTTCATAACAAAAATATTTATGTTTTTATTGGTGTAAAACTCTGTTTACAGGAAACAATGCATTTTAAACAGTATAAATGTGGAAAACTGAGTATTTAAGAATTTAATGGTCTCTCTAAAGCAGGGGTCGGCAACCGGTGGCTCGTGGCTCGCCAGGGTAAGCACCCTGGCGGGCCGGCCCGGAAACTTTGGAGGGCACTAGACAGTCTGGAATATGGGTGGTTAGACTCAAGGCTGCATAATGCACTGTAGATGCTGGAGAACCCCAGGTTGTTACCAAGCCTTCAACTGGTAAATGCTGGACCCCACCTTAGCCTTGCTGTGCGCCGCTGCCACCCTGGAGCCACTCTAGATAAGTGGCACTGGGCCGGACCCCGCATCCGCACCCCCTGCCCTGAGCCCCCTCCCGCACTCCGCACCCTCTGCTGCACCCAAATCCCTGCCCTGAGCCCCCCCCACATGCCACACCCCTCCTGCACGCCAACCCCCTGCCCTGAGCCCCCTAACTCCCTGCCTTGAGCCTCCTGCCGCATCCTTCCTGCACTGCAACCCCCTGCCCTGAGCCCCCTGCCGCATTCCGCACCAATTCTGCACCCGAGCCCCCACCTCCATACCGCATCCCCTCCCACACCCTGCGCTCCCTCCCGCAACACCAACCTCCTGCCCCAGCCCTACATTCATGGCCCTGCATGCAATTTCCTCATCCAGATGTGGCCCTCGGGCCAAAAAGTTTGCCCACCCCTGATTTATCAGGTTTGCTCCACTGGCACACCAGGGCACTCTCCTTCCTGTTCTGTCCCACCCAAATACGATTTGGATTATAATTTTCAATTGTTTAGGCTAAAGTATTATACATGCCCACTTCCCCCAGACACAGTCTGTAGACCCAGGCAGTTCTTAATATAAAACACACCTGTGCAATTATATCTTAATTACAGTTCAACATAAGAATGAATGCAGATCAATACAGTTAAGAATAGGTCCTTCTGAGAACTGATTTTTACTGGAAAATGAAGAACTCGTGCAAGTAAGGGAAGAAGAAAGAATAAGACTGAAATTACTATTAGAATGCAGGGACAAAGTAGCATTTTTCTCATAGATCATAGAATACATAGTTTGGACTCAATATACAATTACAAGCTTTCTTTCACCTCTAGGTTATCTCCAGTTCAAATCAGAGCCAATTCTATAACCCCCTTTCTCTCCTAAAAAGATGTTTTGGTTCCTTTTTAAAATTAAATCTGATCATTGGTAAAAATGTTTTTTCACTGATTCTTTATTCTGTCTGAGGTTTTAGAGGTGCTACAAATCAGCCCACATTGGATAACTCTGAAAATATTGATTTTTGTTTTGTTTTGCTTTGCTTTGCTTTGCTTTTTGGTTATAGAAACCAGAGATCATTTTGTCTGTTGCAATATCTGTCGCAATTTGTATTTTGTGTGTGACATTAGCACATTTGAATTTGAGTGGGTATATGCAGTGCTGTCCTTTCCCTATGTGTTTGGAATAGGGTGACCAGATGTCCCGATTTTATAGGGACAGTCCCGATATTTGGGGCTTTTTTTTATATAGGCACCTATTACCCCCCACTCCCTGTCCCGATTTTCACACTTGCTATCTGGTCACCCTAGTTTGGAACATAGTATTTTTAAGATGCTGTATAATATGCAACAGCGTGGATGACCTACCAATAGTAAGTGGTCTCCTCTCCCTATAGCAGCAAGTCAAGCTGAACTGTTTTAATAATGTTCTTTAAGGAACAGTGGGTTTAGGGCTAACTTTCAGTAGTATGCTTAACTTAAAAAAAAAAAAAAAGTGTGAAACCACTTTAAAGGTTTTGAACTGAAACTGCTGGTGATTGTTCTAATCATGTTTTGACTTGGTTCCAATAACAAACAAGTAGTCAAGAAACTAAGTGGGTGAGCATATAATACCTGTACTATTAAAGTGTGATCAAATTGCGGACAAGTTTCTGTAGTTCTACTAACATTCCAAACAAATAAATCACAGAAATCCGCATACGATCTTACAACTAACTGCACTGCAAGAGTCCAAAATCTTTTTAGTTTACAGTAGTGTGTGTATTGTTGTTGGAATTAAAAAAAAATATTGTTCCAAACTCAATATGGGGACAAACTACTAGGTATTTTGCAAAGTCCTTGGTTTTTTTTTTTTTTTTTTAAGTGTAAGGTGATAAAAATCTTGGCAAGTAGGCATGAAGGAAAGTATAGAGGCAACTGTTTCTGAAGTTGAATTGGAAAATTCTGAGCTGGACAGAACTGAATGATGAAGAGAGAACAAAAACAGTAATAGAGTCAAATGATATTGAAAAGAGGAGCTATATAGTTAGTGGGGATAGACAAATAAGATTTAAAAGGAGAAAGTGGCCCATGACTCGAGTACTACAAAAATCCTTCTTTCCATGGTACATAGAGCGAAATCCTCACCCCATCCCACCCCACTCTAGCTCCTTTCCTGCCTTGGCCAGAATTGAGTGCTGCTCTCACCATTTCACTCAGAGTAGTCTCCTTGCACAGGCATTGTAGAAGACTACCTGCCTATCGGCTGCCTCCTGTGGACACCCTTCCAAGACCTGACATGGAAGAATAGAAGAGCAGGTGTGGGGGCCAGGAGGAGTTGTCAGGACTGAACACAGCCCTGTACAGATTCCTAGCAACACTGCAACCCAGGCAGGCTGCTGTAACGTAGGTCCTCCAGAGCTCTGTAAATTATGATGGGGGGCCTCTGCAGCCCCCAGGACAGCCCAGAATAGGGAGGGTGCAAAGGAGACTTAAAGCCACTATACCCCACCATCACCGTGGTCTGTGAATTCTGTGCTGTAGCTCTCTGGAATTTTGCCTCTCTTTCTCGTTTTGAGGCAATAAGTGGAGAAGTATTTCAAAGTTAACTTTTTTCATAAAGACACTTTAATAGTTTTTGAAGCAGTTCAATAAGCCTTTGTCAACCCTGATGTATTTTGTTAAATATAACTATGTACAGTAAGGAAATGACTATATCATTATAACTTATTTTCAGTCGAGTCTGGCCTGTTTCAAAACATGCTAGATTCAGTTTTGACAGAACACAATTAGGAAACATGCTTGAGGAGGTTGGACTTCACTGACATTTTGAGAAGTTGAGCCTTGTACTTGTTTGTCTGGTCTCTGATTGGCTGAAGCTGTTGCTATGCTCATTGCTTTGTTCTTAGGCAAAGTTAGAAATTTGAATGTGACCTGTTTGAACTGCACTGTCTGCTGCTTTTTTCAGTTTCAGTCTCCTGATTCACTCTTGCTCTTTTGTGCTTTCATATTGTATCCTAAGTTGGTCTAACAGACGCATTTTTAATTATGACAATTAAAAAAGTTCTCATTGGTTCCACTAGCATTAGTAACTTTTTACTTTTAATATTTTTACTTGACAACTTTTTTCTATCCCAGAATAGCTTATTAAGTCTTTTGCTTAAAGTTTTTAAACATTTTTATCTTCGCAAGCAATGAACATTGATTTGATCAGTGTTAATCAAGAGAATTAAAATGGTTAATACTTTATCTGGAATGTGAAAGAAGTTGTTTTAAAAACAATTGGGGAAACTGTTAAATTAATGGTAAAAGACTGAAACATATTGCACTAAAAGAATAGTAAATATAAACACAATTCAGAAGTCTCCATTTTCTCAAATGCTCCCTATGTAGAAGTAGGCTATCTGGAAGAATTAGATCTTCCATGTATA
Organism: Mauremys mutica; assembly: GCF_020497125.1. Taxonomy (NCBI): domain Eukaryota; kingdom Metazoa; phylum Chordata; order Testudines; family Geoemydidae; genus Mauremys; species Mauremys mutica. The sequence continues at coordinate 83,741,206 of NC_059074.1, read as the reverse complement.
TTTCTTGGTAAATGTTTTTTCAGTGTCTTGTTGATTGACAGTAATCTCAGTCTTAGTACTAATCTGAAAACAAATGTCAAAGCCCTAAAACTTGCAAAAAGACTTAGTTTCGATATTAGATATGAGACAGACCAATTCTCCGGAGACTTGTATAGTTAGTTAGAGTTTCATCAAATCTTAAGTTTCTAGAAAATTGAAGTGGTCTTCTTTGAGACCAGTAAACACAGATTTCATCCACAGGCCAAAACTTCTAAGCAACATTAGCCCCTCCCTTCAAAGGGTGAAGGCTAATGATTCACCATTAGGTTGAATTGAACAGAAAACTAACGATAACTAGCAGATTAAGTAGAATGTAGAAGATGCATCTGTTCTGCCAGACTTCTCTTGGTGGAAAGGGCTTTGCCCTGGTGTGAGGAGTTTAAAAATGAATGAAATAGGGCTTTGTTGTTGTAATGGGGAGGTCAGTTGTGGTGTTTTCGACCTATTGAGTTCAGGTTTTGGACAGTACCCAGAGCATGGGATGAGTGCTTTAATAGTCTGAATGAATAATGTAAGTTTATTGCAGAGGTTACAGAACAGTGAAACCTAGTTTTGCACCCTCTGCATCACAAGGCTACAAAGAAACTTGTTTATTGCTTAAGTCCTGGCAATGTGCTTGGCACTATACAGGAAATGTATGAAGGCAGATCCTTCCTTGAGATGTTTTCAATGTGAGACACACATAGTTAAGACAAGACACACTGGGAGACCCAGAGAAGAGTGCAAGTTTGGAGGTAACTGGAACTTCTTAAATTTTCTGTACAGTTTTCCTACACTCCCAGTCTCCCCCACTCTAGTGTGGTGTTAGGGTGGAGAAGGCATTTAACTCGGGTTACAACTAAAATATAGAAATTGAATTTAAAGGAACTGAAAATCTTTTGGGTTTCACACTCTGCTGCTCCCAGGCATAGGACTGTGCCCTTGGAGTTGTCAAGTGTAAGAGAATAGAAAGTCTACAAAACAGCTCACAAAGTCTGGAGCTGCTGACCGGAGGGCACCTGAGGCTGTAAAGCCACTGTCCACATTCAGTTTGATTCCATTCCACTTGATTTAATTCATTTTGCTGCACTATAGTATGACTGCCTTCCAGACTAGCTTTTGTCACAGGTGATTGATTCTCTTTTCTCCTCAGCAGGAGGGTTTTTCTAAAGGTTTGTTTTTCTTTTAATGGCTGTGGGATGTGCGTTATTGAGGACAAAGCTAAAGAAGTGTGCCTTGCACTTGGAATGAGAAGTGGTGATGTTTGAGGTGGTTCTTAGATCCTCTGGGAGTTTGTTCAACAGTCTGGGACCAGCCCCAGAGAAAGCTTTCTCTTGCACAGGCTAGCTTTTCCCTTGTGGGTAGCATCGTTGTGCTTCAGGAACAGAGTAATTGAATTGTCTGAAGTTCTGAGCTAAGAACTAACTTTTAAGTATCCTGGGCCTAGACCATTGAGTGCCTTGAAGACGAGGAGGACAGTGTTTTTGGCAGAAGGAAGGGCTTCTGGGCTACATTTCTCCAAATTGGGGTGGGAGTAAGCAGAGGGCTCAAAAATTCAAAGAACAAATTTAAAAGAGAAAGCTAGGGTGCTCCAGAGAATAGACAGAGAAGGGTTACAAATGTTTTTATCAAAAAATAATGGCAAGGAAACTTAGAATGAAAAATTGATTAATAGACTAAATAAAAACAAGATGCGCGTGGGGGGAAGCTTTCTAAACTTAGCTTGATGGTGAGAAGAAAATATCTAGCAGAGCTCTAAATAAAAATGACAACATGAAAAAAAATTGTCCTTCTGCCTTTCCGTTTTTGGGACCAGAGAGATTTTTTCAAGGATGTGCTAGAAATGTACTTAAACAAATTTGACCCCTTGAACTGTCATATGAGATTTTGGATACTTGTGTATTTTATATGAACAGCCACAATTTTGCAAGCTCTTTGGTGCAGCAGCCCATTTTTTATTGGGTGTGTAAATAGCCTAGTGCAATGTATCCCTGATCAGGTGCTACTGTAGTATAAATAGTCAAAATAACCCATTTGAAAGTGTGTGTTAGTTATTTGAAAAAGTCTACATATATTTTTCCCTTTCTCTAGCAGTGGCTACTAGCAGAGAAAATTGTTTTGTTGCCTATGAATTGGTTTATTAAACATTATTGACATGTCAGTGATTGCTGGGAATTGTAATGAGATGCCATTTTGGACAAACTTTGGTTAAGAGACTGTTACAATTTACAAGGCAATTTAATAGCCTACCTAAGATTAATAGACTCTAGAGGACAAAGTAGAATATGGGGTGGGGTATGAAGCCATCCACACAGAATTTTTCTTTTTTTCCTTTGGTTTCAGATCTGTCTTAATCTGTCGTGTGTGGAAAGGTAATTTTCGTGTTCAGATAGGCCCATTGTAATGAATACAGAGCTTATAAGACTTTTAAATAAATAAATTAAATAAAGAGACAGACATGAATTTCGTTCTGTCCCTTCTCCTTCTGAATCCAAGATGGCTACTACCTTAAGTGTCATAAGATGCTGGATTTTTAGAAGACTGTATTTTGTCAGTTGTCATGCCTCTTTGTTTTAAAATTGGAAGCCAGCTTTATGTGACTAAGCGTTAATTGTAAACTTTCCATAGGAGAGACTTATGTTCTTCCACTTCATATAGCTACCATCTAGCTGTGGGTGCTACCATAATAATAAATATCTGTTCTAGTGACATGCAGTTTTCATATAACTATATAGCTGTGAATGTAGCTTTCTGCAATTGCAGTCTAGTAATCTAGAGCTATCGTTTTGCAATCTCCTTTTTTTTTTTTTGTGATGGACACAAGCAAGCAGCCAAGAAGCAAGTTTTTTGGCATGCAACTCACTGTTTCTCTCCATCAGCTTCTGGGGAAGGTAATAAAAAAAATCTGGCAAGGAGTTCTTTCTTCAGAATAACCCTCCTAAATACATCTTTAATCCACCTACTTACAGTAGTCTTAGAAACCATAAATCCTTTTTTGTGTCCTTGCCAAAGCATAAATAAACTCGAGATCTCAACTCCTTACTCTATATAAATTAAACTTCAAAGTACTTTTAATGTCTAGTAATTCTTTTCCTTGATTGTGGAGATGGTCTTTAAATTTGGATAAACTCGGTAAAATGATGCTTGGTGAAAAACTGAAATCTTGAGTAAAGGCAGGAATCACTGAAGAATGACTTTATCTTTGGTGGAATAATAAAAAGGGGGTGTTGTGTGACAAAGCGGTTAGTCCATTTGCCCTTTAAGGATGAAGATATGGCTATAAAGAAAATAATGCTTAAGGGTAAGTGTATAAAACTGAGATCTCAAATGCAAATTAGGCTCTAAGAATGGACAGTAGGTGTAAGGCCCAGTCTATAGTGTAAAACCAAGTGTTGGTTACATTGTGCTTGAATCCATCTGCTCTATGTGACAGAAACATTTTAAACAGTGTTCAGGGACAGCTGTGTTGTAAATGCCTTCCCTGAACATCTTGGGTTATTTCAGACTAATAAGATCCTAAGAAATGCATGAGTGGAAATCTTCCTCAGAAACTATTATAGAGGCACCAGTTACAACTCTGTGTAGTTAAGGTAGAGTCCCTTTTTGCATTTAAAGAAGGTATTCAGTCTCTTGGTCATGTGTGGAAAAATATAGTGTATCCTCTCCAAACTTATAGCAATTACTCTTAGAGTACAAAATGAATTTTCTGAAAATTGACAAGTTAATTTACTAGGGTTAAAATTAATTTTAAAACTGAGCTCTTTGAGAGTTTTAGCATGTCAGTCTTTTTTGTTCCAAATTATCTTAATAGTGGAATAATCTTCTTCTTTCCTTACAGTTACAATTATTTTGATATTGAGTTTATCTCATTGTTATGATTATGGGCAAAATAATTGAGAAAATAGTAACCACCAAGTTGCATGTTGGAACATCAGCCAACATCCTGGATTCCTCTAAGTCAGGGTTCAGACGAGGACACAGGGACAGCTCCAGTGGCACTAAAAGGTGACCACTTCATGGCCATGGACACACACAAGGTTTCCATGGTAGTCATCAAAGTTACAGGACTAGCTCCAACTCTGTCTCTTTTCTGGTCTCTGAGTACACCCCCTTAGGTGTTGGGCTTTGTGTCTTTACGTGTCCTGAGGTGGAATTCTGTAGTTGTCCTGCTCTTAGACCAGGCCTTGGGCTGCAGTGCCCTGTGCTTACCCAGCAGATCCAACTGCATTGTGGAACCTATCGTTCTTCCTTCCAGAATCTGTGACCAGCAGTATATACAGTGATAAAGTAGCCTTCTGAAAACTGTAGCAGGAGCAGAGAGAATTCTCTTATGCCCTGTCCTCTGGAACCCCTTGAGCCTAAGGTCTTGTCAACACTACACAGTTTTGTCGACAAAAGTCAGTTTTCGTCACCAAAACTAAGCACTACAAACCCAGGACATTCAGAGTTAAGGTTACATTTAACAGAAATCCATACATGTTTTAAGTATGAAAATGCATAGATTCACAAGTTTTAAGGCCAGAATGGACCATTAGATCATCTCATCTGAAATTCTGTGTAATTTGACCCAGTTACTTCTGTATTGTACCCAATATCTTCCAGAAAGGCATCCAGTCTTTATTTGAACATATCTAAGAAAAGGAGAATCCACCACGCCCGTTGGCAATTTGTTCCAATGCTTAATAACCCTCAGTATTTAATGCTACATTAAACTGGCAACAATAAATTAGAGCAACTGCTAAAACATTTGTTTACCTTTAGCTAGCCACATGAGAGAGAGAAAAGAAAGAAAACTTAATTAAGAACATTCAATTCTACATTTAATGTGGTAGAGCAAGTCAGAGCACTCAGTTACCACTTAATTCTGTAATCACTTTGGCACAGCAAGTCACATGTAAGTCACATGACTTAACACTCAGCTCTGCAAGCAGCAAGGTCAGTTAGGCAATGTCTACACTACAGAGTTAAGTCGACTTAAGTTACATGGATGATCATATGCCACTTTAATTACATTGGTTGTGCACATCCATACAACACTCCTTATGTCAGCGGAGCACGTTCACAGTCAGTGCACTTGCACTGACAGAGAGAGTGATGTATCCCACTGTGCAACTTGCCACACTGCCACTGGGAGCTCTGGGAACAGATCACGGTGCATCATTGAGGCATGCTTACTGTCCAGTGAGGCAGTTCTTTCCATCCCATCATTCCATGGGTTTCTGATTTCATTTTGCGCTGTCTTTCAACAGCTCTTGTTAACTGTGCGCCTATCATTTCTTCCTGAAAGTGTGGATCCGAAATGCTGACCAGTCTGGTGATGAGTATTATGAACACAATGTGGCTGGTCCTGCAGTATTTCATGACCTGTGAATCAGAGAGTGAACCGGTAGTGCTTACCCTTCTGTGTTCATCTGAAAGAAAGAAATAATTCATGATTGCTGCTGGCATTCATGGACCAGCTGCACACAGTGGACTGTTGATACTGGGCTCAGGAAACAAACACTGAGTGGTGGGATTGCATTGTGATGCACGAATGGGATGACTAATGGTGGCTTCAGAACTTTTGGATGTGTAAATCCACCTTCCTGGACCTGTGTGCAGAGCTCGCCCCAACACTGCGATGCAAGGACATCAGACAGAGCTGCCCTCACTGTGGAAAAAGCTAATTTTGATCGCTGTGTGGAAGCTGGCGACTCCAGACTGCTACTGGTCAGTCATGAAACAGTTTGGGGTTGGAAAATCCACCGTGGGGGCTGCGATGGTGCAAGTGTGCAAGGCCATTAAGCGCCTCCTGCTACGAAGGACTGTAACTCTAGGTAATGTGCAGGAAATACTTGATAGGGAATTTCACTGCCTCAAAGCTAACTGTGAGGCGATAGATGGAATGCATAACCCAATTTTGGCCCCAGACCATCTTGCATCAGAGAACATCAACTAAAAGGGCTACTTCTCCATAGTCTTGCAGGTAATGGTGGATCACTGGGGCCACTTCACTGAAATCAATTAGGGGTGGTCAGGGAAGGTGCATGGTGCACGCATCTTTAGGAACACTGGACTGTATAGAAAACTGCATGCTGAAACTTTCTTTCCAGACCAGAAGATTCTAATGGGGGATGCATAAATGCCCGTAGTGATCCTGGGAGACCCCCCACCTACTCTTTGCTCCTGTGACTCATGAAGCCTTACACCAGGAACCTAGACAGCAGCAAGGAGCACTTCAACAACAGGCTCAGCAGGTGCCGAATGACCATTAAATGTGCCTTTGGCCAATTAAAAGGTTGCTGGCGCTGCCATTTTGGCAGGTTAGACCTCAATGAGGAAAATATTCCAATGGTCATAGCAGCCTGCTGTGCCCTGCATAACATTTGCAAAGTGAAGAGGGAAGAGTTTCCCCAAGGTAGAGCATTGAGAGAGATCTGGCTGCTGATTTTGAGCAGCCAGATACCAGGGCAATTAGAGGGACACAGCAGGGAGGCTGTTCAAATTAGGGAGGCTTTAAAGGAGCATTTTGACAATTATTCCCAGTAATGCATCTTTATGTGATGCATTCGGCCATGCAATGTTTTCTTGCTGCCTTGAATCACCCCTGTAGTGCTTAGTTCCTGAGCGTTAATTGCACTGAGCAAATATTCCTGCCTATTAGCACTGTGTTTGAATGTTAGCACCAACTAATGTGTATAACACAAATAAAGACTCATTTTATTTGAAAGACTAAAGTTCAATAACAGGACAAAACACAAACATTTTTGTCAAATGAGACATGGTAATGAGGAACAGTCTCAGTTATGGCTCTCTCAGCTGTGTGTAACTCCAGCTTTCATTGTGAAACCAATCCGTAGGACGGAGTGCACAGGGTACTGCAAGGGACTGGGAACATGCGAGGAATGTAGTGGGGGAGTTTGGGGAGGGCATGGAACCAAGTTCTGTATTGGCTGCAGGGAGAGTCATGCATGGATGTGCTCAGTCTGCAGCTTGGTGAGGCACCTGAGCATCTCTGTCTGGCCCTCCAGCAGCTTTATCATCCACTCTTGCCCCTCCTTTCCAGGCTATCCAGCCTGAGTCTTTCTTTGATTGTTTCCCTCCACACTCTGGTTTCACTATGTGCTGTATCTGTTGACTGCAGCTCTTCGTGAAACATATCCTCTTTACTCCTCCTGGTTCTCCACCTTACCTGACAGACACTCCTCCACACTAGTGGAGGAGTGGGTGTTCAAGGGCACATCTGCAGAAGCCAAAGAAACAATGAACAGAGACAGTATTGTGAATTCGCTCACAGTTGTGAATCACAAAAGTGACACACACCTCTTTCTCACTGTCCCTTTGCTAGCACAGAGCTTGGTGAGAGTCTGAAATACGGTGAGTTTGGCGAGGGTGAGGGAAGGGGGAATGGGACAAGAGGGGACAAAGGGTCTGGATGGTTTGCAAAGAGGGTCACTACACATACCTAGGGACAGTATTCTGAATATTGTCACCCTTTTCCAAAAGCTAGGGTAATCAAACCCAATATTTTACTCCTGGGGGTAAAACAAGATACAAGAGTGCACCTCCTGCATGCATGCAGCTTCAGACCAGGTCCATATGTTGCTCGCCTGCATGCTGCTCTGGTCCCTGCAGAAATAAATGCCGGGTGGCATGGCAAAGTTTCCTACAGTGGGGGAAGAAACAAGGCAGCTCTGCCAAGGAACCTGCGGAAGAGGATTGCAGAATACCTCCAGGAAAGTTTCCTAGAGATCACTATGCAGGATTCCCAGAACATCCCAGTGTACATTAACAAACTTTTCCACCAGGTCCCCACTACATAGCTGCATAGGCTCATTTGTTAATTTCTGTCACTTATCTTTCTCCTACTATATAACAAGGTACACAAGTAGGGCCCTACGAAATTCACAGCCATGAAAAATGTCACGGACCTTGAAATCTGGTCTTCCATGTGAAATATGGTTTTCTGTGCTTTTACCCTAACTATCCAGATTTCATGGGGGAGACCAGCGTTTCTCAGATTGGGGGGGGGCTGACCCAAAAGAGAGTTGCGGGGTGGGGGTGCAGGGGTGTCACAAGGTTATGGGGGGGGATGCTGTACTGTCACCCTTACTTCTGCACTGGCTTCTGAGCTGGGCGGTTGGAGAGTAGCAGCTGTTGGCCAGCTGCCCAGCTCTGAAGGCAGCACCCTGCCAGCAGCAGTGCAGAAGTAAGGGTAGCAGTACCACAACGCCCCTTACAATAACCTTGTGACCCGCCACCACAGCTCCTTTTTGGGTCAGGACCCCCTACAATTATAACACGGTGAAATTTCAGATTAAAATAGCTGAAATCATGAAATTTACAATTTTTTAAATCCTATGACCGTGAAATTAACCAAAATGGACTGTGAATTTGGTAGGGTCCGATACATGAGAGCTCAGTCTCCTCACACTGATTTGGGATAATTATAATATACCTGTATTGTTTTTACCCTTAAATTAATGATATGTATTCTCAACCTCTAATTTCATTTTAATGTAGTGTGTCTTGGAATAATTAAGAGAGAAGGTCCAATAAAAGGACTCTGGACACTGTTGCTGAATGTATGTAGAGCAGACGCGTGGACCCTTAGGGTAGTGGGATTTAAACCTTTGTGCACTCTCCTGAAAGAAACCTGGGAAAAGTAGGTAAAACCCACCAAAAGAAAAAGTTAAGAATAGATTTTTATGATGTATTCAGCAAATATACTTCCCAAAGCTTAAAATATTTGAAGTGTTTAAAATAAGTTGGAGACTGGTAGGCAGCCAAGATCTCTCAGGTTCACTGAGGATGCCCCTACAATTAATTGTAGCATTGTTCCCACCATTGATGTAGCACCAGTGGGAGTGCTAATCCAGGCCAGCCACAGATGTCTACCTCTGTCATCTAACTAAGCTTTATAGGGGGGAAATGACACCTTGAACTCTATCTAGAAACTATTAAGCAGCCAATGTAGAGCAAAGAACTCTCAACTTGCAGCTGAGAAACCTTCTGTTCAGTAACAGGGTGACTACATTCTTCATCCATTTAAGTTTTGGGGCTCAAGATGTAGTCCCACTTGAAGTCTTGAGATAATAACAAAGGCATGAATTGTGGTAGCAAGGTCCACATCTGAAAGAAATAGTTGCAATTTTCTAGTCAGACACAGATAGAACATGCAACCCTGGATATTGCTGTGATATGATAATCTAACCATTAATCCTTGCAAATTTACTGCACATTCTGTGCACCTCACTACTAGAATATTGTCCCGGATATTGATTCTATCTTTTCCTTTGTTCGTTTTTATAAATATTACTCTAATATATCGCCTTAGACCAACATACATAATTCTGCTATCCCTTGGTATTAACACTCTTCAGACACTTGTGATTATCAGTGTTTTTCAACTTTCAGCCAAGCTGTACATTTTAGTTAATATTCTTTATTCTTGTACAGACTTAAAACAAAATTCACACATTATAAGCCTTTGACTATATATTTATATTGTTTCCGCTTAGGAGGAAAAAATTCTAACTATACTTTTCGCAACTACTTATTCCTGGTTTGTTATTAAAGCCTGAAAGCATATTCTGATACTGTTTAAAAACAGTTACTACCCCAGGTAGATTCAGCACTGATCTCATTTGCACGCCAAACGAAATTACTGTATGCCAAAGTAAAATGTTAGTCTGTCTGGACACTCAAAGTTGAGAACTGGATATGCTTAAAAGGATACCTTAAAGGTATCTTGGGTCCAAATTAAGGTATTGTGGGTTTAACTATTACTACAATAAAATGTTTAAAATCTATAATCAGAGATTGAAAAATTTATCAATCTCTACTAACCTTGGACTAGGTTTGATAGCTAGGGTGAAAAGTACATTTGCCACCAATCCACCCATAAACCACACCCCTTTTGTACTACACTGAACTGTGACATGTCAATCCACTTTCTGTTTAACAAACTTAAAAATATGTGACATCAGGCTTGATCCTGACAGTGGCTGTGTGCTCTGGCCCCAATATGGCAAAGTATTTATATATGTGCTAAATCAGTGGGACTACTCACATGGTTTGCTGGAGCTGAGACAGAGTGCACAGCACCTTGTAGGGTCATGCCCTTACTATGACTTCCTTGCTTTTGTTTTATCTTCTTTCCCCTCCTCCTCCTATCATAGATCATGGTGTGTGTTTTCATATGTTGCTGTCAATGTCTGTTGCCTGATCTTGACAATTGTCATGTTAAAAACAAAACTAAAAAATTCGCAGCTTTTGCTTTTTCTAATTCAGTATTTATTTGACAGTCCATTGTTTTATTGTTTCCCCCAGGTCTTTATAATTTTATACTATTTTACCTCATATGAATATTAAAATCTTAACCACTCGTGCCTCATTATGACCGTGATTTTTTAATCTCTTTAATGGGCTAAAAGATACTAGTAACTACAGGCTACTAAAACTTCCTGTATTTTGTTAGTTTTTCTGCACTTTGTGAAATCACAAGGAAAACTGAAATAGCAAGGATCCAGTTTATATTTGCACCTCTATGAGAGATAAAAAGATCAGTTTTTTCTAAACAAGTGTGAAAGCAATGTGGCTAGATTTTGCCCTTAGTCATACACCACAGTATAGTTTCAATTCTGTAGATGAGAAATGGGGAACAGTTTTGCCACTGAGTGTAATATAGTCACTTGATACTGTCTAGAAAGTGTTTATAACCAAAACTGATTTTTATCCATTATTTTACCCATCAGTGTTCTAAAAGTAGAGCATTATGGCATGCTACAATAACATCTATTATGCCCAAAGAGCACACTTGATTGAGATTTTTAAAGTAAACTTTAATTTTTCATTCTCTTCCTGTGTATGCAGTTTGCATTATTTCTCTGTTTCTTAACAGCAATATTTGGGTTTATTTATACTACAGTTAGCACACTTATTTAGTACCCTTTTTAAACCTTAAAATTGGCTAGTATGACCTTTTGGGTGAAGAGGGGTGTGTTTAAGTACTTTGGAGTCTGTAAGGTTAGTGCTGTGCCCCGAGGGCGTAGTTGGCTGGACAGCAGGTTCCAACTCTCTGGGGGGGTTGCCAGATAGGTCTGTACCCTGAAAGTATGCCTAGGGACCCAGAGATTGGGGCAGTGGCTGGGCTCCATTCAGGCTCCAGGAGCTTGAAACACCATGGGGATCCCAGAATGGCAGAGGCTTGGATTCCCTCACAGCAGTCCAGGAGGGAGGGAAGTGGGCAGCTCTCATTTGGATCTGTGACAAAACTGATGCTAAAAATTATCTGAAATAAGTGATAGGAAATCTTTATTAACTTAATATAGTATAGATGAATGCTGCCAACTCAATTTTATCACAGATCTCACAAATATTTGGTGGTTTTCTCACAACCCCATCTCCTGAAGTAATAGGATTATGAGTTTCTCAGGACTTATCTACATGGGAAAATTTAGCAGCATAATTATACCAGTATAATTCTATAACTCCCCATGTGGATTCTTTTATTCTGGAGTAAGAGTGTTATAGAGTCTGAGGCCAGAAGAGACCACTAGGTCATCTAGTTTGTAACAGGCTACAAACGCTATCCAGCACCTGTATGCTAAACCCAGCCACTGAAATGAAATCAAAGTGCTACAGCCCACAGTAGACTGTTATGTGTCACAAGCAGAGAATAGGGGGGACTGAGATGCACCAGTGCTCGAGGCCCCTGCAGTGGTGGGGAAATGCTAAAGTGAGATATACCCAGATAATCCTGGCAAGGGACCCACATGCTCCCATGCAGAAGAGAGACAAAAGCCGCTCAAGGTCACTGCCAATCTGACCTTGGAGAAAATTCCTTCCCACCCCACATAGTGCAATCACTTAGAGCCTGAGCACGTGCACAAGAGCCACCTAAGTATCTGTGAGAGAGAAGGCTTGGTGCCATCTCAGAGCTCTGGCCTACCCTGCCCAGTGTCCCATTTCCAGCCATGGCTATCCCTGATGCTTCAGAGGAAGGAGATTAAAATGTAACCCTTCTGCCAGGTGGAGCTGGCAGCAACCAGGGCTGGGTTCAATATCTGTGGGTTCCTTTTCAACAATACAACACAGAACTGGCTCAAGCCCCCACCCAGTAACCTGCAAAAATCACACACCACCCCTGGGTGCCTCTGAAAGGCAACACTTTCCCACTTGCAAGCACAAAGTCTGAGTGTAGAAAAGAAACTTTTAATGAAAGTAGGGAAGTCACCTGACATTAATTAGGGAAAATGCCACAAGCAGGACACCCACCCCAGAGTGAGTGGGGCAGTCTTCTGCCTCATGTTCTTGAGTTCTACAATCAAAAGTTCCTTTTCTGTGCCCTGCTCTGCTCCCTCACCATACCCCACTCACTGTGGTTGTCCTTGGTCAGTGAGGACACAGGGTCCAGACGTGCATCTGTGTGAGTTCACCTCCCACATGGGGAAGAAAGCACCTTGTTTGCTCTGCCCATCTGAGCACTTGCTCTGGCTGGCTGCCTGCCAGCCACTGTTCCTCTCCGCTAGCCGCTGTTCCTCTTCGCTGACCCCCTTGCTACCCGCTCATTCCACTCTCCGGTCGCCACCTCCCTCTCTGCTGTGATCTCTGCAGGTCAGTCTCTTGAGAGTCTACCCAACTCTTAGTGATTATCAGTGCTTAGTGACTTTCAGCTCTTTGTGATGCAAGCTGGGCAGAAATGCTGTCCCACCATAAGTGTTTTCAGCTTTAGTGAGCACTTTACATAACAAACTTTTATTGGAACCTATTTCGTTCTATTTTTGAACAGTGGGGAGGAACACTTTAAACCAAGGACCTTTAGAGAGAGTCCCCATTCCTGTTGTTTTCACAGGGATCTGGTAGTCAAGCCCCTGGCTTAGCGAGTCTCTTTCAACTGAGGGTGACCCCTCAATTGGGACAGACTCAGCAGAGTTCTGCTCCCCTTTACTCATACAATAAAAAAGATACTATTGATAACATTTCACTACCCCTCCATTCAGTACTAAAGTGATTTGTAACTCAACACTAGCCAAATTTGATCACTTGGAGCTACACAGCTCCTGTCTGCTGGATACCTATGCAGAGTAGGTATGTTCACATAAATACAGTTTGCTTCTGAGGTCTCTCCTCGTCCCCAACTAACTGTCAGGGGAGAGTTCATTCAGACCCTGCTTACATCTTAAAAAAAAACAAAAAAACCCTCAACCTTTGCGCAATACATTAGAGGGAAAAATCCTTTCCTGATTCCTGCCAGTGGGCAGCTGAAATGCTGAAGCATCAGCTTCAGGAATATGCAACATAACTGTAAGTGAGCGGCAGGCCTGTTGAGTGCTGCCCAGGACATCACAAGCAATCCCGTCATACAACTACACTCATAAATTTGTGCAGTTATCTTACAACTAATTAAGCTGATTGCCCCCACAATTTCTAATTGGAGGCTGTTGCAGAACTTCACCTGTCTGATGCTTCTCATGGAGATTTTCTGGGGTAGACAAGCCCTCAGCTAGTTTCTGTTCCTCTTGGTATTGGAGGGAAAACTTGACAAAGTGAACCACAATGACTCAAAAAACAAAAGGCAAATAAAAAGAACTTAACATATGTTATTTTTAAAAATCTCATTATTTTTGGAGGCTTGTCTGATGGAATGAAATCCAGTGCCTTTGGAGTCAATGGTAGTTTTGCCAGGATTTCACCATGATTTATTTTTTTTTTGGATGCTTGGGTCAGGCTTGCTTGATGTGTTTTGTACCATTTTATATTCAAACATATTATCTGCCTCTCCTAAAACACACCTTTTTATAGAGCTAATGGAAATCAGGGGTTTCAGAGTAGTAAAGAACTATTTTAACATTATTTGTAAAGTTTTCTGGCGGAGAATATTTTGATAACCCTTCCAGATTTTAATTTGATACCTGGTGTGCTAGCTATAATAAGCATTTCAGGTGCTCCAGAGTGAGACCTCTGCTGATCTTGGATAGCTTTTTGCTATGGAAAGAATTCAATTTTGGGCCCTGATCTTGCAAATGTTTACGTATGTGCTTAATTTTGCACATGAGAAGTCCTATTGACCACAAGTACTTAAAGTTAAGCTATGTGCATAAGTGTTGCAGGATCAGGATCTTTAACTTCATATCTGATCTGCCTCTTTATAGCCTTCATATAATAAATGTTTTGAACTGTTGCTAAGAAAAGTCTCATTGTGAGAACTTTCTTCACAAGAGTGAAAGTACTAGAAATACCCATAAGATCGGCACAGCTCGGGGAGGAATGACCCCCAACGTCCTTAGACATAGTCTGTGAACTCCAGATTGAGACCCATTGCAATAAAAGACATTACTTCACCCACCATGTCTCTCTCTATTGGAAGGCATAGACATTTAAGTTGAAACCACAAAGATTTCTCATAGTGGGATAACGTCTTACATCTCAGTCTTTCAGGTAATTATTTTCTTTTCAATAGTTTCTTCTGAACACAAGCCAGTTTTTTGTCTGTCGTGTTGCAAGAGAGTTCTTCCTTGGTCCTTTGTTATATTTTGGCCTGAAGTAAGGAAGCAGTTAGTGGGAATTAAACTGGTCTCTTGTCTAGTTTATTTAAACTAGCTCTGAAAATATAACCACTTTCACCATCTTGCTTTCTTCTCTTTTCCATTTGTCATCTAAGCCCTTTCTGATGTTCAAGAAGGCATGGAGCAGTAACAACCTGGAAAGACCTCGCCCATTTAGAAAAGCTAAATCCCTGTTCTATACCAGGAAACAGAGTAAGGCCCTAAAGCGCCTTCACACCTCTAGTCAATGTAATGGTATGCTGCTATTCTGTCTTCAAAAGTAGAAAATGTGCCTTGTCTTCTCAGAGTTAATTTCACTCCATAGAGGGGATGACATTAGGAAAAGAGCGAATGGAAAACCCAGCTTTAGAAATGTGCAAAACCACTGCCTGGAGTAAAGTTTTCACATTCCACATGCATAGTTCTGGCCTCAATGATTTCTGCATTTGGCTGCAGGATTCATAACCCACTCCAAGAATAGCATAAACAGTTTTTCAGTATTCAGTTTTATATTTAATTAAAGTCCAAAGTTCATGGTCATGTAACTCCCTTTACAGTTATTAGACTTGTTAGAACTAGTAATCTGGGTTTGTAGCAGTCCAAATCCCAGACTGGAAACTTTGTTTTCCCCGTTAGTTAAGGAAGTTTCTGGGCTTCTGAGCTTCTGCAACCTAACCACCTCCTCTCAAAGCTAGTTGAAGAAGCAAGCATTCTTGTCTTGTTCACACAGTATTTGGTACCTGAAGACTTTTGATTTAAAATAAATATTTAAGATAAAAAATAATTAACAGAACATAGCTTTACACTTTTAATATGGATTTGAAGAGTAAATCAAATTTTACCCAGGACCTTGAACTTGGAGATGCTGTATTTACTTTTGGAAAATGGCATAAAACCAGACATACCAAACCTGTGGAAAAAAACACAGAAATTGGGCTTGTTTTTGGCTTAATTGGCTTGTGAGTTGCTTGTTGGCTAGTTTTGGCTTGTAGCTTATTGCTTGTTTGGCTTGTAGCTTGTTGCCCTTTTTTTTTTTTAATTGGCTCTCGGCAAGCAGGGGCAAGGGGCGGGCAAGCATGGGAAATGGGGGGAGAGAGTCAGGGGTGCACAACAGGCCCACCACAGTCCCAGACTGCATGCCTGGGGGATCTAGTCACATAGAGTGTTGGGGTTCTTAGGGCTTGTTTTGGCCTTGTTTTGAAATGGGATTAGCTTGATTTTTGGCTTATTGTGAACGCTGGGGTGCTTATTTACCCCATGAAAGTTGGCAACTGTGCAGAAAACCCCAAACCAGAACAGAAAGCTATAACTGGGTGGGGAGAACTGGGGCATCTGGGGATCTAACAGCACTGGAGTTCGGTAAAGGAAATATAGACTGCTGCAAACAAAGATTGTGTGTTTTGCTGATGAGATTGCAAAACATGTTTGCACAGGGCTATTATGGTGTTGGGCAGGAGCCTTCTGGCCAAGTTGCTAGAGCACCTTATTTAAACTCACACATGCATCTGCTACATGTGAAGCTCCTATGATCTAGCTGTTAAAAAGGCTTAATTACTTTATTTTAAAAAGCAGGTAGAGGCTCTTAAGTGAGGATGGACGGCGATGATAGATGATTGAAGGAATACATGACTTTCTAGAAAAAGCAATTTTTGTTAAACAAAAACACTGCTTTTTTTTGTGGCAGAGAGAGGAGCAGAGGATGCAGGAGCTGAAAAAGGATCTCTCTTCCTTCACCTCATGTGTCCCTAGTAGTCATTGTGATGGCAACTGACTTCTGAAATGATCTGCCTGATGAATTGGGAAGTTATTAATAGTTACTTCGTAATTTAAAAACAGCTGCCTAGGCTCAATAGACGTTACCACTAGTGTCCTCAGTAAGGGGCAGCTGAAGAACTAGCATTTTCCTATGGGGTGCCAGCACTGAGGCGCAAGTAGAGCACACTCAGGATTGCATCAGTGGATGGTTGCAGCGTAGTGTCAGAACATGTTTCTCTGACGCGTCTGTCAATTCTGGGGGCTCCCGGCTGCTGCTGTGCATACCCGCTCTCCCGGCCAGGCTCCCTGACACGAGGGGGGCACGGCTGGGTGCCACCCTCGCTGGGTGCCCCAGGGCTCCTGCGGCAGCGGCACAAACTGCCCGTGGAACTTGCAGCCCCTTCCCCACTTCCCCCCTGCGACTCTCCTCCCAGCCAGGGAGCTGCGCTGCGCTTCGCTTCGCTCCGCCTCCCGGCCCCTCCGCCTCCCGCGCATTGGTGGCCGGCGGGAGATGGGGCCGGGCTCCGCTCCGCTTGTTTGTGCCCGTTCTGGGGCTCCCCCGCCCTCGGCCGCTTCGCTTTAGCCTTGGCCTCGCGGCTGCCTTTGGCAGAGGGGAGCTGGCTGCGCGTTGTGCAGGGACAGGTCCGCTCCCAGCCTGACCCGCGCAGTCCCTCCCGCAGGCATGAGGCTGGCGGCCAGGGCCAGCCACAACCAGGCGTACGCAGTGCAGGGGCTGCTGTGCAACCACCCCACGGGCCGGGGTCGTAAGGTAAAGGTGGGGGGCGCGGGCTGGCCAGGCCAGGCAGCAGAGCGCGGGGGGAGGCTGTTCTCGTGACCGGGGTCACTTGTTTTGGTTTGTTTGTGCTGGGGTAGCTACCAAAGCCGCGTCTGCCCGGGTCCGGGACAGTCCCCCAGCTGGGCTTCACCTGAGGGCTTAACTGTCCCTTCTGTGGGCTACGTGTTCTGCCTGTTCTCCACCAAGCCTAGGTGTGCACGTCCTTCGATGCCCCCTCCCTCCCAGGTTGTGTGCTGCTTGCGCCCGTCCTAGTGGCTTGGTGTGTAATGGGTGGGTGGCTACAGCCAGGTGTAACAAAAAGACATTCAGAATTGGAAACTCGAGGCTGGAAAATCAGGGCCAACATCCTATTACACTGTGGAGTGGCTTCCAAAGGGAAGTTGCGAAAGCCCCAATCATTTGAGTTATTAAAAAGTGCCCAAAGCCAATCCCTGGGGATGCACTGTAGGGAACCATCCTTCACTGACAGGGAGGTTGACTAGGCTATGTAAGAGGGCTCTTCTTTCTCCTTTTTCTGTGATATACAAGCACACTGGTTGTTGATTCAGATTTGTCATTAGTCTTCAGAGTTAATATACAGGTGGAATGAACAGAGACCATTCATTCTTCTCAGAGGTCTTTAAAAACAAACAAAGCCACTAGGTAATTTCTTCCTCTGGATTTTCCAGTGTGCCAGTCTTTTCTGCATGTGTCTCAGATTATTAGCTTTCTGGGGCAGTGACTGTTGTCTTGTGTCTTGTCAAGTCTAAGTAAATAATATTGTTCCAGCCTGTTCTGGAGACCAGGGAAGAAAACACTTAATTGGGTCATATTTGCATGTGTAGCTTTATGTATTAGATATTAAGATACTGAACTTAAATAACTTTAAGATAATGACATAAAGCAGCACTGTCCGGAAAAAGTGATGGTAAAGATTGGTGCTTCATATTCAGAATTAAGTTTCCTTGTTTATTATTTGTGTTGCAGTCCTAATAGTATTTAAACTTTGTTTATTGCCTTCCAAAACTATGCTGCTTCCTCCCAGTCTCCTTTCCCATTCCTTAAAGCTACTGGTATTGCAAGTTTTACTTTGGAGCTGCTCCAGTGATCTTAATACATATTTATAAAATATTTTTAACATGCATATTACAGAGATGGCACAGAAGGTTTAGACACTGGTCCTTTTTAATCCAAGCCATTTGTGACCTGAGTTAATTTGAAACCAAGTGAAACAGGTTGTGGTCTTGGCATAGTTCCATCACAAACCCAACTTCTTATAAACTTGTGCCAGCCTTTTACTAGAGAGGGAGAGTATGCTGGCATAACAGAAGTGCCATGGCTAAAACTTTATTTAGTTATATCTCCAGATGTATATGTTAATATTTAATCCTAGAAGAGCCAAATAATAATTAATAATGGTTGTTGTTGTTATTATTATTATTTATTATTAACAAGTAAACAAAAGTATTGGGAGTCAGCACTCCTGGGTTTTACTCCTGCCTCCATCATGAACCTGAGGTATGTCTTTGGGCAGATCACTTATGCTCCTTGTGCCTCAGTTTCTCCATCTGTGAAATGCAGATCACATTAACCAATTTTGAATGGGTGTTGAGAAATGTAAATATTTTAAAAGCATTGTGAAATCTTTAGACAGAAGAAACTTTACACTTCACATCTAACTTGTAGAGCTAATAATATTTTAAGATCTGTTTTTAAAATACAATAACACTTTTACTTTCTTTGTGATTAAAATCAAGTACAGTAGGCCTATTGAACTTGGTAGGGTTTCTAGGAGAGCAGAATGGTTATTTGTAATCATTTAAATCTGTATGTGTGAACAAGATGAGTGCTTTTATTCTGGAATATCTCTAATTGTTCCTGCACAAAGGAGCTGGTGTCAAAATCTTAAAATGGGAAGAGGAAAGGAAATAAAGGTCCAGCAAGTGTTAACTTAATACTAATTATGGTTTGTGTCTGAAAATGCCACAGTGGAGTTACAGGGAAATCAAAATAACCTGTATTGCGGTGGCAATCTGTGCATTATTGCTGCAGTCTGTGCAGTAGTTTATTGTTAAGATCTAAACAATTAAGTGTTCCAAATTCATAGCATTTCAGTATGACTACCACTGAGTTTGTGGTTTGAACTAATCTTTGAAGGAGAAGTAGGGGACTGGGGATAACATTTCCAAAAGCATGTAAGAGCCTAAATCTCTCTTAAAAATCAGACTTAGGCCTGGTCTACACTGGGGAAGAAATCAATCAAAGTTACGCATCTTCATGTAGCTGAAATCGACGTACTTAGATCTACTTACTATGGTGTCTTCACTGGGATAAGTTGACGGCTGATACTCTCCCGTTGACTCTGCCTGCGCCTCTCGCCCTGGTGGAGTACCGGAGTCAATGGGAGAATGCTCGGCGGTCAATTTATCGTGTCTAGACTAGATGATGGGCAGCGATCCATCGATGGGCAGCGATCGATCCAGTGGGGAATGTAGACAAGCCTTTAGGAGCCTAAATCACTTGGATGCTTTTGGAAATTTGACCCTAAAAAGTAGAAAAGATGCTAAAAAAGTATTTTTAATGTAGGCATGAAAGTATACCAATATAAGGTGATTCTTCATAAAAAGTGAATCCCAACAAACTTAATTCTAGTCAAAATCATTCCTCTTGCAACTAAAATGTATTTGGCTCTTCTTAAAGACTGCTTTGTTTCTTTAGAACTTGTGATTTTTTAGGTGGTTATGTCTGTATCCAGTGGCATTGGTACTTCATGAGGACACAAAGAATCGAATGATAATTAATACTAATGTGGTTATGTGAAGCGAATTATATTCCCACTCTGCCTACTATTTGTGCGGAAGTGTTCTTCTGTTTACAGTGATTTAAGTAAATACACAAATGTATCTTTCCTAGACTTGCAACATTGTTACTGTACTCGAGGTAAAGAGACTGTGCATGACATCAGGGAAACAAACTGCAGACTGGTTTGTGAATGGTTTTCAGCTCATGAAAGTAACTTATTGCAAATTAACAATTGATAACAGTGCACCATCTGGTGCATCACTCTGGTGACAGAACTATAATTGAGTTTTGAGAGAGATTTTTATGGTAACAAGGGCAAATACAGCAGTGCTTTAATAGTTGGTAACCAGTGATGAGACCCAGTGGTCAAAGAAGATATCATAGGTGAGTGCAAGTGCTGTAGCAATAGCTAAAGTTAAGGTCCAGGCATTCCCATTCTAAAGGCCCTGTTTCATTTGCTCATAACTTCAGCTGTTTGGGGTGAAACTTCCCATGTTTGGTCTTTTGTCTGGGGGTAATGTGTTTTGTTTTAATGAGAGTAGAAATACATACTGTCATAAACAGTTTAGTTAAGGGTTAAGGTTTTTGTCTACCTGTAAAGGGTTAACAAGCAGTACCTGTGGACACCTGACCAGAGGACCAATGAGGGACAAGATATTTTCAAATCCCTGTGGAGGGAAGTTTTTTTCCTGTTCTTTGTATTAGAGAGTCTCTCTTGGGAATTAAGAGAGTCCAGACATCTTAATCAAGTCCTCCCAGGTTTCTGCAATAAATTCTTCTATTCAAGCTACTGAGTATTAGCAAGGAACTAGTATTCTTATACTTTTATTTCTGTATTTGCAATTCTGTGTTTTGCTATAGAATTTCTTTAATTCTGTACTGTTATTGCTTTTAC
Source organism: Mauremys mutica (assembly GCF_020497125.1). NCBI lineage: Eukaryota > Metazoa > Chordata > Testudines > Geoemydidae > Mauremys > Mauremys mutica. Next base: position 83,720,433 of record NC_059074.1, on the reverse strand, counting down.
TGAGAAAGAAAGGAGGGGGAATTCTCTCCAGAGATTGATAAGGTTAGACCCTGTATTGTTCCATCTTGGTTACAGAGACAGTGACTTTCTTTTTTATTCTTTAATAAATTCTTTTCTATTAAGGACTTGGTTGGTCTTTCCTTGGGTGGATTCTCAGGGAAAGGAGAGGAGGGAGGTATCCCTCTGTAGTTGGATCCTGGTATCTCTCCTAGGAAAAGGGAGGGGGGAGGAAGCAGGGGGGAATGGTTTATTTCTCCTGGGTGTAAGAACTCCATGGATTTGGGGTTCTTGGGATCCCCAAGGATTTTGGGGAAGGACTGTGTCCCAATCCACGTACCTGATAGGGTGGTGGCAGCTTTACCAGATCTAAACTAGGATTTTAGTTTAGAGGGAAACCAGTGCAGGTCCCCAGATTGGAACCCAACAGCTCCAAGTGGGGGTGAGACCTATGACACATACTTTCTCCAAGTATTACACAATTGTGACTTTTTGGGGAACATCTCTAATAATAAAGCACCAAGACCTTGGGGCAGAACCCTGAAACTTGGTAGGTAGATAGCTCTTGGGCAGGAGAGGCGCCTTTCCTGTCTAAACTAAAAATGGCTTGATTTGGCAGTTTTGGGGCATTGAAAAGCAACATGTAGTTTGCAGGCACATTGTAGTTTTGTAACACTTGAATAATTATTTTCCAGCATTTTAAATGAAAGTGAGCTGCACGAAGCATGTGTGGATGTAGAATTTTGATATATGATTAAAACAAATGTACTAAACAAGATGTATTGAATGAGGCAGGGTGTAATGAGAGAAGAGTGGTTATTAGGAAACATAATTAATGTTGTGCACCTATTGCATTAATTGTCCACCATTCAGCCTCCACTTTTGAGGGCCAGATGCTCAGCTAGCATACATTTGCATAAACAAATTTCCACCAGCTGAAAAACTTGCCCTGAGAGAGAGAGAGTCCATGGAAGGGGACTTTCTCTATGATGTTGGGCAAGTCACTTATGGTACATCTATACTGCAACCCAGGGTGTAATTGTAGCATGGGTAGACATACCCATGCTAGCTTTACCCATGCTAGCATGGCTAAAAATAGCACTGTTGATGCAACGGCATAGACTTCAGTTTGTGCTCTGTGAATATGCTGGGGACCCTGGGTACATACTTAAGTTGCTAGCCTGCACCTCAGCCTATGCTCCTGTGTCTATACTGCTAGTTTTAGCCGTTAAGTGTGGCTATGTCTAGCCATGCTGCATTCATACCTTGGGCACCAGTATAGGCATAGTCTCTCTGTCTCAGTTTTTCATCTGTAAAATCAGGACAGTAGCACTTCACACAACACCTCAGTGAAGTAATGGATACCTTCATTAGATGTGATGCACACAGATACTACAGTAATGGAGGCTGTGTCCCAAGAACCCTCTAATGCTAACTGGCAAGAGAGTTACAGGAATGTCCTGATTCTGGAATGTACATTCTGGTTCACCAAACAATGTCATGTGAGGTGTTAAATGAAAGACAAGGTCACTCTCGTCATTAATATCATTGTGAATTGTAAGCACAGATACTGTGTAAGGAGTTATGTGTATATATACTGCAAATATGTTCTTAGAGTCTAGGTATGAGTCAACTGCAGAAATGGAAAAGATTTCTGTCAGACAAGACATTTTGTTCACAGTGGATGCACAGTTACATACAAAGTTATTGAAGAGATGTGAAGCCCACAGGGAGAGAACAGAGTAGCTGGGGGTGGCTATGCTGTCTCTGAGTACAAGCAATAAACTTTGGGGGTATAAGTAGAAGGCAAAGATACCCCCTTATCCTGCATGAAGAAAGTAAACAGACAATGTGTTTACCTTCAAGAAAATGGGATCTCGGCCAATTTTGGCTGAAAAAAGCTGCAGAGGACTTCCGGGGTGAGAAACGTCTTTAGACATGAGGTTAACCTGTTTAGTTAAGTTTAGTCTCTAGAAAGCATGTTACATTATTTTTTTTATGTAACTGTTTATTTCCTGTATTCTTACTGTCCCTTGAGCCGTAAATCTTTGATGATAAACTTTATTCTTGTTTTCACTATAAATATATCTAATTGCTGTGATATTAAGCTAGGTGCCGATCCTGAGTTGAATCGTACAAGCTGATGTGTGCACTGTTCCCTTGGGAACAGCAGACCTGGTATTTCTGAGAGTGTTCAGTGAATAAGGGGCTGGACGCTACTGAGAAATTCTTCAAAGGGATTCTGGGACCAGGGTGCAGCTATTGTTAAACTGTGAGGCAAAGTAAGGACTGGCAGAGCCAAGAGGAGATTGTGCTAGTGGCTGATGGGTTGGTGGTGTCAGGGAGCTGACACCCAGTTAAGCACAAGCAAGACTCCTTCATGCTGGAGACAGAGGGTAACAAGGTGACTCTCAGTCCAAGATACTCTGAGAACTGTCACAGGAGCTATGTCAATTTCATAGGTAGAGTGAGGTGAGGCTCCTGTGTAATGTATATTGTAATGCACAAGGAGGTAAAGCTAAGGTTGGGCATTTTGTGACTTTCAGTGCTTAACTTTGCAACGTTAACATTCTTTTAATCTGGCTTTTAAGAAAGAGCAGACATGACAGATGAAGAGACTTGCTATTGCTTATTTATCTTGAAGTAGCACTGAAAGGCCCCAGTCATGGTTGGTATCATATTGTGCTAGGTGCTGAACAAACACAGTCCATGTCCCAAATAGTTTAGAGAAACTGGAATCATAAGTCATCATAGGAGAATTGCATCTTGGGGAGGGATTTGAAGGAGGAGAAAGTAGTAACTTTACAGTTATATCGGGAGGGATTTCTATGAAAAAGAGGACAATATGGGTGGGAGACAGTTGGGGAGGTGAGGACAGGATACTTGAACTCATTGTGGTGGAAATGGAGGCCTAATGAAAAGCTTCTGAGAATGGAGTGACATGTTAGAGCTACAGGAAAGGCCTTTATGGGAAGGGGATCATTCTAAGTGTTAGTAAGAGACTGAAATTGTTACCTTGTCAGTGTAGTATTTGAAACATTGGAAACAGGGAAAATCTGAGTTAGATACAAGTGGTGATGAATATCAGAATGGAAACTGATTTTTTTTTTAAGTACACAATTTAAGGTCTAAAGAACACCTCTCTATCTTAGGTACAGTAGAACCTCAGCGTTATGAACTGACCAGTCAGCCACACACCTCATTTGGAACCAGAAATATGCAGTCAGGCAGTAGCAAAGATTTAAAAAAAAAAAAAAAAAGGCAAATACAGTCCAGTACTGTTAAATGTAAACTACTAAAAAAAATAAAATGAAGGGAAAGCAGCATTTTCTTCTGCATAGTAAAGTTTCAAAGCTGTATTAAGTCGATGTTCAGTTGTAAACTTTTAAAAGAATAACCATAATGTTTTGTTCAGAGTTACAAACAACCTCCGATCCTGAGATGTTTGCAACTCTTGAGTTTCTACTGTGACCTGTGTGGTATCTGACAGCCTCACAGTCTAACACGGCTGCTACTCTGAAACAATCTCTAGTGCATGTATTCTCAAAAAACCCTGCAGGTGCTTCTATTTTTATTTTACACCTGGGATCTGAGGCACAGAGACACTAAGTGGCTCATAGTCACAGAAAAAGTCTGTGCCGGAGCAGATTTGAACCCAGGTCTCCCAAGCCCTAACCACAGAGACATCCTTCCTCTCCCTTGTAGTGCTTTTAAAAAAGTTATGTTACATGAAGGTATTTTCTCTCTTTATTTACAGAGCTGTTTTTAAATTAAACCTTCTTCCTGCAGCATAATCATTATGTTATGAGGGGACAAGAAAGTTGAAGGTCCGGACTTGCTGATATATTTTAGATCGTATTGGGCAAAATAAATTAGTAAGCTTATGAGTCTCAGGTTGTAGAACTTTGAGGCTTTTTTCTTGTAATCATTCTGGGAAGGGGAAAGACTAAAATTTAGCTGTCCAAGAATTAAACTAAGATTTTTCTCCTGCTGTGTATGAGTTGGAAGCTAGTTTTGGAGACATCTGTTAAATTAAATGTTGCATAAAGATCTTTTTATTTTCTTATTGTCACTTGGATGTAAGATCTTTCTTTAATTTATCAGTATATGGTGGCCAGGACAGGAAGTAGCTGGCCTCTGTGGGGTAAGATTCTTTTGAGGATATAAATTCAGCCCAACTCTGACACACGTTGTATTACAGATTTAGTTGACAAGTGTAACATGTTTTTGAACCTTGTGACCTGCAGTAGGAAAAGGCTCCATCACAAGCCTTATCCTTCCATGTAAGATTTGAAAACATTAGTGGTAAGGACACCTTTTAGTTAACCCTTTCCCAAGTATAACTCAAGAAATGAAAACATCTGACTTAAGAAGTAAGAGGCAGATTAGATAAATAGAATCTTGAGATCACATATGGGTACCATGGACAAGGGTCAGTGTTAATTCACTCTGCAGTCTGAAGCTTGTTTGTAGCTCGTTTCTATTAGGGAAAAGTTCAGGAACTGTAATTGATGGATAAAGTTTATAATAACCTTGATTTGTCTTGAAAAATCTAGTAACAAGTCACAAGCACCAGCCTTGCTTATTATTGGTCTTTTTTTTTCTTGTATTTGGATAATATTTCTGTTTGTGTAAATTCATTGCATGTAAATGAAAGCTTAGGCAGCAACTTATTTTTAGATAAGACCAATTGACTTCTAGGAGCCACATTCTCCCCTAAAAAAACCCAAAAAAACAAAAAGGGTTTTTTTACCCATGAAAGCTTATGCCCAAATAAATCTGTTAGTCTTTAAGGTGCCACCGGACTCCTCATTGTTTTTGTGGATACAGACTAACACGGCTACCCCCGATACCATTCTCCCCCTAAGAAGATCCAATTCCCATTGAAGTACATGGTTGTTACCTGGATACTGAGAGGATAACTGGGCCTCAAAATTCCCAGGTGCAACAGATTTAATATGAAACTTCCTTCAGTTGAGCAGGTAGAATAAAAATAACCAATGGTTGTGATGTGGATAACTCTAATCTCCTAGGTATTGAGATAAATTGTCTGTGTTTGAGCAAAAGTTTTGTGGTAAACTGTTCTTCAGGTTGGATGTAATTACCTGTCTTTCTCTCTGTCAACTTAAATAGCTCATTAATGTCTCTTAAGTTTTTGTTTGCTTGCTTTTTATTTGCAGATACCTTTAGCGATTCCCACACATCACTAAGGTTGAAAAAAACAATTGGTTAAGGTTACAGCTGTTTCATTTCCTGACAGATGCACAGAGATTGGTATGTTGGTTTACTGCAGATGTGTAGAAATGCATCAATCTCACTTTGCATCAGTGACATATCACATGACTGGCTGCTGTGTACTGAACAAATTGTTCTGGACGCTCTGCCAAGTATTTTATGCAAAATTAAGGTTTTCAGTAAGCAGGTTTTATTGTTTTTAACCAGAGCAGTATGATGTACTGTAAACAAGTATGGTTAGTTATGAAGCATGAGTAGAAAAATAACTGCATGTGTACAGAGTGTACCACTAAAACAAGTAGAGGTCTGTTTGTTTGGTGAATTTTTTTCTTCCCTGAAGCCAGAGCTGAAATGTTTATAGCTGAAAACTGAGATGGTGTAATTCTCTTTTCTAGGAACTTGGAATTAGAATTCCTAGACCACTGGGACATGGACCAAGCAGATTCATCCCAGAGAAGGAGGTATGTTGTTTGCAAGTACACAGTGAGCTGTATGCTTTTAAGGTAAAGTCATTAAGGACCCACATGGTTTTAGAACAGCTGTTGATCTGCAAAATATTTTGCACACTGTTGATCATAATAAATCATCATCAGACTGGCAATGGTTCTGCTAAACTAGAAAACAATAATGGCCATGTGGAATTCTGGAATTTTCATGGCACTTTTACACAACCATATTTTACAAAAGAAATGCAGAGTTGTTTTTCATAATGATAATTACTTGCCCTGTCCATATGCAGTATTCAAGTGTGGGCTGGCTCCTCTTACTGGTCCACAAAGGTCCAGAGGCGCCTCTATCCCAGGGGTGGGCAAACTTTTTGACCCGAGGACCACATCTGGAAATAGAAGTTGTATGGCGGGCCATGAATGCTCACAAAATTGGAGTTGGGGTATGGGAGCGGGTGAGGGCTCTGGTTGGGGGTGCGGGCTCTGGGGTGGGGCCAGAAATGAGGAGTTCAGGGTGCAGGAGGGGCCTCCGGTGGGGGCGGGGTTAGGGCTTTGTCTGGGGGTGCGGGCTCTGGAGTGGGGCTGGGGATGAGGAGCTTGGGGTGTAGGAGGGTGCTCTGGGCTGGGACCGAGGGGTTTGGAGGACAGGAGGGGGATCAGGGCAGGGGAAGGAAGTTGGAGTGCGGTAAGGGGTGTAGGCTCCGGCTGGGGGGTGCGGGCTCTGGGGTGGGGCTGAGGGGTTTGGGGTGCAGGAGAGTACTCTGGGCTGGGATCGAGGGGTTCAGAGTGCGAGAGGGGGGGATCAGGGCTGTGGCAGGGGGTTGGGGCCTGGGAGGGGTGCAGGCTCCAGGCAGCACTTACTTCAAGCAGCTCCCAGAAGCAGCAGCATGTCCCTACGCGGAGGCACAGCTAGGTGGCTCTGCATGCTACCCCATCTGCAGGCACCACCCCTGCAGTTCCTGGTCAGTGGGAGCTGTGGGGCTGGCGCTTGGGCAGCATGCAGAGCGGAGCCCCCTGGCTACCCCGACGTGTAGGAGCCAAAGAGGGCCATGCCGCTGCTTCTGTGAGCTGCTTGGAGCAGCCCCTGACCCTGCTCCCCAGCTGGAATGCCGGAGCAGGGCAAGCCCCAGACTCTGCTCCCCAGCCAGAGCTCGAGGGCTGGATTAAAATGGCTGGTGGGCCGGATCTGGTCTGTGGGCCATAGTTTGCCCACCCCTGCTCTATCCCTTAGTTCTGGTGGTGATTGTTATTTTTCTTATGAGCTCTTATCACTTCTCCAAATGAACAGAAGTTTATCATTCCTTCAGCTCAAAGAGCATGTGATAGAGCTCTTTCAGTGCTGCTCTATGAATTGATTGGCAGGGGAGACTGGTGTAACAAGAGGATTTATTGATGTGACTGTGGTCAGTTTTCTGAGAAGTCTGAAGTCTTAATCCTGGGTTTCCCCCTATTGCCAGGTAGCCAGATAGCACTTAACTTTTTTTTTTTTTCTTAACTAGCATTTACGCCTTTTATAGATACTATGATTACCCCTCACTACACTCAGCTATGTTTTTTGCTGTTTTCCACAGTGGCTAAGCTATGCTCTTGAGAGTAGTGTGAACTGGCCCTGCCAGAGATGCACATATTCTTATTACCTACATGCAATCTGAATTTCAGGGCTGCACCTTAAAATGTCACATGCAATTCCCTCATACTTTAACTAGGATTTCTAAAGAAACTTAATAAACATTAGATACACAGTTAGCAGAATGGATGCCCAAAACCTAATTGAAGCTTCTGAGAACAATGTGATATAAATACTTAATCATAATTTTGTTGGTACATTTTGGAAAACCGTTTCTAAAGTCCTCTTTTTAATTCAATCAGATTCTTCAAGTGGGAAATGAAGATGCCCAGATGCATACATTGTTTGCAGATTCTTTTGCTACTTTGGGCCGTTTGGACAACATCACCTTAGTGATGGTTTTCCACCCGCAGTATCTAGGAAGCTTTCTGAAAACTCAGCACTATCTACTGCAGATGGATGGCCCATTGCCTCTTCATTACCGACACTACATAGGGATAATGGTATGTTGGAATGCAGAGCAGCAAGCAGAAAGAGCCATTTTGGCAACTTTCTTTAATCCTTTTTACAACAGATGTTAACTACATTTTGTTGTTTCAGCTGAGGGGAAGGCCTTTCAACGTATGTTAAGGGAAATGCCAGAGTAATTACCAAAAGTATTTTGTATTTTATAGAACACTATCTTTATTTTCTTTTCGAAGTACAGTTTTATGAGATCAGTGCTTACGGTCTAAATGCTCATGCTTTCAAAAAGAATGGGAGGAGGAAAAAAGATAATCTTAGTGTCATATGAATAGGAAGATTATTTCCCCATCAGATTCCTATGTACCTCAAATCTGTTTTTTAAGCCAGGCTTTTAACAATCTGTGGGTATGGCTACACTTGCAGCTGTACAGCACTGCCGCGAGTGTGATCGCGGTGCCAGCGCTACTCCACCTCCCCGTGGGGATTAGCTTACAGCTGGGGAACTGTTTACACTGGTGCTTTACAGCGCTGTAACTTGCTGCGCTCAGGGGTGTTTTTCACACCCCTGAGCGAGAAAGTTGCAGCGCTGTAAAGCGCCAGTGTAGCCAAGGCCTGTGTCTTGTCCAGCACACTTCAGTATAAATAACTTTACCATTCAGTCAGAATTTCAGAATCTTCAGATTCCAACCAAATTTCCTGTTAGATTCCAAAATTGTCATAATTAACTGTTACAGGTGTAGATTGTAGTCTCCATTGTACCAATGCAGCAGACTGTGTCCATTTAAGTTATCTTGAAACTCTGAGCCTTATCTAACCTAGCAATGGAAATTGTTATTCTTTGAGTAAACCATGTATAATCACATTCCTTACTGGAAAAGTGCCAGTTTTTCTGGCTTTTACCGACAAAACTTTAGAATCAGCTTCCCACAAGCCAATTTTAGATTAGATTTTAAAGATGCAAAATCAAAACACTATTATGGTGAATATGAATGAAAAATGTTCATTTGTATATTCTGAAGAGGAATAATTGAAACAAGCTACTGTGTTAATCATAAGTTGTTTTAATTACAGATTTTGACCACTGCAAAATCTTACATTGTAATGATGATTTGCGTCATTGCTACAAGCTAATTTGCAAAGATTCTTCTGCATTATTATTTATTTTTTCCTTCTAGGCTGCAGCAAGACATCAGTGCTCCTATCTAGTTAACCTCCATGTTAATGACTTCCTTCATGTTGGAGGAGACCCCAAATGGCTGAATGGCCTAGAGAATGCACCTCACAAACTGCAAAATTTAGGAGAATTGAATAAAATATTGGCTCATCGGCCCTGGCTTATCACCAAAGAGCATATTGAGGTTAGTCTTCTCTTATGCAACATCTTACGCATCCTCACTACATTAAATGCAGTCTAAATTTCTTGGGGCTGAGGAGGAAGCTCATTTTTTTTTTCTCTAGTGGTTTTTATTTACCCTTTTTGTAGCTGAAATACTGTAATCATTATGGAAATGACATATCATGAACTCAAAATAATTACTGGTCTCATCTCACTGAGTAGAGTTCTTATTTAGAAAGCAGTTCTACTGGTACTTTGGAAGAACTGCATGTTAGTGTACCACAGTGTGACTCTGGCAGCCCTGATATATAACCCTCAGTAAGATGGACATGTGTTACTTAAAACGTGATGGTATGTCACTGGCATATAGCACCTGATTTTGTAGGCTCTACTTGGGGCTGTGTGGAACCCGCATTTAAAATGGCTGAGGCTCTGGGTAATCCAACTTGAGACTTAAAAGTAGGGGGTGCATATTCAGATACATACCCTCTTAAAACAAGATTATTATACATTTCTCTTGAACTCAGGATTTTCAAGATGGTGCTAGGGCATTAGAATAGGTGGAGATCAGCAAATTTTTAACGGACTGATTGAAAACTATGTATTTTGAACCTAGACACTCCGGTCTACTGTATATGCATATAAAATGTACATATTTCTCTTCTGATTCCATGACACTCTCACACTTAAGCAACTTTTTAAAAGCAAATTATATATATAAAAACAATAGAAGCAATAACCTGAAGTATAATGCTCTCCTTCTAAAGCCACTCTCTGCCTAACAGCTGCTGTTCAGAGCAGCTCTTCCTGCTGCTGCTTTTCACTCACCAGAGAAAGGAGGAAGAGTGTGTTACTTTCTCTGAGAAACATCTGCCAGGTGGGGAAGCAGAGGCTGGCCTTGCTGGAGGGGAAGAAGCATACTCTTTTTGCAAAGGCTAAGAACCTCCCACTTGTTCCTGTCTGAAGTGGAAGCTGGGGTTTAAAGTGTTCTGTCAGTGACTGATAATTCCTCCCATGTGGAGCCACTGGGGAAGATGGAGTCTTGAGCCCTGTTTCACCCCCAGACTTTCTTTAGGCAGCTTATTTGCCAGGAACTGCCTGGGGCTTTCCGAGATTGCAGAGATGGGCTAAAACCATCCAATTTCTGCCTGTGCAAGCTGAACTTGAAGGTTTGAGTAGAAGCATTGTTTTATTAATGGTGTGAAACTGAAAAACCAGCCAGCCTGACTTCAGTGGAAACCTGAAAGCAAAATGAAACCACTTCAACTGATCCAAGTGCTATTTTTTGGAAAAAAGTCATCTGCTATTTGGCTTACCCATGTGACCTCATTACCACAACTCCCTCCCTCCTTCTGTCAATGGCTTATCAGTAATAAAACCAGCAATACAAGGATTGATTATGGCAGTATTATGGGATGCGAGGAGGAGGGGGGTATTAGTCTCTTGAAATTAATAGTATAATGAGGATGTGGCCAGTTGCTTCCTAATTTGTCTGTTTGACTCCTTACCTCACTCTCTGTTTGGTCCTTTTCGAGGGTAAGCTCTGCATTTGTCTGTGCAGCTTCTAGCTTACTGAGGAAAGACATAACAAGAGAGCTTGAGTTTTGGAAGGATGACTTCTTTCCAGAGAACAAGTATTGACAAATGCATTAAAAAGTTTGTGGGACTAGGCTGATTAGGTTGATGAAGTTTCTGAGCCACCAATACAGGTTTGTTTGTTTGTTTTTTTTTAAATCTTGTGTTTGTGTTTCTTTTAAAGCAACTTCTGAAGACAGAAGAGCATAGCTGGTCCCTGGCAGAGCTGATCCACGCAGTTGTTCTCCTTACACACTACCATTCACTTGCGTCTTTCACATTTGGCTGTGGAATCAGCCCAGAAATTCATTGTGAGGGTGGCCACACCTTCAAGCTCCCCTCTGTCAGTAACTATTGCATCTGTGATATTACAAATGGAAACCATGGAGTGGATGAAACTCATGACAGCCCAGCTGGAAGCATTTCAGTAAGGATCTGTTACCATCTAGGAGTTTGAACATGTACATAAGAAAGGCCGTACCGGGTCAGACCAAAGGTCCATCTAGCCCAGTATCTGTCTACCGACAGTGGCCAATGCCAGGTGCCCCTGAGGGAGTGAACCTAACAGGCAATGATCAAGTGATCTCTCTCCTGCCATCCATCTCCATCCTCTGACGAACAGAGGCTAGGGACACCATTCTTACCCATCCTGACTAATAGCCATTTATGGACTTAGCCACCATGAATTTATCCAGTCCCCTTTTAAACATTGTTATAGTCCTAGCCTTCACAACCTCCTCAGGTAAGGAGTTCCACAAGTTGACTGTGCACTGCGTGAAGAAGAACTTCCTTTTATTTGTTTTAAACCTGCTGCCTATTAATTTCATTTGGTGACCCCTAGTTCTTGTATTATGGGAATAAGTAAATAACTTTTCCTTATCCACTTTCTCAACATCACTCATGATTTTATATACCTCTATCATGTCCCCCCTTAGTCTTCTCTTTTCCAAACTGAAGAGTCCTAGCCTCTTTAATCTTTCCTCATATGGGACCCTCTCTAAACCCCTAATCATTTTAGTTGCTCTTTTCTGAACCTTTTCTAGTGCTAGAATATCTTTTTTGAGGTGAGGAGACCACATCTGTACACAGTATTCGAGATGTGGGCGTACCATGGATTTATATAAGGGCAATAATATATTCTCAGTCTTATTCTCTATCCCCTTTTTAATGATTCCTAACATCCTGTTTGCTTTTTTGACCGCCTCTGCACACTGCGTGGACATCTTCAGAGAACTATCCACGATAACTCCAAGATCTTTTTCCTGACTCGTTGTAGCTAAATTAGCCCCCATCATGTTGTATGTATAGTTGGGGTTATTTTTTCTAATGTGCATTACTTTACATTTATCCACATTAAATTTCATTTGCCATTTTGTTGCCCAATCACTTAGTTTTTTGAGATCTTTTTGAAGTTCTTCACAATCTGCTTTGGTCTGTAACAGTCATGTAACTGTCATGTAACAGTCTCCAGTTTTAACAAGTTCATACTGGTGTTTCTGCATTAATCCAATAGGTGGACGAGATCTAGTTCTGCATCTCCATTTCACCCAACTTGAGTGGCACAATAGAGTGATTTACCCAGAGTGTGGACGAACTTGGATGAGGGTTAGGTGGCTTAAACTAAACTTAGATCAAACTGAAATGATAGTCTGGGGGAAGCAATCAGAAGTGGCAGTTATCTCTGTCCCCTCAGCTGAGGGTGTCTGCCTTCCATTTGTCATTCCAGTTGGCAAACTGGGGGTTTAGTTGGTCACTCTGCAGCTTCTAAATGTCCAAACAGCAGCAGTCACCAAGGTTCCTTTTTTCAATCTGCGCTTTGCTGGAGGATGAACACCTCATCCTTTTACATGATACCCAAACTCTACACCCACAGACCATTCAGAATCTTCTGAATGCCTTTACGTTAGGCAGTATGTCTTGCTCATTAGTGCTCCCTGATCTGCATTGGTTTTCAGCTGGCTATCCTTTGCAGTTAAAAGTCAAAGATCATGATCTCAGGTTTGGGTGCTGGTTAACTCTTGAAGACCTTGGTATAAACAGAAGAGATCTGGTGGTGCAGGGCATTTTCAGTGTGGGCTCCTTGACTCTGTAACTGCCATCTTCATAAGAGTCTGGGTTTGTGGATGATAAGGGCACAATGCAAGACACCTATTTACCCAGGCTTTCCTTGGAAGACAAAGCATACTATGTGAGGCAGAGAGGAAGTGGAGGACTGATTGGGCAAAGGTGGGAAAATTGAAGATGAGGATTTTATTTGCTGTAGCCTGGGGGATTTTTGTTTTAGAGTTCCTTTTTAATGGATATTGAGCCAATAAAATATGTATTTATGATTCGAACAGTACCCAGAGTCAGTGCACTTATTTTGACTTATAATTTTATTTACAAAGTGGAAGACTAAATCTTTAATACAATCACACTAGAGCTCTTAGATCAGTATCTCTCTACATAAGAAGAGTTCTGGTCTTTCTAGAAAATATTAACAAAAAAAAGATGCAAATCAAGGTTGGAGTATGAGCTTTAGCTTTAACTTTAAACTTCTGGCTTCCCAGTTTGTATCACAGCTGTCACGTTCTAGAATAGAGAGCACTAAAGTGTGTGTGTGTTTTAATTTTAAGACTACAGAATCTTTCTGTGAAGTTGAAGCACTTATGGAGAAAATGAAGAAGCTACAAGAGTGCAGAGATGAAGAGGAAGCCAGCCAAGAGGAGATGGCCACACGTTTTGAGAGAGAGAAGAGAGAAAGCATGTTTGTGTGTTGTTCAGGTAAAAATACATAAGTGATGATTATTTAGACTTAACTAAACGTGTTGGAGAAATCAACCTACTTTTAACATCTACCAGTTACTAAAAAGTAGTATTTTTGTTGTGTTTTATTGCACAAACAAAAACTTAATTTAAAAAGGATGATGGTTAGAGAAGTGTGATTTTTAAACAAACCCTTAAAAGCAAGGAGGTGCCAAATTGTGTGGCATCTCTTAAACATACCATAATGCCCACTAACAGCCTCCATATCTTCACAAGGAACTTAATTTTGCCTCCAACAGATAAGAAAATGCTACTCAATTACTCGCCTACAGTGTAATGTAAAACCTAATTACCTCAGCTACAGTAGCAAATATTAAACACTGATGTGCACGAGTTGAATGTAGGGTGTGTTGTTTTTCAGGGAAATACGAGATTGTACTTAAGGTCTGCTACAAGCCTAATGTTATTCTGGGTTCTTCCACAGAAATTAAATTAAATTGTGGTTTGTAAGTTCTAGAGCTCTGTTTCCTTTAACTTTTGATCCAAAAAATCCACTTACTGCCCATGAAATTCTGAAAAAAAAGTAGATGCAAGATGTTTAATAATAGTGGTTCTTGCATATATATGAAAGAAACTGGATTTTTCCTTCAAGGAATTGCCTCTAGAGATCCATACTCTTGCAATTGTATTAGGCTGTACATATCCAGAACCTTTAAAATTAGTCTAAAGAGGTTGTGTATACCTTACAGACAATCTCTGCACTTTTTAAGTGAAACCATGCTTATCCCACGGCTGCCACAGTTCCTAATTGCTTACCCAGAGAACAACTCTGATAAGCAGAGGATAAAGGATGAATAAACTGTGGAGCCAATTTCTTTGGATTAGTTTCTTGAATGTCTGGAAAGGACTGGTACACTGGGTGCTATCACCATTCAGGCAACTACACCTGTGTTCCCCCTCTGTGGTCGCTCAAGTGCACCTACTTTAGGCACTTGGTTCCTCAGCCATCACCTCTCTTGAGCAGACACCCATGTCTCTCTCCCTCCTGACCAGGGTTTTTCCAAGCTGCACCGTCCCCTGCCTGCACTGTGATATCCTCAGCAAGCCAGATTGCCTAAACAGGCCAGTGCCTGTGCTTTGCTTTGCTTTCTCTCTGAAGGCTATGAACAGCTATACTACAAGTTACCACATAGCTTTTACTAAATAAGCACATTTATTCTTAAGATGAAAGCATTACAGAAAAAACATTAAAACAGTAAAAGAACCTACACGCATACTAAAAAGCTTATCAGAGATCACCACAGCTTAACCTCGGGTGTAGTAGGTGTCAGTCCTTCAAACCCACAACTGGGTTTCCCTGTGGTTACAAGTTCATAACTGATTCAGATTTAGAACTAGAACCCAGACTGGGCAGAACAACTGTTTCTTTATACAGCTTGGGCCTTTGATGGTGGCCTTCAGTAACAGGTAATCAGCAGACAAAGACCCTCTTCTCATGGCGTAGCTTCAAAAGGCTAGGTTTTTTCATAATAGGGGTTGAGGAATATGCATTCACCTCTTCCTAGATATTCCCCAGGAAAATAATTTAATGGTTTTTATTCTAAAAGCCCATTCTTGTCTCGCATATTGTTTGAACCTCCAGGTCTCGCATATCACCCCCTTTAGAGGTTACATACAGTCTTGGCCCACAATAATACATAAATCATTCATTTAATACAATGAACCCCAAAGATACTTAAAATTAATTTAGTACGGTCTCCCGAGGATATCGCAGGAAAGTGCCATATCTTTCTCAAGTTCTGCCATAAATTACTAACTTCTCCAGTTACTACTAGGTAACCTAGTTTTGCAAGAGTTCCCTGTATTAGGATTGTTTCTTGGTGGGATGGGGGAGATGAGTGGGAGGTGTTACCTTGACATATTGTACTGTTGAAGTGAGAGAATCCGCAGTGGCTTCACAGGTGCTCTTCCATTTTTGTTTTCTTGCTGGAATATGCCGAGATTAACTTGTGAAACTCCTACTGTTTACTTTAACAGAGGATGAGGAATCAGCGCCGACAAGAGATGTATCTCGCCACTTTGAGGATACAAGCTATGGGTATAAAGACTTCTCCAGACGTGGAATGCATGTGCCTACATTCCGTGTTCAGGTAACAGAAAAATGATCAGTAACCAGCATCAGAAAATGCGTACAATCAGTGTGTTAAATTGTACCAATTACTTTGCATCAAAACTTGTCACTAGTTCTAACTATTGCCTGGAGAACAAGAGAGGATTTATTTGTTATTTTATTTTACAAATAAGCACTTTTATCTCAAGGGCAATACATTTATAGTGATTATACTTGATAAAGGAAATTGAAGAGCTAGAGCTTCAATGTGTCTTTGTGAAACATGTAGTCAGTTTTGCTTTCTTTATTTTAAGGACTATTCCTGGGAGGACCATGGCTATTCCTTGGTTAATCGTCTTTACCCAGATGTGGGGCAGCTGATTGATGAGAAGTTTCATATTGCTTATGATCTGACGTACAATACAATGGCCATGCACAAAGATGTGGATACCTCCATGCTTAGACGTGCAATTTGGAATTATATCCACTGTATGTTTGGAATAAGGTTGGTCTTGTCATCTTCCTTATACAAAACAATTAGATTTTATAGTTTCTCTCACTATTTTTTTTTCCTGATGGAAGGAAAACCATTTATTATGCTATCAATGATACATTTCATTGCCATGACAGCAATACAGGAGCAAGACTCTACTTAAGTGGGTGAGAGATGCATATTTCTAGAAAGCAAGTCTCTGTTCACAGCTGGAATAACTAATTGTGTACAGTAGTTTGAAACATAATTTGTAAGTGAAATACTAAGATTGTGGGACAGGAAAATGAAAGTATTTTCCTTTCACTTCTGAACAGATACGATGATTATGACTATGGTGAAATTAATCAGTTGTTGGATCGCAGTTTTAAAGTTTACATCAAAACTGTGGTTTGCACTCCTGAAAAAACCACAAAAAGAATGTATGATAGCTTCTGGAGGCAGTTCAAACACTCTGAGAAGGTACTGTCTGCATGTATTCTGAGTAGCTCAGTAGACTTGGTAGTAATGCTAGTAGCCATAGTGTGCTACAATAATAGTGTTAAATGCTATGAGAATCAGAGAATCGTGCTTCAGTTATGAAATTATTTAGATCTTACTTCTGTTGGATAAATATCATACTGAATTTGTTGAATACACTTTCCAATAAGCATAACTTTTCCTTGTCTACTAAATATGCTAGCTAACAGACAAGCCAAGTTATTTGCTGGTCAGTATGCAAACTTTCTTGTTATGTACAATATGTCAAGGTAACACCTCCCACTCCTCCCTAGGAGGAGCAGCAGCCCCCTCCCCCCAAAAGTACTTATTCCTAAAGTAGATAAACCCCAGCTGCTATGTGACTCAGGTTCCCTGTGGTCTTCTCCAGCCACAAAGTTCTCTCTTATGATGGTGATGGGAGGTGTTTCCCCTAAGCAGCAGATCTTGGGGATAGCACCCATTGATGTTTATGGTATCAGCACTATTTCAGGCTGCCTGCAGGCTCACAGACATCAGTTACCCGCAGTTGATGTCTTCAAGCTTTTGTTTACGACTATGGAGCCAAGAAACTTTTTTTTTTTTTTTTTTTTTTTTTTTAATAAAAGCTTTCATTTTGTTGTATTAAGGTGACTGTGATCTGGGGCCCTAGGCCTCTAGTGCGTGTGCCATAGGCCTGGTCTACACCTAACACTTGGGTCTACCTACCTACCTTGCTCAGTACTGTGAATAGTTTCATGCCCTGGGTGATGTAGTTAGGTCAACCTAACCCCAACTGTAGACACAGCTAAGTTGATGGAAGAACTATCCTGTCAAGCTCACCTCTTGGAGAAATGGATTTGCTGTAGCAATGGAAAAACCCCTTCTCTTGCTGTAGTGTCTACACGACAGTGGCGCTGTTGCAGCATTGCAGATGTGCTGCTGTGGTACTTGCAGTGTAGACATACCTTTAATCTGGCCCTTTTCTTATCAAAAGAGTGTGATGTCTGATAGGATCAGACCCACCACACCACCTGCTTCTCTCACCCCACGCCATTCCTGCCCTTTAGCTTCCCTAAGATCCTTTGAAAATGTTTCAAAGTTGCCCTGCACCTGTAGCATTTGCTGGAAACCTTTCCCCTCCTACAAGCTCTGTGGCAGGGAGAGAGCTATCTGTATGTGTAACTTTACTTTTTTTTTTTTTTTTTTTTAAAGGTTCATGTTAATTTGCTTCTTATAGAAGCTCGGATGCAAGCTGAACTACTTTATGCTCTGAGAGCTATTACTCATTATATGACCTGATACCTTTGACTGACTAACAACGATGGAATGTTCAGCCGATACAGCCTATAGCGTGAACCTATTAAGCACCAGGACCAATGGTCACTAGAAATTAAGAGACTTTGCCGTAACTTCTTTAGTTTCAGCTATTTCATTGTTGGAATATCGCTGTTGCCACTGAGCAGTGACTGCGTGGCAGTTGAAAGGATAGAGTTGTGTCAAAGTGCTGCCTGTTCACAGTATTGGGCTTTAGACAGCATAGGAAACCATGACTTGTGGCAATACAGCAGATGGTAAATACATAAATCTTGTATTAGGTTAAATACAATGGGAGCTGGAGCATAAGAAGCAAAAAAAAAAAAAAAAGTGCACCTTGATGACTCCTGCTTTTGATACATAAGAATAATTTTAGAAAACCCAGATGCTGCTATTTGTGCTGGTGGAATGAACTGAGACTGGCTGTTCCAGTTAAGCTGTAAGTGAAAATGAGCACTGTTATATTCTGAGCCTACATTGTGTGTGGTTTTAAAGAAAACATGCCCCCTTGTTTAGCATCTTCTTAAAGGTCAGAATTAATCTTCCTCAGGCCATACTGACAATTTAGAAGGTAACAGAGATTTCTCTTACTGTAGTATCGCCTTAAAGAAAAACATGTTGTAGGACAATGTGTTCAGAATTCTTTGGTGAAATCCAAAGCGCAATGGTCTTCCTGTAGGGAGGGGATGGGGAAATTCAGTCCTGAAAGCTAGTTAGATAAGTGTAGAACTACATGAATTGCCCCTTAATCTGCTCTCCAAGGATCAACAATTTCTGTCACTAATGCCCATTCCTTTGTTGTCCTGCATTTTTTTGTTTCTAGGAGCTAGCTAAGGTGTGGGAATGTTACACTGACTGTTTGGCAGTCCAGAGTATCATAAGCCCAGTGCTTAATGATCTTAATGATTTTGCAGCTGCTTAAGTAACTAAGCTGAAAAACATCTATTTTTTAGTAAATAAAAACATTAAAATGATGATGTTCAATATACAGTTGGTTTCAGAGAATACATGAAACACTTATATGGGTGTGAATTGCTTTTGAAATCTGTCAGTATTACTGGTATTTTTAAATAAAGGGTAGCAACTTTTTTCTCTGTTCTTTATTTTACACCATCTTATTGCTTTAAACTACACTAAAGGATCAAAGCCTTTGAGAGGCACAGCTGAGCAAACCTACTGTATAACTTGTGAAGCTGACAGAACCTCCCTATTTTGGTCAGATTAAGGGAGTGATGATTAGTTTTAGGGGGAAAATACAAAGCTCATCCCAGTAAACATTTTATCTTTAGTCAGCACCACCTTCTCTTGCTTGCTCAAGACCATTCTTTGTTCCCTCCCTGACTCAACTCCCCTACCATGATCTATGAGAAGAGATTTTCCAACTCAATTTTTCCAAACCTGCCAGCTCCCTAGGTATTTTCAAAAGAATTAAGTGCAAAGATACAACATACCTTTAGTGAGTCTAGTTCCAGAACTTGTGTTATAATTATCAATCAGTCAAAGAAACTTTCATAGGCTAGAATGGGTTAAAATCAAGCAGCAGTTGAGTAAGGAAAGGACATTTGTTAATCAATTAAGCCAGTCTTCATTTAGTAAACTCCTGAGTCACCATGTATGTCACTGAAGAATAATCTACTCAGTGCTGCCAGGTTTAAACAAAACTTGAACAAGTCCCCACTATCTATTGTACTGTACAAAAGAGTGAGTAATGTCAAATTCTTCTTGACTATGTTCCTGCAATGTATTATAATAGTACTTAACACATACATGCAGTGTTCTACAAATATTACCTAGCTAATAGAGGGGTGATGATTAGTTACGAGGGCCTGATGCTGGAGATTGGGAAAAGGAGACGGCGATTTACCAGGTTACAGAGCAACTTGGTGGCAAAGCTGGAATTAAAACAAGATTTCTGGCTGCCAGCCTTTTGTGCTCACTCAACTAAATCAAGCTGGCTCTTGCTGAGGATAAGCTAGTATGAGCCTAGAGGGATATAGGATTGCTCTTTAAAACAGTGTTATGATACAGGCAGAGTAGGGCCCTACAAAAAGAAAGATGCATTAGTGACCAGGGCCCTCAAGCTCCATGAGGATTTCAGTATCTCAGCCAGAGGTCAAGAGTCTATTTCAGGAGTGGGTGGGGAAGGTTCTGTGGCCTGCAATGTGCAGGAGGTCAGACTAGATGATCATGATGGTCCCTTGTGGCCTTAGTCTATATACAATTGCTGTGGTGAGTACCTATTGAAAGAGAGCCAGACACTAAAAGAAAATATTTCAGCTACTAGCTAAAGAAGTGGGTTGATATTAATTATAGAGGCATTGCGCACACACATGCTTATTCTGATTTATACCATTAACACTCTGCTTCATTTATTTCTACCTCTGAACCTTAATTGTGAACCGTTTCATTAAATGCTACTTGTATTTCAGTTGAAAACTAAAGCCCATTTTAGTGGAGTAGGAACAGTCTAGAAATAGCTTAGAAAGATACTACAGCCCCAAAAGCTAAAACATTATCTAAAATGATGTGGGGGAAAGATTAATAAACTGTCACAAAATTGTAACTAACAGGAAGCATCTGCTATTTCCTCTCAACAGGATTTTGATGTTCCAAAACCATAGAGTAAGAACTTGGCTTTAAAGGGCAATTCCTAAAACTTAGCTGTGTTGAACTGCATCTAACTCCAGGCAGCAGTAAAGACAAAGGGGAGATTCCTGCTCTGAAAACTGGAGTTACAGTGGTGCTCAGAGAGCTGAAAACTGGAGTTACAGTGGTGCTCAGTGGTGCTCGTCCTTTTGCCAACAGAGGCAGCTAAACCAAAGAGGTATTTTTCCCCCATGGCCCAAAGACACTCTGATCCTTCAATAATATTCCAAATGCTGTCTCGCTCTCAACCCTACACACATTTTCAAGCATTACCACTCTGTGCTGCTTTGTATGCTGGTTATGATACCATCAAGCTTTTTGGCCTTAAAACAGTGAAGGATGATATCTAAGAAAAAAACACCTCATTCTAGATGGAAGATGTGGTTACCTTACATTAACTGTACTTCTTTGATATGTGTTGTCAGCTTATATTCCACTGATGGTGCACATGGACTCTGTATTTTGAGTTTGGATTCTTTTGGCCAGCAGTGTTTGAGGGTATAGGCGCAACAGCCGCTCCCCCAAAGTCCTTGTGCCTCTGAGTGAGGGTGCAGAGGGCAGGCCAACCCCAACTGCCATATATGGACAACACAAAGAATTACAGTTACTGTAAGGTAAATAGCTTTCTTCAAGTCCCTGTCCCTATGTGCACCTATACCTCAATATAACGCTGTCCTCAGGAGCCAAAAAACCTTACCGCATTATAGGTGACACTGCATTATATCGAACTTGCTTTGATCTGCCAGAGTGCACATTTTCCCCTCCCCCCGGGAGCGCTGCTTTACTGTGTTATATCCGAATTTGTATATCGGGTCACATTATATGGGGGTAGAGGCAGTGGTGAGCTGCAGCCGGTTGTTAAATTTAGAAACCCTTTTAGAACCGGTTGTAAAGGGCTTTTAAATTTAACACAGGCTCCGCCTGCAGCAGCTCCCTGCCCTGCCCCTGGCCCAAGCTCACCTGGCTCCAGCTCTGCCTCCTCCTCTGAAGGCTCCCTGCCAATCAGCTGTTAGCGTGGGAAGCCTGGGAGGGCTGAGAAGGAAGCAGCAGCTTCCTGCAGGTGAGCTGGAGAAGGGAGGCACAAGGAGGGCTCTAGGCGCTGGGCATCCCCGGCCCCCTCTGGGCCGGCCCCCAACTCCGGCCGGGCGGCGCGGCTTTGGGCCGGCTCTGACCCTGACCCTGGCCCCGACTCTGGCTGGGCGGGCGGCGCGGCTCCAGGCTGGCTCCCAGCCCCGACTCTGGGCGACGCGGCTATGGGCCGGCTCCGGCCGGGCAGCACGGCTCTGACCCGGACCCCGGCTCTGGCCGGGCGGCGCGGCTCCGGCCGGGCCCCCGGCTCTGACCCAGACCCTGGGCGCGGCTCCAGGCAGGACCCCGACTGCAGCCCAGCACCCGTGGCTCCCAGCCCCAACTCTGGGTGGCACGACCCCCATCTTCAGGCAGCGTGGTAAGGGGGACAGGGAGCAGGGAGAGGGTGTTGGATAGAGGGCGGGGGTGGATTAGCGTCGAGACTGGGGGCAGTTAGAGGGCAGGGAATGGGGGCAAGGGTCCTGGTGGGGCAGTCAGGAAGGACCAGGGGTTGGATGGGGCAGTGGGAGGCAGTCAGGGGCAGGGGTTCCAGGGGCAGTCGGGACAGAGAGAAGGGGTGGTAGGATGGGGCAGGGGTGCCCCGGGGGCCATCAGGAATAAGAGGAGGGGTTGGATGGGGTGGCAGGGGGCAGTTAAGGGACAGGGAAGGGGGGTGGATAGGGCAGGAGTCGCGGGGGGGGGTCACGACCCCCTCCTGGGGTGAGGAGGAGGGAACTGGTTGTTAATATTTTGGCAGCTCATCACTGGGTAGAGGTGTATTCCACTGTTGGTGGTTCACAAGCCGTGACCTAGAGCACAGGAGGTGAGTGATAGGAGTCTGCCTAAACAATGAATGGGAGGCAGCTTTACCAAAGTAGCATCAGATCTTGAGTACTGAGTAATGCTGGGTATACATATTATGCCCCCAGTTGGAGGCACTAAGACACACGGTAGATTCACAACTCCCAAGGGACACTGCTGGCCAAAAGTATCCAAACAAGTACCCAGGATGCATTGCACCAACAGTAGAATATCGCGTGTGCACACCCACCCACCGCATCCCTGCTCTCTCCACCTCTAGTTTGGGCACTGATCCAATGGATTAGGGCAGCCTTCTCTCCCCCTTTCTGTTGTGCATGACTAGTCCTATAATACTAATTCTTCCTCTTATTTCAAGGACAGAGCCAGGACTAGTCATGCATAACAGAAAGGGGGAGAGAAGGCTGCCCTAATCCATTGGATCAGTGCCCAAACTAGAGGTGGAGAGAGCTGAGATAGTTGATCACCAACTTCCCTGTGAAAAGGATAAAGCACACGATCCCTCCAGCGGAGAGGAAAAATAATCCCCAGCCAAGAATGGGGATGGTAGAGACTCTCTCCCAGCAGTTTAGAGTAGAAGGCTAGAGTTTCCACTCTCTCATCAATGAAGAGGGAAATCCCCACGAGTGTGTAGAGAGGAGGGAAAGAGATGATGTCTCCCTTTCTCACAAAAAGGGGAAAATTCCAGCTTACCATTTAAAAAAAAATTCAAGCTCTTGTGCTTCATTTAAGAGAGAATCTTGTGAAAAGAACAAACTCCAAAAGTAACATTTGCTATGGAATTTTATGAAGGAGAAGTACCACCAAGCCCAAGTGTGTAGATAGATGTAGTGTACTGCGGAACATTCTTCTTATAATGCATAGCTCCTTGCTGCCAGAGATTTCCCATGTGCCCATTGCTGGGGGGGGGGGGGGGGGGAAGGGGCTCTAACAACTATAAGAAGTAAGTTTGGCAAACTATTCAAATAGTCTCTTTTCAGCTGTGAACAAACTTTTCCACCAAAGAAACCCGCAACAATTTAATTAATAGAAAAGCCACATTACATCAATTATTTTTTTAAGCGACGTTATACAAATACTAACTTTCTCAAAAGATGGTATTCAGTCTAGCTGTGAGATAAATTAATTTTATTCATTTTTCCCATAATATCCAGCATGCTTGCCAATGAAAATGTATAGGTAGCATCAGAAACAGTCAACTATACAATCTACATACAAAAATAATCAGCACTTAATGGAGTTATTTTCAATATATTAATAGCAAACCCTGTTTGCATTTACTACTTCTATTTTAAAACAGCTGAAATAGTCTGCGGTTTGTATTAACAGTTTAGCAGCGCCCAGGCTAAAATGAAGTAATAGTTAGAGGCTGAAGGAAGGAATGGTGGCTTTGAATTCTGTTGAGAAGCTTCTGTGCCACAGGCTTGAACTCTGTTTCCCAATACAGTTTGTGATAGTCCCTTAAATCTCTGTCGAAGTTGTAATCCAATGCTAATTCCTCATCTGTAATGGGAAAAAATGTCATCAACGTTGAAGAATAAAAACCCCTATGTATTATCATGAGGGCATGTACAATTTTTACCTGTTCAGCATTCATAGTTTGCAAACAACTTTGAATTAAACTAAAAACCACTGTCTGAAGAGCGTAGTTTCTGGGCTCAGAAAAATGAGTAAAAAAAATAGCACGGTGGGGGGTCTATATTTATCACTTCTCAATGGCTTCACAATAGTTGTCTACAAATACTTTTTTCTTAAGTGCCAGCTTGGGAACTCAAAGTCAAGCTGTGCTTGTTCGGGTTTGAACATAATCAACAGTAAGAGACTCTACAATTAAATGTAATTAACAAGTTTGTAGATGTACAGGCCAGGAGGTAATCCCGCTCCTTCCTTTGACTGTGTTGGCTCTTCCTCTGGTTATGAGGATGGAGATGAAAGGATGGGAGAAGCTGAACCCTACCAAAAGTAGTGGGGGCAAGCTACCTCCAAAGCAGGGACTTCCAAAGCTTAATAGAAAGGAAAAGCAATTAGTCCAAGGAGAAGAGTGTTGTCTTCCCCCAGCAAGAAATCCTGCAACGAGTGGATGGAGATGAAAGCAAAGCCAGGATCTCAGATCCAAACAAGCAGCAACATTGCCAAAGATGCTCAAAATGAATCTGACCACAAAGGGGCTCAGGGAGCGGACTCTGGAAAGGACAGATAAGGGATTCTGAAGTCTGTTCTCAGAGAGAAATGCCTTACCTAGCCCAGAGAGTGTTTTCATATATAAATTAACTGTCCCTGACAAAAGACACATTTACTAAATGGGTAGAAATTACACTTATGGTCCGTAACATGTTGAAGGGATGGGTAAAGGCCCTGGCTGAGGGCTCCTGGATCAAAAGGTCATAGAAGCATATTTGATATACATACACAACTGCAGCAAGTAGGAAAGGACAGGAGGCAGAGACTAGACCAAAGAGAATAGTGCAGACCTGGAGCTTAAGATTCCCCACAGAGATGCAGATTACAATGCTGGTCTAGATGGATGGGGATCCTCTATGGAAGTACAGTAACTCCTTACTTAAATTGTCCCGGTTAACATTGTTTTGTTGCTGATCAATTAGAGAACATGCTCATTTAAAGTTGTACAATGCTCCCTTATAACATTGTTTGGCAGCTGCCTGCTTTGTCCACTGCTTGCAGAAAGAGAAGCCCGTTGGAGCTAGCTGGTGGGGGCTTGGAACCAGCATGGACCGGAAATCCCCTTAAGTTCCCTGTGCGGCAGCTGTCCCTCCCCCCACTGCCTTGTGCTGCTCCCAGGAGCCTCCTGCTTGCTGTGCAGACGGGCAGAGAAGAAGGGTGTTAATGTCAAGGTGTCCCCCTCCCCGCTCTCCTGTACCTCATCTCCACGGAGTGGGGGTGGAGGGAACATGACAGGACTCAGGACAGAGGGAGCTTACTGGCAGCAGCTGCTGTCTCAACTTGCTGATCTACTTAAAAAGGCAATGTACTTAGAGTGGGGTCAGAGTACTTAAAGGGGCAATGCACATCTCTCTCTCTCTCTGCCATGCTGTCTCCCCTCCCTCCATTTGTGCTGCCTTGTAGAGTGTGAAGCTACATTAACAATGTGTTAACCCTTGAGGGCTCAGCCTAGTGCTAGCTCATCATTAAGGCATTCCCTGGGAAATATCCCACCCTCTGACTTCACCACCTCAACCAAGCTTCACAATCATCATTGCTATGTACAATATTAAATTGGTTTTTTTTAAACTTATACTGTGTGTGTAGATCTGTCTCTATATAGAGAAAGTGAGTGTGTGTCTCTCTTGTCTAGCAAAAAAAAATAATTCCCTGGAACCTAACCCTCCCATTTACATTAATTCTTATGGGGAAATTGGATTCACTTAACATCATTTTGCTTAAAGTAGCATTTTTCAGGAATATAACTACAATGTTAAGCGAGGAATTACTGTATGTAGACAAATCATCTAGTGGGAGAGGTTCTAATCTCCCAACCCCCTTCTCAATGTGGAAATCAGGGGGTATCTCCTGCACTACAGGGCACATGGATGCCATTCCAGGAGTGAGACAAACACACTGCTTCTGCATGGTGTTGTGGAACCCAGGACTAGAGTGCAGGCTCTGTGCTATGAGAACTGGGGGCAGGAGTGACCTGTGAGAGGATGCCCACAGGAGAGGAGGCCAATACCAGGCCATAGTGGAATGTAAGTGTATTGAGACCCCCCTACCGCCCACCTGTAAATGAGGTAGGCGACAATTGGGTTGATACATTAAAACCCACCGAAGAGGAAGGAGGAAAAAGTGTGATGTGGTAATGGGAACCAAGCTGCCCAACATCACAAGGTACACAGCTGCAGACAAGCCCCAGGTCTGCTGTTCCTGCAGGAACTCCTGCAATGAGATAACTGAAGCAACTATGCAGAGTGAGGAAGTGTCAGGCTGAAGGGCCCTGCAGAGGCAGTTAGTAGAGCAAGTGGGAAGAGGGTCTCAGAGGCAGCAAAAAAAAGCACCTGTCCCTGAGAGAAAAGGTTATTCACTGGATGGACTGTGACAGAGCTGCTGGAAAGGGGAGGAGAGCTGCTTTTGCAACTCAGCACGTAGAAAGGAGGAATGGCTTTCCTGGCTGCTGTCCTTCCTGACTCTGCAGACTTTTTATTTCCCACTCTGTTATATGCATCTTCTTGCTAGAGATGGTTAGTGAGCTAGTGAACTATGGAGCAGCAATCACCTTGCTCCAACTGACAGGAGGCCAACAAATGAGGGGAAAGGGCTGGCCTGCTGCTTAGGTACAGTCTTTTAATTGACTGAAGTTGCTTCCTACTTCCTGACTGGTAGAATTTTAATACTGATAAGGCATATAATGGCAGGAGAGGGTTGCAGGCCAATATTAACTCACTGTTGTCACTACCAAAATTCGATGACTCCCAACACACACAGGAAGCAGATCTGGCGCATAAGAGTGCCATTTGTACAGTCACTCTTCTTACCATAAATTTGAGGAAGAGTAACTTTCAAGTTAAATTTTGATTTAAATAAGCATCCTTACATGCTACAACTAAAATTGTAACTGCAGGAGGGCACCCAACTGATGGCAGATGAACAAGCTACTGGGAGTAATCATGTATTGTGTCAACATCTTAACATTTTCTTCCTCCAGCTGTTAAGTGAAAAGGAAAAACCCAGTAGCATTAAGAACAAAGATGCAGTCACCACTAGACAGCAGACCTTTCAGGAATGATTGTGACTGACTAGTATGTTTGTGCTTTTGTTAGAGAAATGCTAACATGTGCATTAGTGATTGTGTAATGAGTATTTTTAGACAGATGCCTTATCTTATCATGCAGTAGTATAGTGCCATCTATCACTGCACAGCAAGGAAAAATAAAGCAAATAAATTACTTAGTAACTTTGCAGTAAACACGAACCACCACTTCTCGCAGTCTAGAAATGTCCACAGCAGACTGTGGGGCATCTCACTTCTTAGCAGGTCTTCCCAACTACCATCCAATCCTTGCCGTAACAATAATATACAACTTTTCAGGAAATTAAAAAAAAAACTGTAAATCAAAATTAACCAAATATTTGCCTCACTTTCTTTTGGATTTTTCGTGTGTGTGTGTTTTTTAAGGCAATTGGAAGAGGCTGACTCCGTGAGCATAATACAAAGCAAAGTAGTGAACATAAAAATAAAGGGGTAAGATTAAGTACAGAAACTATACACTATTATGTACAATTTGAAAACAAATGTATCAGGCAGTAATAGGATCTAGTTTATCTATATGCCACTAGATGTCATTTCTCTGCTTGTCTTTCTCTCTGGGACACAGGCCCTGGCATGGGGAGAGCAAGGCAGGGGTTACAGGGAGTCTTGAAAATATAGGGAGATAGGAGGTGGCCCATGGAACTTGTAGGTGGGAATGGGGGAATGCAAGGAGCCCCTTGCATATGCAATAAGCTCAGCCTACAGAAGCAACAAAGTGTTCAACTCTCTAGTGCATTAGGGGAAATGTCTTATTCCCCTGTGCTGCCCAGTGTGCTCTGTATTCACAATCAAGGTTAGTTAAGCAGCTGAACGTTTGATCGAGTGCTTCTGTAAATCCCTACATTGCTTTGGAGGGGAAGAAGGGCCCAGTTCCAGTGAAAGTTGTACTTTGAACTGTGAGTATATAGGGCAGTTGGGTCAAACAAGCAAAGGACTGTTGGTGAAAGACACTAGTAGCTTACTGACTGGCAAAGCAGCAGAACTGGGACTGGGATGGCAATGGTACAATAATGCAGTTCTACCTTGACTACCTACATCTGTAATGAAGGAGGAAAAGCATGGAAAAAACATGGAGATAGCAGCTACTGTGAAGGGGCAACAGCGATTGTGTCACTGAGTAATCCATGAACTGCTAAACTGTTTCAATACATTGCATCCCATGCACAGATACTTCCTTGGTTTTACTCCTGTCTTGTTCTGCTCTGAGGAAAAGGCAATGAGATTGTTAGCTCTTACCTAAAAATGATGCAAGCAGCACTAGGAGCGTATTGCTATCGTCTTCTTCAAAGCATGATGCAGCACTTGTGATATTTTCACTATAGTTCCACAGCGTTTTGCATATCAAGCAAGCCAACTGCCAGTCTGTAGGCCCAAAGTCTCTTAAACAATCAACTAACCTGTTAGTATGAAGGAAAAAAAAACGTTTTAATGTTCTGTTCCATTCAAAATCAAACCAGTCTTAAAACATGTGCAGACCCAGCCCCTTCTAGGCGTGCAGGGAAACGGGCATCAGCACAATACTAAGCTTAACCTTCTTCCTCATTCTGCCCCTTCTTTTTCCAAGTTCAGTGAAGCCTGGCCACACTGCAGATCACCTGTTCCTGCATTGTGTTCCACCAGCGTGCATTCTGTTGGTGACATCACAGCCACGACAGAACTCTACCGCACAGCAAAGCCAGCACAGAGTGGATCAGATAAGAATAAATTTTTGCCCAAGAAGTGGCAGTTTTGAACAGCTCTCTTTTACAACCAGGGTTCCAGAATTAAGCCACATCTACAATCCTGGGCAGGATGAACTCTGAGGGGCAGGGGAGGGGGGTAATGACAACAACAATAAACCCCCCCCACACACAATAGTTATAGAGGCATGACTGCCCCATAGCACTTCCTGCTGGACAAATGTGGCACTGTCAGCATTCCCTGAGGCAGGTCTCCTCAGCTCGCCACACACAGATCTGTATGGGAGATGTGGCTTAGCCCTGTGGCAAAATCAAACACAGGGTATACCTTCCAGGGTAGCAGAAGTCCAACTAAAACATCCCAACAAACAAAAAAGTTTCTTCTACCCTTGAGGGCTTCTTTTCAGCCCACTCTTCGGGTCTTGTTCCATAAAGAGGACTACCTTTAAGAGTCTTTCTGGCTCTGGGATAGAGCATCTGGCCTCCAGGCTGGTTCCCCTGGAGTACTGGTCTCTGCCCGATACAGTGCTGATACAGAGCAATAGGCCCTCAGGCTGGTTCCACTCTGGAGTACCTGGCCTCTTGCAAACCCTGGTTCAGGGCTTTCCACAAGAGCCTCACCATTCCCTGTAGTTCCACTACAGACTGATCTTTTAGTTCGTTCATAAGGCCTAGGAGTCCATTAAGCTGTCACCTGACCCTCCTTAGTTCTGTCCCCTCAGACTGGGAAGCAGCTAATTAATTATGGCACAGGTGTGGCTAGCCCCATCTCTCCTTAAAGGGGCCAATCACCATAAGTGACATTCCACTTATGACTGAATATATGTAATATCAATCCTGGTGAAAGAATCATTCTATCTAGCTACTGCTAATTGAAGAACAAGAAATCAGGATCAAGCCCTTTGCTTCCTTTCGAGCTATATATCAGAGAAGGAAGAGCCCCAGGATCCTGAAGAATCAGCATATCTGGCTCCTCTCAGAGTTTAAGTTCCCAAGTTGCTTCTTTTGTGCTGTTTCCTGAGAGAGACAACACAGGATTTGGACCCTTATTTTCAGTTTTGATCCTGTTGGGCTTGCACTGTCTGAAGAGTGGGGCTTTGAAATCTGGGGTTCATTTGGTCCCACAACTCAAAGTGAAATTCATCTGAAACTGCTGAGCTGAATTCATATTAAAAGAGGTAAAACCTCTTGGTTTCGATGTGAAACATTAGCCCATGCCCACCACCAGTATTGGGCCCTGCCTGTGACCAGGCTTTCCATGTGAAGGGGGAATGCTGGGGGCTCGCAGGGCTGCACATAAAAAAAAAGTTGCCAATAAACAACAAGCCTGCCAATATCCAAAACAATTAACATTGCAGTCAATTGGATGGATTTGGATCCAGGCAAAATATTTCCATTAATAGAACGTTGTCATTAACAGAAGTGCTGTTAAAATGGGAACCTGCAACTATCTACCATCAAAAAGTGAAAATAACTGTCAGCAAAAGCAAAAAGCACCAGAGGTGATACTATGCAACATCAGCAGGCCAGCCTAGCTGTAAAGTGGCATTTTGGTCCTAGGCTTTTTCCAGTCCTTCTGGGAAGGAAAAAGATAATTTAGGAATCAAGTGCAGCAGTGGCCAGAATATCTGCCTGCACTAAAAATTCAGAAGAGAACCTGAGATGAACACATCTGCAACTTCTAGCACTGGGGGAAGTAGCACTGACAATTTAAATGAGTCATCAGTTCCTATTGGTCATGAAGATATGTGTTCAGGAAGAAGTCCCAAGACAGCCTGGGGCAAGATCCAGTACTATGGCCACATGTCCCCATGAACTTTCAGACTCCATCCATTATCTTGTTGAGAAAGGACCTATTCAAATGACATACGGAATTTTTAATTTTCCACAGCAGCATGGCAGACATTTAACTGATCAACACTATGAAAGAGTACTAGCAAATGGGAAATCTGTCAGTCGAAGCTGGATGGTGTGTACCTGTGCAGTGAACAGGTTGTTCTGTTTTCCATGCTATCAGTTTGCCAGAGCAGCTCCCAGGCCATCTAAACATCATGAAGAAGCTTTCATAAGCGGTATGTCAGACTGGAAAAAGTTGGAGCCTAAACTAAGGAAGTATGAAGGTCATATGAACTGCTCCTTAGCCTAGAAAGAACTGCACAGTTGTCTCAAGAATTCTGTGACTACTGATGAAAAGCTGCAGCAGGAAATGAAAGGAAAGAAACACTGTTGGCATTTCATACTGCAGCAATTGCTACATGTCACCCTATTTCTTGGTGAGACAAATCTGCCATTTTCAGGTGATGTTGAACACTTGGGAGATAGATGGAATGGATAGTTCCTGAGAGGGTTTGTGTTATGAAGGCCCGGTCTATAGTGGGGGGGGGGGGGGGAGGGAAGAGAGATTGACCTAAGATATACAACTTCAGCTACGAAAATAGCATAGCTGAAGTCCATGCATCTTAGGTTGACTCACCTCGTGTCCTCACAGCACAGGGTCGACTGCCACCGGTCCCCCATTGACTCTGCTTCCGCCTCTCACCACGGTGGAGTACAGGAGTTGATGGCAGAGCGATTGGGGATCGATCACTACCCGCCGATCTGGCGGGTAGTGTAGACATACCCTAAGTATAATCCTGTTTTGGCAGGTCATTTGGATAAAGTGAAGGCAGGTGGAAATGTGAATTCTAGGCTTAAATTGCAGGAAGGGTGGTTTAGGTTGGACTTTAGGAAAAACTTTCTAATGGTCAAGGTGGTTAAGCACTGGAATAAATTGCCTAGGGAGGTTGTGGAATCTCCATCACTGGAGATGTTTAAAAGCAGCTTAGACTAACACCTGTCAGGGATGTTCTATATAATACTTAATCCTGCCATGAGTGCAGGGGACTGGACTTGATCAGTGGTTCTCAACCATGGTTACCTGTACCCCTGGGGATACGTAGAGGACTTCCAGGAGGTACATCAAGTCATCTAGATATTTACCTCATTTTACAATAGGCTTCCCAAAAAAAATTAGTGAAGTTAGTATAAACTTATATTTCATTCAGTTACTTGTTTATACAGCTCTATATACTATACACTGTAATGTAAGTACAATATTTATATTCCAATTGATTTATTTTATGGATTATATGGTAAAAATGAGAAAGTCAGCATTTTTTCAGTAATAGTGTACTGATGCTTTTGTATTTTTATGTCTGGTTTTGTAAGCAAGTAGTTTTTAAGTAAAGTGAAACTTGGGGGTACGCAAGACAAATCAGACTCCTGAAAGGGGTACAATAGTCTGGAAAGGTTGAGAGCCACTGGAATAGATGACTTCTCAAAGTTCCTTCCAGGCCTATGTTTATCTAGTAAAGACCCAGAATGGGTTATCTCAACTGTTGGGTCCAAAAATTAGACAACAAATTCTGATGGAAGTGAAAACTGCAAAAAAAAAAAAAATGATGCACTGTTGCTCAACTGTACACTGGATTATTTTCATCTGGAACAAATATCTCTAACTCTTCAGAATGTAGAAGTGCATGAAGAAAAGACGGTTACTCACCGTTGTAACTGTTGTTCTTCGAGATGTGTTGCTCATATCCATTCCATGTAGGTGTGTGCGTGCCGCGTGCACATTCGTCGGAAGACTTTTACCCTAGCAACTCAGTGGGTCGGCTGGGCGCCCCCGGAGTGGCGCCACCATGGCGCCGGATATATACACCAGCCGACCCACCCACTCCTCAGTTCCTTCTTGCCGGCTACTCCGACAGTGGGGAAGGAGGGTGGGTTTGGAATGGATATGAGCAACACATCTCGAAGAACAACAGTTACAACGGTGAGTAACCGTCTTTTCTTCTTCAAGTGATTGCTCATATCCATTCCATGTAGGTGATTCCCAAGCCTTACATAGGCGGTGGGGTCGGAGTGAGATGTTGCAGAATGCAAACTGCTGAGCCAAAGGCTGCATCATCTCTGGACAGTAGACCAAAGAAGCAAAGGTCCGGATCGAGGACCAGGTAGTAGCACAACATAGCCCCTGGAAGGGTATGTGAGTGTGAAAGGCAGCAGAAGAAGCCTGAGCCCTGGTGAAACGAGCAGTAAGGTGGCTCGACGGAACATGGGCCAAGTCACATGAGGTGCAAATGCATGACGTCATCCAAGATTAAAAGCTTTGGGAGGAGACAGGTAGGCCCTTTATTCGGCCTGCCAATACAACGAAGAGTTGGGGGCGTACAAAAAAGCTTGTCCGCTCGACATAAAAAGCGAGCACCCTACGGACGTCTAGGGAGGGCAAATGTGCTCCCGTCGCAATGAATGGGGCTTCGGAAAGAAGACCGAAAGGAAGATATCCCGGATGATATGAAAGGTCAACAGCACCTTAGGGAGGAAGGCCGGGCGTGGTCCCAACCGCCCCTTGTCCTTACACAACATAGTGCACCGTGGGTCCACTGTGAGAGCCTGAAGCTCGGAGACTTGTCCAGCCGATGCAAAGGCTACAAGGAAAAAACTGTCCCTCAGGACAGGTATCTCAGCGAGCATGTTGTCAGTGGCTCGAATGGAGCAGGCATAAGTCAGCTTATAACCAGGTTGAAGACCCAGGAGTTGGTAGGGCAGCGAACCTGGGGGCATAAATGCCCCAAGCCCTTGACGAACCTAGAAACCACAGAGTGTGAGAATATGAAGCGGCCACTCTCCCTTGGGAGGAAGGCAGAGACGGCTGCCAAGTGCACCCTTAATGATGAACTGCACCAGGCGCTGCTGTTTGAAGATCATAGGCAATCCAAGAGGAAATGGATCGGAACCTCTGTGGGGGAAACCTTGTGTTTCGTAGCAGCAAAAGAAAGACGTTAACCGAGTGGAAGGCTTCCTACCACCCAGGAGAATCCTGTAGAACCGAGGCAGAACAACGTAACTCGGATTGGTTTAGGCCCGCAGCAGGCATGCGGAGATGTGCAGGGATTGAAGGCTAGGTGGTAAAGTTTGCCGTGATCCAGCGTTATGAGGTCTGGGCAAAGAGGTAGGGGAATCGGTTGGCTACCGACCGGTCTAGCAACATGGTGTACCAGTGCTGCCTGGACCACGCTGGAGCGATCATGATCAGATGCGCTCTGTCCCTGCGGAGTGTTAGCAGGACCTTGCGAACCAGCGGGAGCGGTGGGAAAGCAGACGGCAGACGGCTCGTCCATGGCATCAGAAAAGCAGCCAAGATCGAGCCCGGGGAGAGGCCTTGGCATGAGCAGAACTTCTCTCTCATTCTGTTCCCGCGAGAGCGAAGTTCCGGAAGCGTAATGGATAACATCCGGAGGAATCAACCACTTGAGAGACAGGAAGGAACAGCTGAGGCAATCCGCCAGAGTGTTCCGGACCCCTAGGAGAAAGGATGCTACCAGGTCTGTCGATTGAGCTGTGCAGGAGTCCCGGAGCTGGATAGCTCCCTGGAAAGAGAGGAGGACCGTGCTCCTCCGTGCTTGTTTATGCAACGGATGTCCGTTGTGTTGTCTGTGAACACCGACACAACAGCCTTGTAGGTGCTGCTGAAACGCCTGGTATACCAGGCAGACTGCTCCCAACTTCCGGACATTGGTGTGCAAGGGCAGCTGTTGAGCCAACCAAAGGTCTGGAGTGGGAAACTGACCCAAGTGAGCACCCCAGCCAAGAGATGGGGGTGTCCATCATGAGGGACACCGAGAGTGAGGTGGATGGAACAGCACCCCTGCACACATCAGGGAGGGCGTCAACCCCCAGTCGGGGGAGCCTAGGACGCTCGGGGGGATCGAGGCGACCATGACCATGCTGTCTCTGGCCGGGTGGTACACCGATGTGAGTCACGATTAAAGTGTACGGAGGCGAAGCCTGGCATGTTCGGTTACGCACGTGCAGGCAGCCATGTGACCCAGGAAACCTAGGCAAGTTCAACCCAAAGTTGCCGGGAAGGTCTGTAGACCTTGTACAATGGTTACCATCGCGTGAAATCAAGGCGTAGGTAAGCAGGCTGTGCGATACTGAAGTCCAGGGTGGCCTCAGTTAAGTCTACTCCTTGAGTGGGAATCAGGGTGGATTTCGCTATATGGATCATCAGGCCTAAACGCAGGAATAGGATCTAGTCGACGCCCACACGAGAGGTAACTTGGGCCCCGGTGGCCCCTGGAATGAGCCAATCGTCCAGATACGGAGCAGGTGTATCCGATGGTGGCGGAGAGGGCGGCGACTACAGCTAGACACTGTGAATACACAGGGGGCTGCATAGAGGCCGACTGAGAGGACCGTAAACTGGAATGACAGTTGGCCATAAACCGGGGGTACCTTCTGCGTGGAGGATAAATGGCGACGTGAAAATACGCGCCGTTCATATCGAGGGCGGCATACCAGTCTCTGAGATCCAAGGATGGGATGACGGTCCCCATGGATACCATGCGGAAATCCAGGTATATCATTACTTGTTGAGCTCCCGCAGGTGTAGGATAGGTCTGAGACCTCCCTTCACCTTGGGGATCAGGAACTAGTGGGGCTAGAACCTTTTGTCCCTTCGTCCTTGGAACCTCCTCTATAGCTCCGATGGTGAGGAGCGCCCGTACCTCTTGCAAAAGGAATTGCTCGTGAGAGGGGTCCTCAAGAGGGATGAGGAGGGATAGGCTTTTGCCCGATTGGTGTTAGGAGGACCTTGATTTTGGCCCCAACGCCTATGACTGCCTCAGCGTCGCCTGCTGGCAAAGCCCTGTCCTTGTCTAGGCGCAGGGTAAGGGCGGTGAGGCTGGCGGAAAGGTCGGCAGTGAGACATCGGCATGTAGATGCCGAGAGGGAGTGCATAGTGACCTTGCTGTCCTTTGGGCCTTGCAGCCTAGGGTCAGTTTTGAGAACAGGCCTTTGTCATTGAAGGACAAGTCCTGTATGGTGTGCAGCAGCTGCGAGGGAAGGCTCGATAACTGGAGCCATGAAATGCGCCTTATGGCAACACCCGAGGCCAGAGTCATGGCTGTGGAGACCGCTACATCCAACAAGGTCTGGAGGGAAGCTTTCGCCACTTCGGCCCTTTTTCCAGGAGGGCATCAAACTCTTGACGGGAGATTTGAGAAATCGACTCCGTAAATTCTCTCACCGCCGCCCATAGTAACGGCTAAGCAGGGCTTGCTGGTTTGCTACGCGAAGTTGCAGGGTGCCTGCCGAGTACATCTTATGGCCCAGGAAGTTCATTTGCCTAGCCTCCTTGGACATAGGGGCTGGTCCCTGTAGGCCATGGCGTTACGTCTGATTGACGGACTAGATGACAAGGGAGCAGGGGGAAAGACGTACATATAGGTGCCCGTCGCCCCTGGAGGATACCATGCACATGCATTCGATTCCCGTGCCTACGGGCGGGATAGTGGCCACTTGGAGATTCATAGTGAATGCCACTCGTCTCGGGAGGTCCTGATGGGCCCCCAGGCCGATTAGGGGAGGGCCCAAGGAGTACGCTTCTGCCACCACCTCATCTGGGGAGGAGGGAGAAGAAAGGCCGGGGGCAAGTGGGTCCTGTGTGGGCTCACACTCCTGGACGACCTGCTGATCTGGTGGGATGTGGGAATCCGGTGGCCGAACTGAACTTCCTCCGTACCGGTCGGAGGGGGATGGCTAACTGTCGCCCCTGGTACCCAGTGCTC
This sequence comes from Mauremys mutica, assembly GCF_020497125.1. Classification (NCBI taxonomy): domain Eukaryota; kingdom Metazoa; phylum Chordata; order Testudines; family Geoemydidae; genus Mauremys; species Mauremys mutica. The sequence goes on along the minus strand of NC_059074.1, from coordinate 83,684,104 downwards.
TGACGGAACAGAGCGCGATGGGATCACAGGTAGGCCTTTGGCCTGATGGCACGCCCAAGATGTACAGGGCAGCCACTGATGGGGGTCAGGGTCCTGGCCTGGAGCACCCGGAAGACTCTGGTGTGCACATCCGAATGGATGGCCATGGAGAAGTTAAAGCCCTGGGCAGAATCTCCCTCTCCAGCTCATGGCGCTCGACGCGGCACCGGGGATCAGTACCGTGAGGCCTACCGGTACCGGGAGCGAGAATGGGACCTTCGACCGGAGCGATGCCGGGAGGCTGACCGAGATCTCGAGGCTCGACGCCGGGAGTGGCTACGTGAGTCCAGTGCCTGGAGCGGTGCCGGGAGCTGGATCGGCACCGAGTGTACCAGGTCGGGGAACTGGACGCTGATCGGTGCCACGGGTACGACCGGTACCGATATGGGGAACGGTGCCAGGACCGTGAACGGTGCCGGCACCGGGCTTGGTGACAGGACCGAGAACATCTGCCGGACTGCAATCGTGAACGGTGCCACTCTGTGGTGCCGACGCAGGGTGGCGTGAGCAAGACGGGCTCGCCGATAGACAATATAACCCGCACCGGCGGTGCCGGGGGTTAAAGCAGCGCAGGCTCTACCTTGCCATCAACTCCCTCGCTGTGGAAATGTTTCCGGCGTGGAGGGAATAGTGAGCTCAACCACAGCTCGCACCGGGGAGCGTTCAGGTGCTGGACTCGATGGCTCTTGCGTGGCCGGAGTCGACGGTGCTGATACTGTCGGTGCCGCAGCAGGTACTGGTGCTGGGCAGTGCGACGTAGTAGAGCACTCGGGCTGCAGAGCAGGTGGCTCTGACGCAGCTTAATAGTGAGCTCAACCACGGTTCGTACCGGGGAGCTTTCCAGCACTGGACTCGACAGCTCTTGCCTGGCCGGAGTTAACGGTGCGGATATTGTCGGTGCCGCGGCAGACATCGGTGCCGGGCGATCCGACCGAGCATAGCGCTTGGCTGCGGAGCAGGCAGCTCGGACGCAGCTTCATAGCGAGCTCGACCACGGTTCGTACCGGGGAGCTTTCCAGCACCGGACTCGACGGCTCTTGCCTGGCCGGAGTTAATGGTGCGGATATTGTCAGTGCTGCGGCAGACATCGGTGCCAGGCGATCTGACTGAGCATAGCACTCGGCTGCAGAGCAGGCGGCTCGGACGCAGCAGGGATATTGTGCCTCTTCATCCTCCAGGAGAGGGATCCATGCCGAGTGGACGTCGGAGCCAGCAACGGCCGGTGCTGAGGCCTTGGCGGTACCGGCGATCCGGTGCCGAGGGAGCGCTCCTCGAAGACTAACCAACGCTCGGTGCCGAGAGCGGAGGAGCAAGAGCTGCCTCCCTCAGGAGCTGTTTGAGACGAAAGTCCCGCTCCCCTTTGTTCTCGGATTAAAGGCCTCACAAATGCGGCACTTATCTGTGAGGTGAGATTCCTCGAGGCACTTAGGAGAGGATCTCTTGTTGGCATCGGCTTGTGGCCGGCCGAGCATTATAAAACCCTGTGGACCGGGCATCGGACCCAGCACCGGGTGAGGGGAAGGGGATAAACCCCGATCCTCTGTGAAATAAATACACTATACTATACTACAAACAAATAAGTTAACTACAACTATAACATCTGAACTATATACTTAACGAGAGAAACTACAAGTAGCTAGGGAAGTGGAGGTCAACTAAGCCGCGCTCCACTGTTCCAACGACTGACACGGGCGGTAAGAAGGAACTGAGGAGTGGGTGGGTCAGCTGGTGTATATATCCGGCGCCATGGTGGCGCCACTCCAGGGGGCGCCCAGCCGACCCACTGAGTTGCTAGGGTAAAAGTCTTCCGACGAACGTGCACGCGGCGCGCACACACCTACATGGAATGGATATGAGCAATCACTCGAAGAAGAAACAGCATCTACTAAAGAGACTTTTCTTACATTCCTGAATGTCAAAGGGCCTTCCAGAGCAGAACTTGCTGAAACTACTTTAAAGCAGCTAGAACACAGACTACAAAGCCCAATGTTATGATAATGGCTCAACAGGAGGGACAAGCACAAGGGTTTGTAGGCACAAATTAGGAAAGTGCATTCCTGTGCCATATCTACATTTATGGTCTTGTATTCACAACTGGGACTTGCTGATTTCTGATGCTCGCTGCTTTTTCCCTTGAGTCCAACAATTATTTGGTATACTGTTGCTTAGTGGCTCTCCTAAAAGATGGGATATATTTAAAAACAAAAACAAACACATGTGTCTATTCCCCTGAAACCTCTGGCTGAAAAAAGATGGGAGGCACACATAGGTCTGTAAAAGCTATTAATCAACAGCTCTCCCAGCTCCGTGATGCACTACTGGAGCTACATAATTATACCTCCAACGATATGGTTTGCTCAGAGGCAAAATGACTGCAAGATAAACTATCTACTTATTCTTTCATGGTAGCCCTCACTGTGTGGTACAAGGTGTTGAACAAAATCAGCACAACGAACAAGCAGTTTCAGGGAAATGATATGAATGTTAGTACGGTATGCAGATTAATACAAACAGCAGCAGCAGCCTTCCACAATTATCATGAAACAGGTTTCGATGCAGCACTTGAAAAAGCCAAAGAAATGGCACCTGACTTGGATGTAGAATGAGCATTTCCAGTTATTCACTCAAGGGGGAGAAAGAAATAGTTATCTGAAGATAGAGTTGCTGATGGTGAAATGGATACAAAATAGAAGTTTGGGACTGATTTTTTAAAAGTCAGTTCTGAACACTGTCATTACAGAAATTTACAGCAGGTTTAAGGAATTTTTAGCTATGTATGACTGACTACCTACATATATTTCCCAAACTGGATAATGACACTCTGGAAAAAGCATGTAAAGAATTGGCTGCAACTGAAGCAGACTTATCAGCTAACCTAGTGGATGAACTTGTGACATTAAAATGTATTTTGAATAAAGCTGAAGTAAAAACTCTGCGTTAGATTCTGAACTTTATCATTAAGAACAAACTGTACTTAGTATTTCCCAATGTTTACACAGTATATCTCATGTATTTATCAATTTCTAGTACTGTGGCTTCAGCTGAAGGCTCTTTCTCCAAGATCAGAAAGACCTATTTATAGTCTCAAATGTCATAGGAGAAATGGAGTGCTTTAGCTCTATTGTCTATTGAAAGTCGAGTTGGAAAGCAGTTGGACTTCACAGAACTGATTAAACTTTTGCAACCACAAAAGGGAAGAAAAATTGTTTTGTAGTGATTCTATCTGCATACAGGGTGAACTATTTTGGCAAATTTTTAAATTTATGATTATTTACTTTACCTATTTCAGGCCACAGACTGATTTCTGGTTTAACTCATCAGTTATGTTACTGATGGTAACCTGCAGTGGATTCTACATTATCTGATTCAGTGTTTTGCTTCTATGGATATATAATTTCAGCAGTTATCACCATCAGTTAGGATTTTAAAAAGCATAGGGTAAGTGGTAAGCCAACCAGCTGTCATTTAATTTTTATCAGTATCATACTGGGAGGGCCTTAGCTTTAAATACTGCTTCCTTTCTTTGTACTTATTAGTACAACCATTTTGTCTATTTGTGGTGATGCCAACTGAGTGAAAACTGAATGGTACTTTATAACTTGTCAATCCACAGCTGAACCCAGTGTTATTTTAATGATTGAATTATTTTGTAAAAGAGTGACTTTCTAATTGCTGAGTAGTTGTTAGTAAAAGCTTTACTATAGCACTTGCTGAAAAAACTAAAATACTGGTGTTTTGTTTGCTACATAAGCAGATTCCATTTGGAGGATTTTCAAAGAACAATATAAAACAGGCCAAAAAGATAATTTGAAGAGCAAGTACCATAAGACTCAAACACTAACAGCAAAAAAAAAAAAAAAAAAGTACCTCAGAAGCAGGAAGCCTACCAAACAATCAGTGAGGTCACTGGATGAGTGAGATGCTAAAGGAGCACTGAAAGAAGACAAGGCCATTAAGTAGAAGCTAAATGAATTCTTTTCATTGGCCTTCACTGTAAAGAATGTGAGGGAAATTCCCACACCTGAGCTATTCTTTTTATGTGACAAATCTGAGGAACTGTCCCAGATTGAGGAGTCAACAGAGGTGGTTTTGGAATAAAATGATTAAACAAACAGTAATATGTCACCAGGACCAGATGGCATTCACACAAGAGTTCTGAAGGAACTCAAATATGAAATTGCAGAACTACTAACTACGGTATGTAACCTATCATGTAAATCAGCTTCTGTACCAGATGACTGGAGGACAGCTAATGTGACGCCAATTTTTTAAAAAGGCTCCAGAGGTGATCCTGGCAATTACAAGCCGGTAAGCCTAACTTTGGTACTAGGCAAACTGGTTGAAACTATAGTAAAGAACAGAATTATCAGACACATGGATGAACATGATGTGTTGGGGAAAGGTCATCACAGCTTTTGTAAAGGGAAATCATGCCTCACCTATCTATCAGAATTCTTTGAAGGGGTCAACAAACATGTGAACAAGGGTGATCCAGTGTATCTAGTGTACTTGGACCTTCAGAAAACCTTTGACAGGGTCCCTCACCAAAGGCTCTTAAGCAAACTAGGCAGTCATGAGATAAGGGCGGGGAAGGTCCTCTTGTGGATCAGTAATTGGTAAAAATACAGGAAAGAAAAGGCAGTAATAAATGGCTAGTTTTCAGAACGGAGAGAGGTAAATAATGGTGTTCCCCATTCCCGGGAATCCGTTTCAGGGATCTATACTGGAATCAGTGCTGTTCGATATATTTATAAATGATCTGGAAAGGGGGTAAACAGTGAAGTAGCAAAGTTTGCAGACAATACAAAATTACTCAAGATAATTAAGTTCAAAGCAGACTATGAAGAATTACACAAAACTGGGTGATGGGGCAACAAAACATCAGATGAAATTCAATGCTGATAAATGCAAAGTAATGCATACTGGAAAATATTATCCCAATTATACATACAAAATGATGGGGTGTAAATTAGCTGTTACCACTCAAAAAAGAGATCTTTGAGTCATCATGGATAGTTCTCTGAAAACATCTGCTCAATGTGCAGCGGCAGTCAAAAAAGCTAAGTGAATGTTAGGAACCATTAGAAAAGGGGTAAATAAATCAGACAGAAAAAATTGTAATGCTTCTATATAAATCCATGGTACGCCACCCTTTGAATAATGCATGCAGTTCTGCTCACCGCTCCTCAAAAACATACATTAGAAATTAAAAGGTACAGAGGAGGACAATAAAAGTGATTAAGGGTATGGAACAGCTTCTATATGAGGAGAGATTAAACAGACTTTGACTGTTCAACTTGGAAAAGAGGTGACTAAGGGGGGATATGATAGAGATATCCTGCTAGTGAAGGCAGGGGGCTGGACTCGATGACCTTTCAAGGTCCCTTCCAGTTCTAGGAGATTGGTATATCTCCTATTATTATTATTTTTTTATCTATAAAATCATGAATGGTCTGGAGAAAGTGAATAAGGAAGAGTTATTTACCCTTTCACATAACACCAGAACCAGGGGTCACCCAAAGAAATTAATAGGCAGCAGGTATAAAACAAACAAAAGGAAGTCTTTCTTCTCACAATGCACAGTCAATATGTGGAATTTGTTGCCAGGGGATGTTATGAAAAGAATTAGCTAAATTCATGGAGGATAGATCCAACAATGGCTATTAGCTACGATGGTCAGGGATGCAACCTCATGCTCTGGTTGTCCCTAAGCCTCTGACTGCCAGATGCAGGGACTGGATGACAGGGGATGGATCACTTGATGATTGCCCTGTTCTGTTTATTCCCTTTGAAGTGTCTGGCACTGGCCATTGTCTGACCCATTATAGCCATTTTTATATTCTTATGTAATTAAAGCACGTTAACAGATATGCTTAAACCATGCACTTGCAGTTGGGGTTATCAGCAGAAATAATTCATAAATTAGGTGCAATGTATAAACTCTATCTCCCTTGCCTTTTAGTATGATATATATCATAAAAAGCAACATTATCAATATTACATTTAATTCTGTTTTAATTTTGGATTTCGCCCACCCCAAGTCTGACAGGGAAAGTTATACTTAAAACAGGATCAAACTAGAGAGTCTTCATTCTTTATATAAATTATAAATCACAGCAAAATACTGAAATAGTAGCCAATTTTTACTTTTTCAAACTCTTAAAATCCATAATTTTCCAAAGGTCTAATTAGCCCCTATTCTCCTGGAAGGTTGTTTTCTTAAATAATGACATCCAGGGCCCCCAAAATACCCACTCTTTCCACCCCAAATAATGGGACCATAGAACCAGTCCTTACTGCAGTACTTTGTATATTAGTTTGCACGGTGCCTGACAAATGTGCTGGACGCTGTGGTAGAGGTGCTTCATAAATCCTAAAATGCATTAGTAGAACCACTGTTGTAAGTTGTGCTGTGTGTAGATACATCAGAATGGTTCTGCCAAAACCAGTATTTTGTGGCTGCTCTAAATGGTTAAGAATGATGCAACAAACCATTTTATGTAACAAAATCTCTGAAATGGCTTCCTCACTTAGGGTAGATGCACCCTAAGGGTGTCTTCACTGTACAGTTAGTCCAGGTGATTGGCACCCAGGTCTGAGTACCCAGGTGTGAACAGGCACTGCAATGCCCTACATGAGTTTGTGTGTCTTCATTGGTGCTACTGTCCCCTGTGTGTATCACTAGGATTCTGGGAGTATTTCCCAGGGTTCTTTGTACTGCAGGCAGCTGAGCCTCTGATTCTTTTCCAATGAATTATGGGAGGATGTGTCTGTCCTCCTGGGCACGCAAGGGGAATTGTGGGAAGGCACTGGAGAACTATCAGTACTCAAATGTCTTAGCCTGTACTCTCAATGAAAAATATACAGGTTACCAGTCTGAGTGAAAGCAGAACCCAGGCTCTAACTCATACCTCTATCTCTGCCAGCCATCATGGGTTCAAGGCACCACTAAGAGGTGTGAGCGGTTTGTGTGTGTGGATGGGAGATGGGTTAGAGGCAACACCCAGGTTAGAGCCCAGGCTAACTTTGCAGTGAAGTCACACCCTCAGAGAAGGACGCAGCTGCCAGCATTACCACCAAAGCGGTGCTCTTCCAATAAAATAGGCTGGACTGTAAGAGTTTATACAAGCAAGACAGTTCCTGCTTATCAAGAGGTCTGGCTGGATGAATCTATGTTGGAGGCCTCACGGCAGGGCTGGGCTAACTAGCTGCAAGAAGTTTGGAGTCTACATTAAGGAGGGTTTTGATTAAGCTTTGACTACCTTGTTCTGCTAAACATTACTGAACCCTAAAGGTATATTTATTTTTAATATCTTGCAATTCTTTTCATGTAAGCAATTTTGTCTAGAATGTCAGTTTTCTACTGAAAATGCTGTTCTGGGAGAAAACAGAAGTTGACAGCTAAAGGGTTTTTGTTCATGAATTTTTGTTGTTCCTGTCTCTTAAAAGTGCACTCCCTTCGCTCATCAGCAACCTTCCTTCCACAGACCAACCCTGCAATAACCTCTCCACAAACTGAGCTAAATGGGACTATGTGATGGACTTCACCCTATCACCTGGAAGGCACGGGAGAGAACACCAATTAGTCATGTGCCACATCTGGGTGGATGTGTGATTAACTAAGTGCCTCCTGGCTAGAGGAAGTGGAGTTGTGCCTTATAAGAAGATTGAGGGAGCTCAGCTGCGCAGAAAGATTGCCAAGGAGATAGGTGTCTCTGGTGGAGAGAAGCCCTGGGACAGGGTTTAACAGACAGGAAACAATGGAGGATGAACACTACAGGACCACATTAGGCTCCAACTGGGCAAACTCTGAGGTAGAGCCAACAAGAGAATTACAGTGAAGCTTGAGAGGGGCGGAAGGATTATAAATTTGAAAATTTGTTTGAACTTTCATTTGGACTTGTTTGTGCTGCCCTGGAAGAGGTTTAGATTTTCATGTGACTTGGCTGGAAGGCCAAACCACAGAACATGCAGAAGGAGAAGATGCAGGCTGACAGAGGAGCCTAGCAGATGCCAGATGATGATCCCATGCAACACTGCAACCAGAGAAGAGGGGGTGCCCACAAAAGCATGCTACTACAGGCTCTTTTGGGATTACATCAAAACTGCTCCTTACTCTGCTAGAGGAGATGGTGCATGGTGATACATGGTACTCCTCTTATGGGATAAGTGTACTATATCTAATGAACTTTGAACCTCCAGCAAGCCAAGGAGCGAGACACTGAAATTGGAGAATCCAACTCTAATCTACTGTGTGGAAACATGGAGTCAACCCTGAATGGTATCTCAATGCCAAAAAACAGTACACAAAAATACATTATGCTTTCTTATTTCCTCCATTTGGATGTTAAACAATAAAATTAGATTATTTGCCAATAACTGGATTGTTCTTATCAAATCATCTTCACAGTTCCATACTCAGACTTGGTGAAGCACTTGCATAACACCAGAGAATGGGGAAAATACAGCAGAAATCCAGACAGGGAACAACTGCTTATAACATAGAATCATCATCTAAAGCCACTTCATTGTGATCAAGACACTTGATATCCCTGATCAGGATTCTTCCCCCCGGACTTACTTCTTAATTCCTCCTTCTTCCTTTAGTATAGCTCGTTTGTTCTTATCCACAGTAAGGTTTAGCAGAACTCCACAGGCAGAAAAGCAGACATCTTGATGTTTGGCATCGAGCAAAGCAATGATGAACTTGTATACTGGATTGTACAGCAGGAAACAAAATCATCCTCAAGAAACACGGACTTGCACTGTACTTATTACATTCGTATGCTTAGGCCAGTAAGAAGTATTTAACTGAAGCACACAGAACTACCTGAAAGTGTTACCTGATGACATGTTGTTTGTAATGTTGCTAGAGTAATCTGAGATTGGATATCAGCCACGACCCCATGAAGTTTGAGTATGGATTCCTCTAATCCCCCAAAAGGAATTCTGGTTGCCTTTTATATTTGTTTCTCCATATTAAGTTGCTATAATTTTACTGTTGGTTTTGCCAAACTGAAACTAAAACAATGCTGCTATTTATTTTTCATTTAGCAGTACTACATCCTGATATTGGAATGAATCGTAGGGGCAACATTTAATCCATCTTTTGGGCACCAGAGGCGTTGAACTCCCATTTCCTTCAGTAGGAGCTGCAGGTGCTTATCACTAGGGCTCCGTGTCTGTCACGAAGGTCATGGAAGTCATGTATTTTGTCACTTTCCATGACCTCCGTGACTTCTGCAGGGGACAGTGGGGCTGACCAGGAGCAGCCCAAGGGACAGCCACACCAGCTGGATGCCGGGGACTGCTGCTGGGTCCGCAACTGCATCGACCGCCCGCCCGGGGACTGCTGCCTCTGGGGCTGCTCCAGTGGTCCGTGGCCCCTGGCAGCTGGTGTGGCCACCACAATATTTAATCACAGATATTTTTAGTATAAGTCATGGACAGGTCAAGGGCCATGAATTTTTGTTTATTGCGCCTGACCTGTCCATGACTTATTAAAAATACCATGACTAAATCGTAGCCTTACTTATCACCTCTGAAAAAATCAAGCCACTTATATCTGGATGCCTCAAAGAGAGTTTAGGTACTTAATATCAGGCACCGACGTTTGAACATTTTGTCCATTGGGCCTAGCAAGACCTACATCTGAACATGCTCCTAGCCTGGGGCAGAGCTCCAGATAAGAGAGAAATGCCATTACAGTCCAAGAAATGTAGAGAGAGACGGTGTTTAGTTAAACTTTTACAAGATACTTTCTCCAGATTGCAAAGATCTGGCATTTGCCCTAAAGCTCCTCTGCCATGAAAAGGAAAAAGTGATGAGAATGCTGGCATCTTACACCGCACCCAGAGGCAAAAGGGAGCTCTCTTGGTGAGGGTGATAAATGTTTTAAGATGCATGTCACAGAATGCTGTACACACTGTCACATGTGGGAATCAGAGACCCACAAATGTGAACCCTTATGAATGTTTAAGCTGGAGTTTCATTTTACACAGAACTATTGAGGACATCTGATCAAAGTGAACTTTAGGAATCTGGGGAGATAGGGGAAAATTTCAAGACTATTTATTATTATTTTAAAGAACAAACAATTTCTGCGGGCATAGATTTTTTTCTTGCATGAAGAAAAATGTATTCCCGCACTCAATATCTACGTTTTAATAATATTCATCTAAATTAAACCAATAAATGCTGTTTATGCTGTAGTTATAGGATTTTTCAGTGCCATATTACATGCTTGTATGTTTCGAGTTATAGACGCTGACTGACACAGGTACCTATCTAAAGAGCTTACACAGAATCACTACTAATGCAAGAGCAGCAAAGAATCCTGTGGCACCTTATAGACTAACAGACGTTTTGCAGCATGAGCTTTCGTGGGTGAATACCCACTTCTTCACCCACGAAAGCTCATGCTGCAAAACGTCTGTTAGTCTATAAGGTGCCACAGGATTCTTTGCTGCTTTTACAGATCCAGACTAACACGGCTACCCCTCTGATACTAATGCAAGAGTAACTTACCCTTCTTCTGTATGATGAAGTCACAGATCTCAAGGTATTGGGAAAGATTGCCAAAGACTCTAACAGCTTCCAGAATTCCATCCATATTGCTGCTCATTAGCAGCTTTAGAAGCACTATTTATTTGCAGAGAAAAAAAAGGTACAGTTATCATTACTTATAATTTATATAGCACCAAATATGCCACTAGGCTCTTTACAGATACATTGAGAACCCTTCAAGGCAGGATTCTCAAACTAATTGGACAAAGTAAACATGGGAGGAGATGGGGCGCTGGATGAAAAGACAGGACAGACAGAAAGGTGATGCTTGGAGAACATATATTGTTGGTTCCATTTTTAATCATCTGTTTAGTCAACACTTCCTGAAAGGAGGAGTAGGGTTTGTGTTTTAAGGAGGGACGTGAAGGGGACAATGGGAAGAGACACCCTGAACTGGCTCAGAGAAGAATTTCCAGACACAGAAGGTGGATTGGATAAGAATGGTATAAGACTATACACACAGCAGTTAATTTGGCAATGGGGGTGCGGTGAAGGGGGTAAGTGGAGGAGTGAAATGAGACTAAAGCATATGGATCTGGCAGGAGCTAAGCTGTGTGGACCTTTGAGACCTGTCAAGGGGAGAAAAGCTGGTGAAGAGACCTGAAAAAGGGCTATGCATGGTTGGAGTGATGGGCAAGGTAGATTATTTTGCTTTGTTTTTGCTATGATGTTTTGAATGGACTGAGGTGAGAATTCAGAAGGCCAAAGAGGAGGCAACTTCCATAGTGTAGGAGAGAAATGATCAGGGCCTGGAAAGGGGGATTTTGGAGTGGGAACAAAGAGAAATGGAAGATTCTCAGACATTCTAGTGGGAAAACTGCAGGATTTAGGGACTGTTTGTGAGAGAGAAGACGAGGGAATCACAGGGAATATCAAGATTGCAAGTCAATCTCACCGGAAGGATGATAAAGTTGCTGACAATGATAGAGAAGGGAGGGATAGATGATGATAAATGCATCCCTTATTCAGCTAATATTCCCACTCATTGCAATGGAAGTTTTGTCTTTGTTAAGGACTGCAGGACCAGATTCTTAATCACCCAAGATCTATCAGGGATGTCACATCTTTATATAAATACAATATTTATATTAAAAATACAAATATTTTCTTAGTAACTAGTTTGTGCCATCAAAACATCTACTTTTCCTAAGTACAGTACAACAGATTGTCAGTAGAGCGATTCTGATTACAGAAATAGAAACAGTAAGCTCTATATAGCACATGACAGTTCATATAATATCTGCTCCCCGAGGGGAAAAAAATGGTTACTAACCTGTTCTAACTGTTGTTCTCGGATATGTGCTGCACATGTCCATTCCACAACCCAGTCTCCTTCCCCTCTATATTGGAGTCTGTCCAGTATGAAGGAACTGAGAAGGGTTGGGGGCAGCTCTGCCATTTATATCATCATACAGCAGCACGAGGCAGCAGAGGGCACACGCACCGCCCCGACAACGGTAGATGAGTGTGCGCACACCTGACATGGAATGGATATGTTCAATACATATCAGAGAACAACGGAAACAGAACAGGTTTGTAATTGTTTTTTCTTCAAGTGATTGCATGTGTCCAGTCTACTTCAGGTGATGTACAATCACTTCAATTTGGAGGCAGGATTGGCATCTACCTGAATAACGATTGAAAGACTACACATCCAAATCTGGTGTCATTTCTAGAATATTGAAAAATGGCACAATGAGAAGAAAAAGTTTGCACGGAAGACCAAGGTACCGCTCTACAAATGTATAAAATAGGCACATGGGCTAGAAAGGCTGCAGAGGCACGTGAGATTAGTTGAATGAGTTAGCACCCTATTTGATGGAGTCACGTTGGTCATGTCATAGCACTAATGTACATAAGAAGAGATCCACAACAAGGTTCTTTGAGATGAGTCTGGAAGGCCCTTCATTCTTGTCTGCAATTGCCACAAACAATTGTGAAGACAATTTAAACGGTTTAGTCCTGTCCAAATAAAATGCTAATGCTCCCCTAACATCTGATATGCGCAGTCTTTCATCATCCTTATGAGCACGAGGCTTAGGAAAGAAATTTGTTAAATATATTGTCTCATGTGGAAGTGAGAAAACAGTTTGGTCAGAAATTTCAGACGAGGACATAGGTATACACTGTCCCTGTTAGAAGACTATTCAGAGGGTCAAGCACCAAAGCTCATAATTCACCCATTCTCCTGATGAATGTGATTGCCATCAAGAAGGCTACTTTAATTCAGAGATGGAACAATGAACAAGTAGTCAGCAGTTCAAAGAGAGGATCCATGAGCTTTACCACCAGATTCAAGTCCCAAGAGGGAATAGGATCTTCTATTTGTGGATATAAATGCTCCAAATCCTTCAAAAACCTTAGTGACATATGACTGGAGAAAAGTGAATGATTATAAATTGAAGGGTGGAAAGCAGAGATAGGTGGACCCTGATGGAACTAATGGCAAGGCCTTGCTGTTTCAAGTATAACAAAAGTCTAGCACATGCTGACTCGGAGCCCAGATTGGGGAAATCCCTTTTTGCTGGGACCAGACTGAGAATCTTTTCCATTTAGACAGGCAAATATATCCAGTAAAAGGTTTCCATAGACTTAAGTGAACTGCTAGAGTCTTTGAGGCTATGTAGCTTGTAGTTGGTCTGCTGCGAAACAAGCGTCAGTCTCTCAAAAGCCAGGTCCTGGATGGCTTGTTGGACCTCTTGAGGAAGATCTGATGATTGAAGTCATTAACATCTATGCACTGTGATGGCTGACACCATGGCTTTAATCGCAGAATCCACAGCATCTAATGCAGCCTGAAGCAAGATCCTGGACACCATCTTTCCCTCAACCACCATAGCAAGAAACTTTTGTCCCATCTCCTCTGGCAACTTGTCCATGCTTTTTAAGTATATACATCATGAGTTTATTAAAATAAATATTCAGAAAGTTCTTTTAAGTCCCCCGTAAAGGCCAAGCACTTGGAAACTCATGTAGCTCACAAACCACTTGAGGTCCACAACCCTCTTTCTTGTGCTCACTACGGCCAGTGAAATAACAAGCAGATTTGTCCTAACTGGCAATGATGAACACTGCAGCTAGTCTGAAAGCTTTTTCTGCTGACTGCTTCCTGTTCAGCAGTTTTACGTGAGTAGCTCACATGACACCACTATATTTTCCAGCAGAAATAAACTGGTCTCCAGCATTGCCTAGGAGTCATGAATTGCCCTGTTAGTTTTCAGTGCACAGTCAAGACTGCTGCAGGAGCCACCATTCATCAGCGTTCACGGGAATCTTCTGCAGTGAAAGAGGGAACCACTGAAACCCACCCCTCTTCATGTAAGGGAGTACGCCAGTGAGAACCTTCCACTCTTCCTTTCTTTCCCGACAGAGGAGAGTGAGAACAGTTTGGTTTCATTCACATCCTTCCTTTGGATGTTGTTATACCAGAGATTACTTAACTGTGGCTCAGCCTTCTTAAGTGCTACATCTTTTGTCTTTGGAGCACACCTGACGGCATCACACAGCAGGTATTTCTCAACATGTTTTCTGGAGTAAGCAACTGTCAGGCCCTCCTGCTACAAGGGCTCAACCTCTCCTACAAATTACTTAGTTCAAACAGTGAAATGAAGGGAAGAGAGGAATGTGGGTGGTGGCAGAGATGGTTGTAGTAAGATGAGGCCCTGAAATATAAACTCTTGTGTCAGAGGCCTAGTCTGAGGCCTGAAGCCTGAACCAA